>NC_067476.1:123624428-124224428 GCF_947179515.1 Apodemus sylvaticus
CTTTTATTTTGAGAGATCAGGAGGGTTCAACCAAGGACAGTAGCAATAGCTTATTATATTTTGGGAGTCTCTTGGACAACCATGATCAACAATTCGAAAGGAAGCTCTTTTGCCTTCCTAGGGTTTTTGTTAAGACAGTCTATGGGTCTTGTCAGTAAAGATAAGACATTTACATTTAAATTTTATATCTATATATAAATATAGATATAAAAATTCTATGTGTTTTAGGCAGATAGTATGATTCCTTCTGAATCATTTTTCAGATATCTTAATGTGATCCTACCCTCCCTCCTTCTACATTTCTATCCTTCCCCCTCCCACCCTCCATTTTGCCAGTTTTGTCCTTCAGATCAATTATACCCTATTGTATTGTTCATCCACACAATAGTCCTGCTTCTTGCTTTATTGGTTTCTGCAGATTCACTCACATGTAGAAATTTGAAGCTATGAATAGATGAGAAAGAACACGTGGAGTTTGTCTTTCAGGGCCTGGATTACCTCATTAATATGATTTTTCTAGTTCTATCCACTTACCTACAAACTTCATAATTTTATTTTTTTCTTTACCGCTGAATAGTATTCCATTGTATATATGTAAGTCATTTTCATTAGCCATTTACCCAGTTGAAGATATTTATATAACATGTCTGAGCAAGTGTGTCTGTTGAATAGGATATTCTTGACTCCCTGTGAATGATGTGTTTATAAAAAGATAAAGAGAGAAGGGATATGTTCTATTGGAGAGGGTGATGTTTGGGGGAAGGGGATGTTTCAGCGGGGCCATGCCAAGGCATCTCTTCCCCTCTGAGGGACCAGCCACTGCTGGTATAGTATAGAATAGAGTTTATTCAGGCCATGGATAGGGGAGTTAGAGGGTAGTAGAGGGAGAGAGAAGGAGAGAGGGGGGAGGGAGGGAGAGAGAGAGAGAAAGAGGAGAGAGAAAGGGAGGGTGAGAGGAGAGAGAGAGAGAGAGAAAGAGGAGAGAGAGGGAGGGTGAGAGGAGCGAGAGAGAAAGAGGAGAGAGGGAGGGTGAGAGGGAGAGGAGAGGAGAGAGAGCGGAGAGAGAGGAGAGAGAGAGAAAGTAGAGGCTATTCATGAGCATGTGGAAGAGAGCAGGGAAGGGAATGGGGAGAGAAGGGGGAAGGGAAGCGTAGCGTGGAGCAGAGCCCAAGAGAGCAAGAAAGAAACAAGAGATCAAGAGAGGGAGGAGGGGCAAGCAGCCCTCTTTTTAGTGGGTCAGATCTACCTGGCTCTTTCCAGGTAACTGTGGGGTGGAGCATACCTGGCTGTTGCTGGGTAACTGTGGGGTGGAGTTTAAACAATGCTAACAGAGAGAGTCAAGTAAGAGAGCTGCTGGGAGCAGGGACATGATGATTTCTTCAGCTCCTGGGCTCTGGTTTCCTAAGGGGGAAGGCCTGTGTTCTCTCAAAGTGCACAGAGCAATCATAAATATTCAAGCATTTCTCTAATGAATATTATTGAGTACTTCCGATATGCTAGGTACTATTCTAGAAATTTGAAATACAGCAAGGAGAAAATAACAACTATCATTCAAAGAATTAAGTACATAAATGAAAAAAGTAATATAGAGAGATGCTAGGACAAAGAAAAAAGAGTGGTATACTGGGTCAGATTGAGAGTTGTAGGTACCATATTTTAATAAAGGATGGTGACTCCCATCAGAAAAGATGAAGGTTCAGATGAGACCTTAGTAGTGAAAAGGAATCCACTGTGAGAAGATTCCAGGGGATGATGGTTTTGGGAGAGGAGCCAGAGAGCAGTGTGGGTATATCTCTAGTAAAGGCTGAGATATGATAAGGAATGAGAGCTACAGGTGAGCAAGGCAGGCTCAGCCACTTTGAAGAGTCTGGTTTTGTCCAAATAGTCATGGTATTTTACTGGAGAAGAGTGTGTTGGTCCAGCAAGGTGACTTCTGTAGTAATGGAGGGAAAGGATCACCTGGAAGTAAACCCTTGTGTGCAGTCTTCCCTGTCTCTTCTCTGTACCACAGACTGGCTTTCCCTCCTTTCCTGTATTTGGTAAAATAACCACCAGTGGAAAACATGACACTTTAAAAAATAAATCAGACTTCCGGCGGCGGCGGCGGCGGCAGCGGCGGCGGCAGCACAGCAGTAGCTGGTCCAGCTGAAGGGCCATCAGCAGTGGAGCCAGGGCGACACAGGGACCAGTTAGGCCCCTGCGCCCACGACCACTGACCTTCGCTGACCAGCCAGGCAGCAAGCAGCTGCAGTTTGTGCTGCGCCTTTCCTGCACGGAGGCCACTTCAGAAGGCTCGCCTCCCACCAGTCAGGAGAGGTGCATCCATATTGGTTCTGGACTCCGGGGATCGGACAGACTGAGGTACACAAACATAATCCGAGGCCAACACCGCGGTGGTCTGAGCCCGACGGGCGTTGGCCTGCACCCAGGCCCTGGGCTGGTAGGGGGACCACCGGGGTGCCAACCCAGCCAGGGGTTTTTTTGCCCAGGCCTGCGCGCGCGCCCGCCGCCATTTTGCCTGCAGGACGACAGAGAGCTCTGGCGGGCAGACCTGTAACAGGCATAGCCTAAGGCTAACAAAGCAGGGGTCCAGGCCCCAAAAGGCACAGGACTGACCCCAAGGACTGGGCGGCTTGGTGGGCCATCTGTGAGTCAACCCGCCCAGGGGATTGTTAGCACAGCAGACTCTCCCAGCGCTTTCAGGGAGCGCGGGCACGCACGCCCGCCATCCTAGTCACCTGGCGGACCCAATTAACAGTCATAGCCCTAGGGGAACTTTGCTTGGACCTTGGCCTCCCAGGCTTTTGCCTGGACTCAGGGACTGGGCGGCCAGGCTAACCTTGTGTGCGACAGCCCGGTTGGCGGATCGGCTGCCCAGCGGAGTGAGCGGAACACAGGGGAGATCACAGCAGCATACACCATCGGCACTCCCTGGGGGTGCACACGGGCTCCATCTGCTCCATAGACACAATCTGGAGCAAGGCCTCAGGCAGAAGCCCTCAGCTCTACTCCCTCCGCTTCCGGATCCAGATCAGCCTGGGCGGCAGCACCACATCTCCAAGTCCTGCAAGTGGCTAGCTGGGCTTCCGGGAGGTCAGCTGGGAGAAGTCAGTGTGCTCCAGTGAATCCAGCGGGCCCCAGCGGGAGCCTTCGGGTGCCTGCTTTGGGATCTGAACAGCCTGGGCAGCAGCACCCTGTCTACAAGCAGTGCAGGAGGTAAGCTGTGCACCAGAGGCCAACTGGGAAGGGCCAGCTTGCACTGGTGAGTTCAGCACTGACAAGACAAACTAACACCAGTGAGAACTAGATGGCAAAAGGCAAATGCAGGAACGTCACTAACAGAAATCAAGGCAATATGGCAACATCTGAACCCAATTCTCCTCTACCAACATGTCCTGGATACCCCATCACACCAGTAAAACAAGATTTGGATTTAAAATCACTGGTCATGATGCTGGTACAGGAACACATGAAGGACATACTTAAAGAAATTCAGGAGAAAATGGATCAAAAGTTAGAAGCCCTTGCAAGGGAAACACAAAAATCATTGAAAGAAATCCAGGAGAATACAAAAGCCAACAAGGAGGAAATGCAAAAAACACTTAAAGAAATACAGGAGAACTTTGGTTAACAGGCTGAGGTCATGAAAGACGAAACACAAAAATCTCTTAAAGAAATACAGGAGAACTTTGGTCAACAGGCTGAGGTCATGAAAAAGGAAACACAAAAATCTCTTAAAGAATTACAGGAAAACACAAACATGCAAGTGAAGGAGCTAAGCAAAACCATCCAGGATCTAAAATCAGAAGTAGAAACAACTAAGAGAACTCAAAGGGAGACAACTTTGGAGATAGAAAGCCTTGGGAAGAAATCGGGGGACAGAGATGCAAATATCAACAACAGAATACAAGAGATAGAAGAAAGAATCTCAGATGCTGAAGATTCCATAGAAACCATGGACTCAACAGTTAAAGAAAATACAAAATGCAAAAAGCTTGTAACCCAAAATATCCAGGAAATCCAGGACACAATGAGAAGACCAAACCTAAGGATTATAGGCATAGATGAGAGTGAAGATTTACAACTTAAAGGGCCAGCAAATATCTTCAATAAAATTATGGAAGAAAACTTCCCTAACCTAAAGAGAGAGATGCCCATGAATATACAAGAAGCCTACAGAACTCCAAACAGACTGGACCAGAACAGAAATACTTCCCGTCACATAATAATCAAAACACCAAATGTTCTAAACAAAGAAAGAATACTAAAGGCAGTAAGAGAAAAAGGCCAAGTAACATATAAAGGAAGACCTATCAGAATCACAGCAGATTTTTCACCTGAGACTATGAAGGCTAGAAGGTCCTGGGCAGATCTCATGCAGACTCTAAGAGAACACAAATGCCAACCAAAACTACTATATCCAGCAAAACTCTCAATCACCATAGATGGAGAAACTAAGATATTTCATGACAAAACCAAGTTTACCCAATATCTATCCACAAACCCGGCCCTAAAAAGGATAATAGGAGGACAACACCAATACAAGGAGGGAAACTTCACCCTGGAAAAAGCAAGATAGTAACCTTTCATCAAACCCAAAAGAAGTTAAGCATTCAAATTTAAAAAATAACGTCAAAAATGATAGGAAGTAACAATCACTATTCCTTAATATCTCTTAACATCAATGGACTTAATGCCCCAATAAAAAGACACAGACTAACTGACTGGATACATAAACAGGACCCTACATTTTGCTGCTTACAGGAAACACACCTCAGGGTCAAAGACAAATACTACCTCAGAGTAAAAGGCTGGAAGACAATTTTACAAGCAAATGGTCTCAGGAAACAAGCTGGAGTAGCCATCTTAATATCAGATAAAATTGACTTTCAACCCAAAGTCATCAAAAGGGACCCTGAGGGACACTTCTTGCTGGTCAAAGGAAAAATACAAAAAGAAGAACTGTCAATCCTGAACATCTATGCCCCAAATGCAAGGGCACCCTCTTTCGTAAAAGAAACTTTATTAAAACTAAAAGCGCACATTGCACCTAACACAATAATTGTGGGTGACTTCAACACTGCACTTTCCTCAATGGACCGATCAGGAAAACAGAAACTAAACAGGGACACAATGAAACTAATTGAAGCTTTGGACCAATTAGATTTAACAGATATATATAGAACATTCTATCCTAAAACAAAAGAATATACCTTTTTCTCAGCACCTCATGGTACCTTCTCCAAAATCGACCATATAATTGGTCACAAGACAGACCTCAACAAATATAAGAAGATAGAACTAATCCCATGCCTCCTATCTGATCACTATGGAGTAAAAGTGGTCTTCAATAGCAACAGAAACAACAGAAAACCCACATACACGTGGAAACTGAGCAATACTCTACTCAATGATACCTTGGTCAAGGAAGAAATAAAGAAAGAAATTAAAGACTTTTTAGAACATAATGAAAATGAAAACACAACATACCCAAATCTATGGGACACAATGAAAGCAGTGCTAAGAGGAAAACTCATAGCCCTGAGTGCCTCCAAAAAGAAAATGGAGAGAGCATACATTACCAGCTTAATGACACACCTGAAAGCCCTAGAACAAAAAGAAGCTATTTCGCCCAGGAGGAATAGAAGGCAGGAAATCATCAAACTCAGGGCCGAAATCAATCAAGTAGAAACAAAGAGAACCATACAAAAAATCAACAAAACCAGGAGCTGGTTCTTTGAGAAAATCAACAAGATAGATAAACCCTTAGCCAGACTGACCAAAGGGCACAGAGAAAGTATCCAAATTAACAAACTTAGAAATGAAAAGGGAGATATAACAACGGAAACTGAGGAAATCCAAAAAATCATCAGATCCTACTACAAGAGCCTGTACTCAACACAACTGGAGAATCTGGAGGAAATGGACAATTTCCTTGACAGATACCAAATACCAAAATCAGGACCAACTAGACCATCTAAACAGTCCCATAATGCCTAAAGAAATAGAAGGGGTCATAGAAAGTCTTCCAACCAAAAAAAGCACGGGACCAGATGGCTTCAGTGCAGAATTCTACCAGACCTTCAAAGAAGAGTTAACACCAATACTCTTCAAGCTATTCCACAGGATAGAAACAGAAGGAACACTACCCAATTCCTTCTACGAAGCCACAATTACGCTGATACCAAAGCCACAAAAAGATCCAACAAAGAAAGAGAACTTCAGACCAATTTCCCTTATGAACATCAATGCAAAAATACTCAATAAAATTCTTGCCAACCGAATCCAAGAACACATCAAGACGATCATCCACCATGATCAAGTAGGCTTTATCCCGGGAATGCAGGGTTGGTTCAATATACGGAAATCCATCAATACAATCCACTACATAAACAAACTCAAAGAACAAAACCACATGGTCATTTCATTGGATGCTGAAAAAGCATTTGACAAAATTCAGCATCCCTTCATCCTTAAAGTCTTGGAGAGAACAGGAATTCAAGGCCCATACCTAAACATAGTAAAAGCAATATACAGCAAACCGGTAGCCAGCATCAAACTAAATGGAGAGAAACTTGAAGCAATCCCACTGAAATCAGGGACCAGACAAGGCTGCCCCCTTTCTCCTTATCTTTTCAATATTGTACTTGAGGTACTAGCTCGGGCAATTCGACAACATAAGGAGGTCAAAGGGATACAAATTGGAAAGGAAGAAGTCAAACTATCATTATTTGCAGACGACATGATCGTCTACCTAAGTGACCCAAAGAACTCCACTAGAGAGCTCCTACAGCTGATAAACAACTTCAGCAAAGTGGCAGGTTATAAAATCAACTCAAGCAAATCAGTGGCCTTCCTATACTCAAAGGATAAGCAGGCTGAGAAAGAAATTAGGGAAATGACCCCCTTCACAATAGCCTCAAGCAGTATAAAGTATCTTGGGGTGACTCTTACCAAACATGTGAAAGATCTGTATGACAAGAACTTCAAGACTCTGAAGAAGGAAATGGAAGAAGACCTCAAAAAATGGGAAAACCTCCCATGCTCATGGATCGGTAGAATCAATATAGTTAAAATGGCCATTTTGCCTAAAGCACTATACAGATTCAATGCAATACCCATCAAAATCCCAACTCAATTCTTCACAGAGTTAGAAAGAGCAATTATCAAATTCATCTGGAACAACAAAAAACCCAGGATAGCTAAAACTATTCTCAGCAACAAAAGAAAATCTGGGGGAATCAGTATCCCTGACCTCAAGCAATACTACAGAGCAATAGTGTTAAAAACTGCATGGTATTAGTACAGTGACAGGCAGGAGGATCAATGGAACAGGATTGAAGATCCAGAAATGAACCCACACACCTATGGCCACTTGATCCTCGACAAAGAGGCTGAAAACATCCAATGGAAAAAAGATAGCCTTTTCAACAAATGGTGCTGGTTCAACTGGAGGTCAGCATGCAGAAGAATGCGAATTGATCCATCCTTGTCTCCTTGTACTAAGCTCAAATCCAAATGGATCAAGGACCTCCACATAAAGCCAGACACTCTGAAGCTAATAGAAAAGAAACTGGGGAAGACCCTTGAGGACATCGGTACAGGGAGAAAGTTTCTGAACAGAACACCAATAGCGTATGCTCTAAGATCAAGAATTGACAAATGGGACCTCATAAAATTACAAAGTTTCTGTAAGGCAAAGGACACCATCAAGAGGACAAATCGGCAACCAACAAATTGGGAAAAGATCTTCACCAATCCTACATCAGATAGAGGGCTAATATCCAATATATATAAAGAACTCAAGAAGTTAGACTCCAGAAAACCAAACAACCCTATTAAAAAATGGGGTACAGAGTTAAACAAAGAATTCTCACCTGAAGAACTTCGGATGGCAGAGAAGCATCTTAAAAAATGCTCAACTTCATTAGTCATTAGGGAAATGCAAATCAAAACAACCCTAAGATTTCATCTTACACCTGTCAGAATGGCTAAGATTAAAAATTCAGGAGACAGCAGGTGTTGGAGAGGGTGTGGAGAAAGAGGAACACTCCTCCACTGCTGGTGGGGTTGCAAATTGGTACAACCACTCTGGAAAGCAGTCTGGCGGTTCCTTTGAAAACTGCGCACCTCACTTCCAGAAGATCCTGCTATACCACTCCTGGGCATATACCCAGAAGACTCCCCACCATGTAATAAGGATACATGTTCTACTATGTTCATAGCAGCCCTATTTAAATTGCCAGATGCTGGAAAGAACCCAGGTATCCCTCAACAGAAGAGTGGATGCAAAAAATGTGGTATATCTACACAATGGAGTACTATTCAGCCATTAGAAACAATGAATTCATGAAATTCTTAGGCAAATGGATGGAGCTAGAGAATATCATACTAAGTGAGGTAACCCAGACTCAAAAGGTGAATCATGGTATGCACTCACTATTAAGTGGATATTAACCTAGAAAACTGGAATACCCAAAACATAATCCACACATCAAATGAGGTACAAGAAGAAAGGAGGAGTGGCCCATGGTTTTGGAAAGACTCAGTGAAACAGTACTCAGCAAAACCAGAACGGGGAAGTGGGAAGGGGAGGGTGGGAGGACAGGGGAAGAGAAGGGGGCTTACGGGACTTTCGGGGATTGGGGGGGCTAGAAAAGGGGAAGTCATTTGAAATGTAAATAAATTATATCGAATAAAAAAAAAGAAATAAAATGATTTTATAATAAAATATTTATTCTTACTTATCTAATAAAAAAAATAAAAATAAATAAAAATAAATCACTCCTAACTCTTAAAAATGTATAGAATATTTTACTTTGAAACATGGACGAACATAAGATGAACAATTACCATGTAATTTATTTATAGTTTATGCATGTGTGATAGAGACTGTGTAAGAGCATATGAATGTGTATGTATGTAAGAGTGTGCGTATGCATACATGTTTGTTTATGAGTAAATGTGAGTGTGTGTGAAAGTGTGTTGTGCGTGATGTGTATGTGTGTGTGTGTGTGTGTGTGTGTATGTGTGTGTGTATACCATTGCATCTTGAGATCCAGACTTTGCAACTAAGTTCCAGTCTTCTCATGGGTCTTTATTATTCAATAAGTGTTAGTATAGGACAGACTTGAATTTGAATATTATTTGTTTATGTAAAGTGAGTTCTTTTTATGTGTTATAATTCTTTTGTGCATAGTAGTTAATAACATTTTTTGATATATTAATAGGGAGCTTAACAGAAGTCTAAATGAACTTACTTAGTTTATGGAAATATTTTATAGGCAAGTAGTTTATTTGAAAATTAATTACTGCATGGAGTGCATATATCACAGAGATAATCCAGCATCATTTCAATAGTGAGGAGCAGACATCAAGAGGCTCTTTTGTTATACACCCCCTCCTGAGCACTCTTCAAGGTTCATACATATGTGCTTATCAAAGGTGGGGCTTTAAAGTTGATTTTAAAAGACACAAGATATTTAGCTGTATTTATAATTGTATTAAATATCCCATAATGAATCAAAACAAGTGATTTTTCTTTTTAACTGTCCTATGAGATCATATTAATGTCTTGGTATGTTAAAGACAGTATCAACTGTTCATAATTCTGTCATTTTTATGACTGTTTATTTTAATTCATGATATAACAGACTGTCTCTTGGCAAGAAATAGGAATTACAGTATGATTCCCATGTATGTGACACTGAGGTCTTCACAAAGATTTTACTCACAGCAGCTGCCTGACTGCTGATACTTTATGAATGTGCAGATATAGAAGACTGTATTTGCATGAATGGGCTATATTATCATTGTGCACTCTGCTTAGTACGATTAATTTTGAGTAAGGTAAATATTATGGCCTAATTTTAAAACACAGTAATTTGGTTAACAGCAAAATTGTTACATGGTAATAAATCCTTTCTTTTCTGAGCAGTCCAGTTCATTTGGGGTTAAACACTACTTCTCCATGTTGAATGATATTAAATATTCTTTAAATTGTCACAGTTGTTCTATGGGTACAATACTGCACATATGTGCTTACAAAATGATAATGTAAATAATCTTTTATGGCATGTCCCTTCTTCCCCCTGATGTGCTATGAAGTAACAAAGTTTCATCACACATGAGAGTGTCTCCTACTAGATTCTGATAGTCAAGAAGTATGACAATTTACTTATTGGGTATGTTGAGCTCTGGTCTCAAGTCACAACAGAATTTTGAGTTACTACTCTTTTTCTGTAAATATACAGACTGATTTTTACTAAAACATACATAGGACAGCTTTATGACATATTCTCATGGAATTGTCCATGAGCATCGAAACATAGGTAGAATATCATGTGAATGAACATGGATCTCCCTATCATGCTATTAATCTGATTTATGGATATAGTAATGGTGTTTTCTGACACTACTTTTTCAGCCTTTGTTGTAGACTCTAGTGCACTTTGAACAAAAATTTCTTCTACATATATTATTAAAAAGTATTACCTATAGAATGACCTTGAAGAAATTGGTCTATTTTCTTTCTTGAGATAGGATCTTACTATGTAGCCAAAAATTCCCTGAAATTCACTATTAAAGTAGGCTGGCCTCAAATTTCCTTGAAGTCCTCTGTTTTAGCCTTCTGCAGCTGGAGCTATAGGTTTGTACTGTATAACAAGATCATCTGCCAATATTTCAGATTGAAAATCTAAACCTTTAGCAACATACAGTATAGTTGTATAAACTTAGACATGCATATGAAGTACACAGGTAAATCCTTCACAATAGCATAAGACTAAAAATGTCCTAGATGCCTTCTAATGGAATGATAAATAAAATATTTTACTGGATTCCTACAGTGTGACAGTATATAGCATTGAGAGAAGCACACATCTATCAATACAAATAATACAAATGTATTGCTTGTGTGAAAGAAGACACACATACAAATACATGATAGGTAATTTTATTTGAATAAAGTTTAAAAACAGACAGAGTTATAGTGTAAAGAGATGTAAATAAAGATTAATGATTATGCAAAGGAAACAAATAGTTACTATAAGAACACAATTGGAATCTCCTTGATCATTGTGGTTATGAAGGGTGATGCATGGTGCTTTACAAGAATTTCTAGTGCTCTTTTTCTACATGTAGATGCTGGTGTTCAAGAATTTACAGCAAATTCTATGTACAATATGTTAATTATGTTTCTCAAAACTTAAAATGGTCCTTATTCTACCCTCTTAACTCTAGAACTCTTCTGGGGATTGGTATTTGTAAAAGTACTTTTCAGAATAAGAGGGATAATGGTACTTGTGGAAGCCTCTGAACAAAGGTTAAGCCCGAGACTCAAGGTTTCTTACATAGCCAAAGGCTTCCTTTTGCCATGCACAGACAAATATCAGATGACTGAGATTCTCAGATCCTGATTTTTACATTCTGTTTTTAAAAAATGCTCAGTGAATGAATGGATTGTAATACTATGAGTATGTGTACTCTATATCCTATTGCTGGGTCATACCTAAACCTGACAGGACAGTGTGCCTGTACCCCACCCAACACATAGACCTGTTTTAGCTTTTCTTAAGTCACTTATAAAAGTATGACTGCTGATCATTTGACAGAGGGATAAACCACTCACAGCTCTTTGTATGGCATAAACTTATTTTTTCTAGAAGTAAAGTACTCATTTACTAATAATGATATTAGAAATGCTGCCATAGTATCTTTTTGTGAAAATTTGTTACATGTAGCATACTGCTATGTGCAAATGTGTTATGTGAATCTCATAATATATCATGACGTCTCATGATAAAACCAAAAATTTTAGTGATTATGAATCACAGACTCAGTTTTCACAAAATAATTCTGTGTAACTCCAAACTCACTATTCTTGTTGGCAGAACATGCATGTCACAGTAGCTACATTTAGTTCTAGCTGTTAAGTAATGAATAGTAATGAATAGTAGTGAATATGTCTTTATTGGTTACATATCTTTGTCTGTCTTCTGTAGTTATGACAGAAACTACAAACTGGAGTTTGTAAGAAAATAAACTTCCATTACAAGTGAGAGACAAATCCCTCTCTTTTCTTGCAAAGCCAATAATAGCATCATAGGGCCCCACCTATGTTACTTCATCTTCTTCTAAGTGTATCTGCGAAGGTCTCACATATCATCAACATACAGAATGGGGAATATGTTTCTAAAGCATGAACTTTGAGAAACATACTTAAGTTTAAATGGAACATTTGTATAGAATAAGAACAATAGACTATTTATTCTCATTCCATTGATTTTTTTAAAATGACTTGGAACTTTCTTTTGCCAGACACTTATTTTTAATCAGTATTAAAGGCAGAGATTGTCAAATCACCTATTTTAATGACTGTTTCAGCTCTGCAGTAATTTCTGAAACTGAGCTTGGCCAGATTCAAAGTCCAGCATGAATGATACACAATGAATGCATGTGATATAAATGAGACAGAGGCACAACTGTGGGCAAGGCACATCATTTTTGTACAGGACTTTTGATAGAAAGATATATCAGTTGCTAGAATATATAATTTTAATTTTATTCAACATTTCTAGGTTATATAATTTTAAATTTATAAGGAAAGTTTTAGTTAACTTAATAAGAGTTCAGTATCATCATGTTTGATAGATCTGTATCTTTTTTTATACTTTTGGTAAGGCATATACTTACAAGAAATTATCCATTTCTTCTGTATTCTATTATTTGAGAATCTAGGTTTTCAAATAGTTATGATTCCATCTTCTGTCTCTTCATAACTTTTCAAATATTCCATAATGATTCTCTCTGTTGTCTCTTATCTGTATGGTTCTGTTGTTTCTGTTACTATTGACTTCCATTTTTATTCCACTATTGCTAACAATTAATCTTCTATTCTTATTTTGGAGAAAGTTTCGTGGGCTGTTCAGAAGACTTGTAGTCCATAGCTTTGAGTAGAATATTGTACAGATTTACATTAGATCAGTTTAGTCAATGATACTCCCTAGGTTTCCTATATTGATTTTTTTCCTTGAATGTTCTATCCACTGATGAGCTAAGTTACTTCCTATTATAAATGGACCTATCTGTCCTTATAAACAGGACTGCTTGTTCAATATATATATTATGTCTCATATATATGAATATGCACTTTATGCATTTTATGGATTGTGTTCTTTATTAATATGTATGTATTAATGTGTAGTGCTCTTCTCATGTTATTTGTTGTATGCTATATCAGACATAGCAGAGGGTCTTTTTTGGTTGCTTTTGGCTTCTGTTTGTTTGGTATGTCGACTTTTATCTTTTCAATCTTAATTGTGTTTCTTTTCTAGTGCACTATTGTTTTACTTTTTAATTGGGTGTTGTTCATTTGTTTTGTTCTTGACAAAGTCCTATGTAACCCAGACTGCTCGCAAACTCTGAATAGGTAAGGATAGCCTTTAACATCTGTTCCTTCTGCTTCCACCATCCAAGATTGGGGATTACAGGCAGGTGATTCCACACCCAGTTTATGTGGTGCTGGGGACTGAGTCCAGGGCTTTGTGTATCTAGCTAGGCACTCTATCTAATAGGCTGTAACAACAAATCATTGAATATTGTGTTAAGTCCAGTCATCTAGTCTGTGTCTTTAATTGGAGAATTAATAGCCTTTACACAAAGATGCCATTGAAAGAGATGCTGGTAATTGCTGTAATTTTGTTGGTGTGGTTGTGGTTGATTCAATTATTGTTTGTTTATCATTTTTGCTCTCTTATTCATATACATTTGTCTGCTTTATTGTGTTGGATGCATTTTATTCATTTGTAAGAGTACCTTTTATTTGCCAGAGGTAATTGTTGCCTTGGAGGCTTACTGCCTAACCTAGACCTAGTCTGCTAACCTAGACCTCGTCCTGACAGCCTCCCATCAATCAAATCTAGGCCTAGAATGTTTTCTGCCTCTGAGACTTGTTGAATAAGCTCACCCCTTCCTAGTTCTTTCTGAACTCTTGCTGACTGAACTCCTTTCCTAGGTAATTCAATCTGCCCCTGCCCCCAATCCTCCTGAATTGCTTGACTTGGCCTCAAACTAACTCTTAACAATCTGTTCTAATCTTTTGGTTCCTCATTCTCTGTCTCATTCTGGCTTTACGTGTGTCTAGCTTGTTCTCTCTTCAACCTGCCTCTGTAAAACTCTTCCAGTAAACCTGCCTCCTGCTTCTCTGCCTGCACTGCTCTCTCAGGTAACTTCCTTTTCCTCTCACTTATGACAGTGGGGCATAGATTTCTCTCAAGTCTTTCTGATTCATCACTTTGTCTGCCACTCAATTAGACTTCACTTTCAAACATGGCTACTTCTTTCTATAAACTGACTTTGCTTTCATTGTTTGAGATTAAAGGTATGTACTAAGAGAATGTCTGTATTCCAGCCAGAGGGTTTAAAGGAATGTGCTAAGGGGTGAGCCACACAACTAGAAAAGACTTTTTTTTTTTCAGTAAATAACACAATCTGAGGATTACAGTGAGATCAAATACCCTGCAGCATTCTTCCCTAGATTTTCTTTGTTCACACATTCCTCTTGTATAGCTCATTCTTCTCTATATTCTCTTATGGTTGGGACTGTCATTTTTTCCTCTTATGAGTAATATTCCTTTAAGTATCTTGTATCTTCTACAGTCCTGGCTTGGGGGACAAGGACTGCTCAAATTTGTGATCCTGTTAAATGATCTTTCCTCTGTTGTTTTGGAAGAGAGCTTTTTTCTGTATACAGTAATCTTTGTTGGTGGTTCTTTACCTGAGGGCATATCCAGCAAGAGGATAAGACTTGAGAGGTTGAAGACTCACACTGGAGCTCACCATTCTGTCTTTCTGCAGGAAACCTCACTGCAATACAGGAACTGTGGAGAAAGCTGCCATTTAGTTTTCGTCAGAATTCTTGCTTCCCTTTTGGACAAGGCTTCTCCTTCATCCTCTGGGAAGTGTGGTGGTTAGAGCCATGGTGATTGTCTTATGGACTTGTCATTTTATTATTATTTTGTCCAAAAATGATCTTTGTATCCACTGATTCCATATCTCCTAGTAAACTGGGAATGTTATTATAACCAAAGATGTAAACTGGAATATATATGTATCTTTACAAATATGCTTCTATATTCTAAATATACATATTTCACATACATAAATACATACACAATCTCCTTAAACCTGTTTATATATGTATACATTTGGGTACTAAAATATATGAATATTGATTTGTCATCGTCCTCTTTGACACAGACTTAGAATACTTCTAATGGATATAACGTAGCATTCTGTGGAGGATACTTATATACTTATAAACTATGAATTTTAATTTGAAATCTTTGGATCAATCTTGATCTCTTTAGATCACACATTTTTTTGAGCAACAACAATGATTGCATTTCCTGCCTGTATTTATTCTGTATTTAGATGAAATAAATGTATAGAGAGTATGTTAGTTTTCTCTTGCTTTGTAAATTCAATAATCTTCACAATGTTTTATAGTGTAGGTTAGAAGTCTAACTGGCTTTTCTCACAAGGCTGAAATCAAGGTGTCAGCCTCTTAGAATCTTATCTGGAGGCTTTGAGAAAATATTGTTTTCCAAGAGCATTCAATTAATTAACACTATTCCATCCTTCATGGCTGTTGTACTGAGGGTTGTAATTTATGTTGACCATCAACAGAGAACCATTTGCATTTCCATATATCTACTCCACCTTCAAAGGCAGCTGTATCCTGATTAATATTTTCATGTTTACGGGCTCTCTGACTTCAATGCTATCCACATTTGAAGGAGAAAATATTGTAAAAGGGTGAAAATTACTGGAGTCCATTCTTAGAATTCTGCCTACCACAGATAGATAGTGGTGTATTTATGATTCTGGAATTTCTTCAAGATTGTTATTGATAAGGTACCTGACAAAGGAACCTAGCTTTACTTGATTATTTAATAATATCATACTTATTAATTAATTACTGAAAATGCATTTTATATTGCTCTTTTACATTTGTTATCCTCTTTATGTTAGGGATTGTCTTAAAGGTCAGCTTAAAATTGGTAAACAAAAATATTGATTTTTTTCTACATTCATTTGAAGATTATTAAAATTTTTATGAAGAGCATCATAAGTAACCTGATCCTTACCCCAAAGGCCTTTCCTTCTGATGTGCCTGCAAAGAGGTGGAGTTACTGAGGCCTGCACGGAGGAGGGTAAAGGCAGCATGTGTTGAGATTAAGTTAAATTTCACATAGAATGTCCTAAGTAACAGAGTAACATGGCTTTGTAATGGTGCATTTTCCCAATGATTCTTGTCTATTCTTATGCCTTTCTCAAGTCCTGTTGTACCAGCCATTTCCCAATTGGCAATGCCGACGCCTTTGGGAAACAAACAACTGAAAGGCTGATTGCCATTTACCACTGTTTGACTTTGGCCACAGAAGCTTAAAAAGTAGCCACTGTATGCCCAGAAAGGTTGCTTTCCTCAGGTAGAATGATGGCATGCACAGCAGTCACAGCTCTTATGTTCTCTCCTTGAAAAGCCACATTCACATCTTATGCCCTTAGGAAGAGCCACCATGTGTGTTCCTCAGGTCATCTTTGCCATATTTGGCTTTCATTCATTGAAAAAGTAAGTTCCAGGCAGGATATACATCTTTGTTGTGCTTTCTAATGACTAGATTACCCTCTGGCTGACCCACTATTTGAGGAGCCCTTTGACTGATTCATTTCCTTTATAAGTGGTACTTAATATGCATCAAATTTATGTCTTTTCTAAAGCTTATAGTCTTCCATTCAATATCATTCCAAATTTGTCTTTTAATGAGTCAAGCCCCTCTGACATCCCTCCCTATTCTCACTCCACAGCCCCCATACATTTAAAGTTACATTCAGCAGAGCAAAGTTTCTCAATACAGTCACATTCATACAGTGGCTTATTCATAGTGTGTGCTGGGAATCATATGATGAAGGACAGGGGGCAGCGATGTCATAGTCCCTTCTATGATTCTTTTGTGTGAATTCAACATCTACATTGATGCCCCTTGAAATAGTTTGACCTCTCAGTTCTGTGATCCCATCTTTTAATCATTTACCAGGATGAACACATTTTGAGTCTCTTGACTATTCACTGCAACTTGGCATCTAAGATAAAGAAATGGAAATGTCTATATCATTGAGACCTTTTCTATTTTCTTGCTACTTATGAGTATGAATTTTCCTGTCATACTGTCGAGGTAAGAAGAACTGTCATTATACTTAATAGCTTGACTTCTGGATTACTTTTCACCGCAGAGGCAAGTCGCTGGAAATTTTATGTTCATTGCAGACTCTAATTTTCAAAGCTCTATGTGAACAAAGTTCCAGGACCTAATAGTTCAACCATGTTGTGTCCAGCTTAGGAGTAGACTATGCTGCTTTCCCCCTTGATGCTTATGTTATGCTTTTCAAAGTTCCTTAGTGTCCATTCTCTGGCCAAAATAGATGTTGGTGATTGTGTGGTAGAGGATAACCACTATTCTTAAAGAATAGAGAAGAAGTCGGAGATTACCTTCAAATACTTATGAGACATGGTTTGCTTCTGGTTTAGTTTCAAATCATGGTTCACTGAACTTTGAAGGTAACCTTGCTTGGCTTGTTCATTTATTCTGTTATACACTATACTGTCAAGTTCTCACTAATATTTTATTTCCTTCTTGCTTCAACAGAAATTTAATGTAACTTTAGTCTGTTACTTCAGAAGTTCTTGTTTTCCTTCACCCTCCAGACTCGCAATTGCATCAATCTATTTCTCTTACCCACAATACTGCTTGTTACAATGATGTAGCTTTTTTTAAAAATTTTTGTTTTGTTTTCTTCTGTTTTGTCTATAAAAGACTTAGTAGTTCTGGTGGTCCTTAGAACCATGATCTAATCTACATGTGGTTAGTCAACTCAGTTTCTGATTTAGACCCCCATGCTCCATGTTCATGGCCCTTGCACCTGTGATTTCATGTCTCAGCTCTTCCTCTACATTAGAAAACTTCACTTTTTGTTATATGTAGTCTAATGTATGGTCATAACAAAAGTTTAGATCTTGTAAAGATACATACTTTATATTTTTATTTTGATTGATTTTAAAGTTCAAATTAATCACCAGTTTAGAGTTTCTCCATTTACTGTTTAAAATATGGGGCTATGCCATGTTGTAGTCCCTTCCCTTGTCCTTAATTTGTTTTCTGTCACAGGACTTAAGTATTTACTAGAAAAATATCTCTTGTTTACTCTTTTATTATCGTCCTATTTCATACAAAATGTGAAGCTTGTTGTTGCTTAAATGTACAGATAAATGTCACCTAATGATGGGGATAAATTCTAAGAAATGTTCTTTACACACCATAGCATCTGCTTATACAAGCCTTAAGAGTTGTATAACCCATTACACCTTTATGCTATATAATATAGCCTGTGACTTTAAGAATACAAACCTGTACAGCATATGTGTATACTGCATACTGTCAGAAACTATAATAAAATATAAGTATTTATGCATTTAAATTTAGAAAGTGCTCAGTCAAATGTATAGAAGATCAAAAGACAGTCCTTCTAAATAGGGTATTCATCAAAAAATGGAGCTTGGAGGTCTAGAAGTTTCTATGGGTGAGTCAGTGAGTGAGTAGTGGGTGGCTGTGAAGGTTGAGGACATGGCTGTCTGCTACTATGGAGTCTATAAACACCATACTTGTAACTATACTAAATTTATTTTTTCTTATTTAAAGAACATAACTTTAGCTTACTATAACATTTTCATTTAAAAATGTTTAATTTTAAAAATTTGTTGACTCTTGTAGTAATACAGATTAAAAAACAAATACATGTAGCTATGTGAAAATGCTTTTTTAAATATTCTAATTCTTTAAGTTTTTTCTTTTAATTTTAACTTAATTTTTTTTCTTGTTGAAAACTGAGACACACATACAATATTAGTTTAGGCCTGAACATGTTCAGGACCATCATGATCACTGTCTTCCTGCTTCATAGGTTGCATTCCTTGGGGATGAGGGAAGACGTCAGTACAATGGAGGTGCCATCAATTATGATGCCAGTGCTGCCTTCCAGACTGTACCCTGGGGACCTCCCAAAACTGTGTTGTAGCTACTTGTTTGATGAGAAACGGTAGTAAAACATATAAAGAGCAATATGGTACATTATTATTATTAACAAGTGGTATATATGATTCATAATTGCATGTGATACACTTTTTAGAGGCTAGCAGGACAATAGATTTGTTCATGCCAGTTTGATCACAAACAAATGAGGAATGTATCACACTAAAATGTTACAGTGTTTACTATACTACTGTGCAATAGGAATTTTTGATCCCCATTACAGTTTTATGAGATCACTGTAGAGATAAGGTCTATTGTTGACTGATGTGTTATTATGTGGTACATACTGTGTGTGTGTGTGTGTGTGTGTGTGTAATATACATATGTATATACACATATATACATATATACATTATAGAATGTATATTATAGGAATTTCAAAACACAAAGTGAGATGTCTAAGAAAGGTATTTATATAGAGGACTTAGAACAAATTCTAAGGGATTGAAAAATTTAAGGAATCAGTGGCATTGCTATTTTTTAGTTGTTTTTATTAACTGTTGTAGTTCAACATCTTAATAGGACCTGACATATAATTCAATAAAACTCTTAAAGTATATTTTTCACTGTTTGAAAGTTATTTTTGCCTCTGAAATTACAGTGAAACAGACTGTCTGACATAAAGTCTTTGACTTTCTGAGTGCTAACCAAACTAGTAGAGATGCAAATGGTTTTTTATGTACTTCAGAAAATTTATATTCTTGATAGTTTTATATAAAAGTATAAAACTTTATTCTACATCTGTCTTGTTGATCCTAAGAACTTAAAAAGTTTGCTCCTTCTATATTGGCACGTGATTGAGATAAATAGTTCCTCTACAACTCATGTTGGAATTTAATTACCAATGGAACAGTAAGAAGAGATGGGAATATTTAGAGGTGATTTTCATGAAGGGACTGTCATTATTGTGAATTATGTAAGGGCGAGTAAGCATGAGAATGTATTTGCGATTGTTTTGAAAAATAAGTTTTGATATATTGCTTCTGTCTCTTATGTGTACTCATTTGCTTTGTGATATGTCTTTATGTTCCTAGTGTTGTGAAGAGATACCATAAACGAGGCATTCTATAAAAGAAAATATTTATTGAGCCTCGTAGTTCCAAAGGGTTAGAATCTGTGGTGGGTAGAATGGCAGCAGGCAAATAGGCACGGCACTAGAACTGTAGGTCAGAATTTACAACTAATCCACAAGCACAAGACAGAAAGAGGAGAGAGAGGGGGAGAGAGAGAGGGGGGAGGGAGGGAGGGAGGGAGGGAGAGGGAGGGAGAGAGAGAGAGAGAGAGAGAGAGAGAGAGAGAGAGAGAGAGAGAGAGAGAGAGAGATGAGTGCATAGCCTTTGGAAATCTAAAAACCTAATGGTGTCTGACCTCCACCAACAAAGCCACACCTCCTAATTCTTCCAAGTAAGTTCCTTAAAAACCACCATAAGGCTTTAAAACACATGCTGATAAAGCATGAAGGCCCTCTCCTGGCATCAGCATGTTGCTTGTAGATTTATTTCTAGCCTTCCACAACGTTGAGTTATAGATAGATAGATAGATAGATAGATAGATAGATAGATAGATAGATTGATAGATGCAGATGTAGATATAGATATAACTCCTTAAATCAAATAAAAACCACTATGGAAAATATACCAATCAGTAATACAATGGTGAGGCAACAATTTAAGGGTGAGAAAACAAAGGTCAGGAAATTCTACTTTCAGATTTCAATCATGAAAAAACTAAGAAGGCCTGACTATAACTGTCAAGAGTTCCAGGAAGTGGTTGGATAAAAAGAAAAAAAATCAGGAAGAAGAAACTGAGAAAGCAAGGTGTGCAAAATGTATGTGAGTCCCTGGAGAGATTGCTGGGTGGTTAAGAACACTGAATGCTCTTCCAGAACTCCTGTGTTCAATTCCCAGTACAAACATGGAGGCTCACAACCATCTGTGATTCCAGTACTAGAAGATCCAATGATTTCTCTCTTCTATCCTGTGTGGTTTCCAGGCATACAAGTGGTACATAGACATACATGCAGGCATAGTATCATACACATGAAAAAAACTGTTCAACAAAAGGATAGCAGAAATATTACCAAATATTATTCAACAGAAATGCATGGAATCCAAATATACAAGGACTTTAAAACTCAAAATATGTATTTACAGATAAAAACTCTCCATGCTGCAACAAACCATATAGTAAAAGTAATGAGAAAAATAAATACTTATAAAGGTGAAATGAATTAATAAATTATTTAATAAATGAAAAATCATGAAATAAAACAGTGGATAAATGTCTAAGATTAATAATGGTGAAAGAAAAAACATAGTACCTGAATCAACTAGGGAAAAACAATAATGATCAATCAGTACTTCTCACTCATCTGCTTAGATTTAAACGCTCTTAACTGTCCAATTAAAAGATGAGGTCTAGGCTGGGCAGAGATGGTGCACATCTTTAATTCCAACACTTGGGAGGCAGAGACAGGTGGATCTCTATGAGTTTGAGGCCAGCCTGGTCTAGAGAGCCATTTCCAGGATTTCCAAGACTGCATAAAGAAATCCTGTCTCAAACAAAAAATGATGAAGACTAGCAGATTGGAATAAAATACAGTCCTCAAGTCTGTATGAAGCATACCTACTGGCAAACATAAACAGACTGAAGGTGAAAGTCTGGAAAGCAACATACCAAATATCTAGAATCTGAGACTAGCTATACACATATTTTAAACACTGACTCACCCCAAATTCATCACATTATTATATATAATTAAAATACTTATTGCAATGAATATAAATCATAGTGCCTACATGAATTTTAGAAAGCACTTGTAGTCCAGAATGATAAAATGCAAGAAGCATCTCTCACTCATTTACCAAGAGGGTAACCAGCAACTTTCCCATATACAAACAAGTGAGATAATGAATATAGGATAATCTAATAATAAATAGTCTTGGGAATTCTGAAACATTGATAATAAGAGGTCCTTAAGGAAATCATAAAATGAGAAAAAATATTAGAGAAATAGTAAAAGTCTAACGTGTATAAGAGCTTGCATTTAACTGGTTATGGTGACATATATCTGTAGTCCCAGTGTGTAAGAAACTGAGGCAGGAGGATGAAGATGACCTTGGGACTACAATGTGAAGATCTGCCTCAAAACATCTATAGGACTGGTCAAATTACAAGATGCATAAATGAATAACAAACTCTAATCATGTCCTAGTGATTTTTTTCAGGTATGAGATTGAAAAAAGATATACCTTGTTTCCAGGCACAATGAAGCTTACCTACAAAGCAAAGCCTGCTAGTATATTTCTGGGGGAAAGCCTTTTGCACTCTAACCAGGGCTTTAAATAGATTCAAGTAGGAAAGTGATAGTCATGAACTCCAGTAAGGTGAGAAGAACAGCCACTACTTGGGAATGTGAACATTTCAACAGTTATTAACTCAAAAACCACGATAATAACATAGCCTGGTATTGGTGTTGTTTTAAAAAATCACTACATTTAATAGAAAATACAGTCCATCTAACAATATAGTAATCATACCAAGTGTTTATATATCCTAATTTGATAAAACAAATATTGGGCATGACAAATAAACTTACATATAATAATAATGAGTAGCTTTAATACCCCACTTTCATCAATATTTTTTTTTATGGTTTCTACTGCTATGGAGAGAGACCATGACCATGGCAACTCTAATAAAGGAAAACATTTAATTTGGATTGACTTATGAGTTCAGAGGTCATGGCATTGTCATGGCAGTGTGCAGGCAACATGTTGCTGGTGAAGGAGCTTAGAGTTCTACACTTGGATCAACACACAGCAAAGAGAAAGAGTGACATTGTGCCTCCCTTGAGCTTCTGAAACCTCAAAGCCCACCCCCAGTGACACACTTCCTCCAGCAAGCCATAGCCCCTGTGAATAAAAAAGCCATAGCCCCTGTGAATAAAAAAGCCATAGCCCCTGTTTAGAATAAAAATGGAGGCCATTTTTATTCTAAACACCACAATATTTATAGATCTGACAAACTAATATCCAACCCAATGAAAAGAGAGGAAAGGTACACATTTTCAAATTAGGGCAAAGGCAGTCATTGAAATCTAGGATCATTAGAGAATGTATCCCCCCCCCCATATCAAAAAAAGAAAAAAAAGAAAAAAACATACCTAGAAATACCTAAAATTGAGTTAATTTCTGTCATGTATTACTTATTAAAATTGGACCAAGTTATAAATAACAAACATATCTATAATAAGCAATTAATTTGAAGTGACCTCTCAATAAAAATAAATCAAACTGAGGATTTTGTAGATTCACTGCCCAATTGTATCAGATAATTTAAAATTGAAACAAAAGTTCCTCAATTCCTCTACAGAGTGAGCAGAAGGGGAAGAGATACTACCAAATGTAAAGACACAATAAAATAAAGAATGGGAAAATCAATTTCCTTGATACAGACAGACACAATTATTTCAGCCAATAAACAAAACATTAAAAAAAGATTATATAACATGAGTAAGTTGACTTCATTCTATGGTGCTCTAAGGATCACAATATAGCAGATATATAGGTTCAGCTTACTTATGAAGCTGAAAATTCATGTGATAATCTCATCAAATGCAGAGTCTTTGAATAAATTCAACATTTCTTTATGTTAAAAGCTCTGAGTGTTAAAAGCTCTGAACAAACTTAAGTGGAGAGGATATTATACATAAAAAGGACCACGTATGACCCATTTAAAGCTGATGTTATGCTTGATGAAGAAAGCTAAGGACGTTTTCTTTATATCAGAAACAAAACAATGGCAGCAGCCCTCACCACTCTTGCTCAGCATCGTGCTTAAATGCTTAGGCAAGGTGATGAAATGAGACCAATGGGAACCCAATGAGAAAAGGAGAAGTTTTAAATATCCCATCTCATGAATGGCATTAAAAGATGCTAGGACTCAATCAAGTTAAAATATCCATAGACATCATAAACACTCACTGTAGTGGAGCGGAACATCAGGATACAAAAATCAGAAGATTTTCTAACAGCAAATTTATTGAAAAATATATCAGAAAAATTATTTATAAAATACTAGAAAGGGGAGAAATCAACCAACCAAACAGGCAAATAAAACAATTAAAAAGCCTAAGAAGGAGGTGGAAGACTGCTACAATAAAAAGTATAAAGCACTGAGAAAGAAAATGTTAAACACCAGAAAATCATTTATGTATTCATGGGCAAGCTGAATTAACACTGGAGAACACTATGCTACTAAAATTAATCACAGATAGAAGACAGTCTCCATCAATATCTATAGAAATATTCATAGATTTTCATCTGAAGAACTTCAGATGGCTGAGAAGCAGCTTAAAAAATGCTCAACTTCATTAGTCATTAGGGAAATGCAAATCAAAACAACCCTGAGATTTCACCTTACACCAGTCAGAATGGCTAAGATTAAAAATTCAGGAGACAGCAGATGTTGGTGAGTATGTGGAGAAAGAGGAACACTCCTCCACTGCTGGTGGGGTTGCAAATTGATACAACCACTCTGGAAATCAGTCTGGCGGTTCCTCAGAAAACTGGGCACCTCACTTCCCGAGGATCCTGCTATACCACTCCTGGGCATATACCCAGAGGATTCCCCAGCATGTAATAAGGATACATGCTCCACTAAGTTCATAGCAGCCCTATTTATAATATCCAGAACCTGGAAAGAACCCAGGTATCCCTCAACGGAAGAATGGATGCAAAAAAAATGTGGTATATATACACAATGGAGTACTATTCAGCCATTAGAAACAATGAATTTATGAAATTCTTAGGCAAATGGATGGAGCTAGAAAACATCATACTAAGTGAGGTAACCCAGTCTCAAAAGGTGAATCACGGTATGCACTCACTGATAAGTGGATATTAACCAAGAAAATTGGAATACCCCAAACATAATCCACACATCAAATGAGGTACAAGAAGAACGGAGGAGTGGCCCCTGGTTCTGGAAAGACTCAGTGTAGCAGTATAGGGCAAAACCAGAACAGGGAAGTAGGAAGGGGGGTGGTAGATGGGAGAACAGGGGGAGGGAAGGGGGTTTATGTGACTTTCAGGGAGTGGGGGGGCCAGAAAAGGGAAAATCATTTGAAATGTAAATAAAAAATATATCGAATAAAAAAACAGAAAAAAAACAAAAAAAGAAAGAATCATAGAAAACGAAAAAAGTCCCGAACCTCATGGAAGCACAGAAGACTCTTACTACCTGGGTCTTAACTGCCAGTTAATAAGATTAAGCGTAACTATGGAACTGATCCCTGCATCTGTCTCCGAGGGATTACATGGAGTATTTTAATGACATATATCCTAAATATAATCAGTGCCATTCCATCTGCTGGGCTTCAGGACTGAGGGAGGCAGAGGAAGGCAGCTGAGCCTGTGCATTCATGACTCTGTGCCGCCTGACTGAGAACGAGCCCCCAGCAGCTTCATGCTCCCACCAACATGACCTCTCGGCATGATGCACTGTACCTTTCCCTTAACCTATCCTTTTTAAGTATTTTTCCAATAATGTTCAAATTAACACAATAGTTTAAAGGACCCTACTAACAAAAGCATTATGGTACTGACATAAACACAGAAATACATATTAATGGAATAGAATGTAAGACCTTGGTATAAACCATAGGACTATAGGCATCTGGTTCTTGAAAAACAGTAGCAATAACATACTGAAGAAGGGCAGTCTTTTCATCACATGGTGCTGAGATGACAGGATGCACTTGGCCGAAACTAGATTGTTACCTTAGAACAAAACTCAGTCCGAAATGGGATCAAGGATATGAATATGAGGTGTCAAACAACAAAACGGTTAGAGGAAACAGAGAGAAAACAATTCAAGACATGGTAGGAGTACCCCCAGAGCTCAGAATTAATGACATGAATTGGCAAGTAGACTGCATGGAATTTTAAAATTCCTTCCCAGTAAAGGATACAATTGGCAGAGTGTAGAGATAGTCTACAGAACATGCAGATGTTTGCCAACTATTTATCTGATGTGTATTTATTGTGCTTAATACACAAGTAACAGCAATATAAAAATCACTGAAAGAACAAATAATCCAATTTTAAAAAGAGCAGATGAAATAAACAGATATTCAGATATTCTCAAAAGATGTACAAATGGTCAATAATTATAGGGAAAAATATTTATATCCACTATCAGGAAAATCAACCCCAACCTTCTTGGGATTTCAACTCATCTCAGTGTGAATGAATGTCATTAAGAAAATAGCTGCATGTGGTAGGACATCTCTTTTGTCTCAGCAACTTGGGTGGGGGCAGAGTAGATGGATCTCAGTGAGTTCAAGGGCAGCTTGGTCTACATAGCAACTTCCAGATCAGCCAGTGCTACATTGTAATAAACAAATAAACAAGTAAATACATAAGCAACAAGCAAATATCAACAAATACTTGTAAGAAAGGGAGGGTAAAGAAAGTCATATATTGATGGTGGGAATATAAATTCATACTGCCACTATGAAAATCAGTATGTAGTTTCTTCAAGTAAGAATAATAGAATAATAATAACAAATTTCTACTTTTACAACTATGGCTTCCCTCTCTCTTACTTCTCTTTGGAGGATTAGAAAATGAATTAGTTTATAGTCAGAAATTTGAAATGCAGTAAGTCATCCATGTTAATTGGAAGCTTGTCTTCCCTGGTCAAGGAGGATCCCTTCAAGAGCACATAAGGAAATAAGAGACTGGAACAGAACCAATGGAGTATAGCATTTGAGGAATCACTGTGGTTGTATCTCCCCATCCTCATTCTCATCCTCATCCTCATCCTCATCCTCCTCTTCCTCCTCTTATTTTCAGTGACATTTCTCTCTCTGCACAGGCCTTAGATGTTATTGTTCTCCCAGATTCCATCTCTGACTTTGAACTGTATTTCATCTATGGACTGGGGCACATACCTACATGAAGTTGATGTTTGTAATTACTCATATGGTATCTTTTCCTTTACATCTCAGAACCTCCTGTACTCTCAAGGTGAGTGTCAGCTCATACTGCTTGCCCCCAGTCATGTGTATATTCTTTTGTTACAGAATTCTTTACTTTGAGGCATTTATTCTTCTTGTTTCATGACGTTTCATATATAGGTGTGTAAATCCTTCCTGGATGTTATGAATGTTATTCAGGTCTTTTTCAAACAAACCTTATTTTCATTGCCTTGAGGAATTATGTCTTGTATACATGTCTAGAATAAAGATTGTCACGCTCTGAACTTTAAGTTAGTGTGTCAGAATATCATAGAACAGTAAGGTGGAAAGAGAGCTAATATTTTCCAGCTCCCAGAAGAGAACTCCATTAGCCCTGTTTCTCCCACATACTCAGTACTCAGAACCTTCAGCATTGCCAATGACGTCTGAAGTTTAGGGCATAAAAACCCAAACCAAATAGCAAACAGAACTCCATAACCCCCAGGGATCTTTGTCTTTACTTTGTTTGCGTTTCATTTTGGTATATTGTTTCATGATTTTCATCCATTTCTGGATCTTTTCTTTTGTAGATATTCAGTTATAATCTCAAAGAACATCATCAATGGCAGAATAGTGATTATACTAGGAGATAAAGTAGTGTGGGTGATTTTTGTGAACACTGAAGGTGACAGTATTCATCCCAAAGATAAACAGAACAAGGCATACAAAAATGTCTTATATAGTTTTTCCAGCTATATTATGATTGGAGTCATTCTATATATTGTCAGCACAAGCCCTTTATAGTGCTTAGAGAGAATATTTTTATCTACTATCACAATGTAATGATTGCTGCAGCTTGCCCAGAGCAAAACTTGTAGTAATAAAAACTTCTAGATTGGAACATAGTGATGTCATTTGTGTTACTGGCTGCCTAAGTTGTCTCTGTGCTGTGTCAACCCTAAGCAAACATATCTGAGTTTGGGAGCCTCAGTAAGCTCTGTCATTGGATATTGCTGAATTATGGCACCAATTCTTTAAGAGTGTATCAGCTGAAGTCTCAGAGAGAAGTGGAGTCTAGATTTTAAGCAACTTAAGGCATTGGATTAAAATGGTTTCTATGTACTGACTTTGTATTGAACTCACTTTGAGAAATGCCTTTCTGTGACACTGATATTAGTCAGTGAGTGCTTGGCTTATGGATTCTATCGCCTCCTGCAACAGTATTAAATAAGGAAAATGGGCTGATCATGGGACTCAAGAAATATGAAAAAGTCTCAAAGAGCAGCTACTATACCCATCTTATAAATGTTTGGTACACTTTAGCAAATCACTTGTGGGTTTGCTGTAAGCAGTGGCTATGCAGATGGCAGCATAAATCTCTATGAATTCCAGTGCATTTCTAGAGTTTTCCCATTTTAAATTCATAGAGTCATCACTGGCAATAACACCTGTCTTGGTTGTGGAGATGTACCAATAATAAAGACAGAATAGAAAATAAGGTAAAGGTGAGGATTGAAAGTCCTCCATCAGTTGTCTCGTCTCAGAGTCAAGCCAGTGGCTCTTCCCTCCCTGGGCACGGGATGCATTCTTCATTTGTCAGCCTTGAACCTCGGTTCACCCAGCACTGCCCCTAAACTGCTGGTGCCCTTAGTTCACAGAACTCTGTAGCAGCCTTCTCGAGACCTACATTTGGAAGTAGTACTTGGAACTTCAGCCATTCTATTGTTTTGTTCTTGAATTATTTCTTAATTGAATGAAATGACAAGAACTTAAAGCAAATTTTCTTTGACAAAGAGCCTCCTTGCTTCTTTAAGATAAGTTTCTATGTGACCTTGCTGTAACATTAAAAATAATAACAATAAACAAATAAAGAAGCCTTGGGTAATTTACTTAAAGAAAAGAATAATTTTTTTCTAATCATACGAGTACACTATTTTTATTAGAAGGGTCTTGAAGTAAGAAAAAATGTAATGAAAAAAAGTGCACCTAACACTATACTAATAACCTGTTGGGAATAGTTATATCAGCTCTAAGTGGCCCTTAATTTTCCTAACTCTTGGGACAGTGGGTAAATGAATATGTGCATGTTTTGTGTTTGCTCTCTGGGCCATACTTTAGGTAATATCTATTAGTTGATTTATTTAGCACTTGTGCCTAAGAACCTGTACAACCTGTAATACTGAGTGCCTATCATGACTGCATTGTAAACTCTGTTCCAAATCCTCACATACAGCAAGTAACTCTCTACCAAGATATTGGCAAGGACTGGCAAATTATTTTATTGTTTTATTTGATGATTTCATTGTCCTACTTTGGATCCTAAGCTGTAATATGTATATATACATATTACATATTACATATAATATATTATATCATACATATATATATATAACATACATATTTTAGGTGGATGTGATTGCTAGGTATTCCCTAGTTATCTAGTTAGACAAAGCTTCAACTTGCTCAGGAATTCCAAGCCAGTCTACCTTCCAGAGTCACTGGGAAGCTAAATATGCACAAAGATCAAGACCCTATCTGGGACTTGCTAGGTCACAATTTTTGGATAATTTGTATCACCAGGCAAGTCTGAGAAACTTGAAACCAGCAAGACTACATGTGAGCCTGATGATTTTGTTACTGCATTTTGCTCTATATGGGAGATTTATGGATGTATTGGGTTGATAGTATTTATTTGTTTTTAATGCTACCCAATTAAAAAATAATACAACTAAGGCTGGGCGTGGTGATGACCATCTTTAATCCAAGCATTGGGAGGTAGGTGATTCTCTATGAGTTGCAGGCCAGCTTGGTCTGCATTCAAGTTCCAGGACAGATAGAGCTCCAAGATATATTGTATCAAAAAACAAACAAATATCAAACAAACAAACAAACAAGCAAACACCAGAAGCAGCTGAGTGCACTGGTTCATGTATTTAATCCCAACACCCAGGAGACAAATGGCAGAGGTAGGCGGATCTGATCTCTCTGCTTATTTACTCTTAACTTACTTGCCAGTATTTTAAGCCAAGATGAAAGGAGGCAGAGTCAGAGCCTTCATTTCCTCAACTTGTCCTGCTGGCAGTACATGTGCTGTTGTCTCTCTTCCCGCATTTCACACATTATGAGCAGTCCCAGGGGAGGGGGGGTTCTGAAGGAAGCTGTGTCATACTGTAACATCTATGTTTAAAATCTATATTAAAACACTGTACTATCTACACTGAATCTTAGAAGACATTCTAAAATCGACTGTAGAGTCTATTGTCCCAGAAATGTTCTGAAGGAACAAACTGGTCACTCTGTTGTCTGTCATGGAACAGCTGAAAGAGAAAAGCAAAGGAATAGCATACTTTTGGAGAATTCTTCATCCTGTATTTCTTTCAGGACAGCATAGTTATTGAATATGCATGAATTTCTCACCTTTTGCTGAGTGGTTATGTTTTGTGTCACTGTGCATGACATATTTCACATGTGCTTTATCACAGTAAGTCCCCCCCTTAACTTTAAGATGATTTATCAACTTACTTTCACATATTTATTAACAACCTAGTTTGAGCCATGTCTCCATGTCTTTGTCCCCAAATGCAGTGCAGAGTTAGTTGCTTTACTGGCCCTCCTGTCCCATCTCAGTCTGGGACTTCTATGGAAAGGCAAAACTGTAGGTGAGAATGTGCCGTGTGTCTGCAGAGGTGAAAATGCTTAATGTGCTTGTGAATTAATGCCTTTCTCCTAGGAAGATTATTGTACTCTGATGAATATTGAAATCTAATCTTCACTCATAGGCTAATCTTTTTAAAGTATTACTTATGATCCCTAGAGATTCATGTGTTCTCAGTGCTAGGACAGAAAGTAGTCAGAGCCTCTTGACAGATACTATGTTTAAGCACTATAGATACTATTACAGATGAATTAGCTAACTAAAGTCTTGTGGCTGTGAAAGACCAGCAGCAGATAAACTCTGTAATAGGTTTAAACGTGAGCACAAAACAAGAGATTCTATCCTTTACCACCACCATGACACCAACGGCATGCTGATTTGGGTTCACCACCGGAAGAGAATGCCAGTTTGCTGTTGGACTTAAACAAAGACTGTAGTCAATGAGATTACAGTCTTCCCACTAGCAGGAGCTAATTCAACTGAAATAGTGTCTATAGTGCTTAAACATAGTATCTGTCAATAACCTTGTGACTTTGATTTAACAAGTAACCGTCTAGATAGGTGTTCTTTTCTTAACAAAAGAAATACCAAGATTCTGCAAAATGCAAAGAAAAAACTTTTATTTTACCATTTCTACTGTTTCCCAATATTGAATCTTTAAGAAGAAATTATTATTCCTTCTTCTCCTTTTTGATGTTCCCACTCATGCTTTTACCAGAAGTTCAGAGAATTTCATGGAGAGCAGAACCCTGTGCTGGGGGAAGACAGGACACACCCTATTGCTAGCAGTTGCCTCTGTAAAATCAGTGCATGGCACACAGGGAGAACAGAATAATATAGTCTGTCAGTGTTTTTGCCTACTTGCCACTTTTTTAGCACCCTCTATTTTAATGTCTATTTGGACCTGGGGAAATGTTTCTATATCACTGAAGGTAAAATCCTTCTAGCACTTAATAAAATCTAAGTATGACTTAAATGTTCTGCTTAAAGTATATGATTTATTCATAACAATTATAGAGACATTATTTCCCAGCTTCATAGAAGGTAAAATCATGGCTTACAGAGGCTGGCCAAAGTACACAGAACCTTATCCCAAGTAAATGGCAGAAGCTGGATATGAACCCAAGTCTGTCTATTTAGAAAACAATGCTGTTACTCATCCTCTCCAATATCAACTGTTTGTGTGGCTTATTGCCATGCATACTAGGTTCAACGTTTTACACACTTTGGGTAAGTGTAAATTTACTCAGCATCTTACTGAGGAGAGAACAACAGAAGAAGAAAAGACGGCAATCATCAAGTTGGGATGCTTGAATTTGGAGTCAACTTGTTTGTTGGAAATTTAGTTTATTGTAGATGCCATGAAATATAGAGGGAGTTACATTGTGCATTTGAACCAAGTTTCTTTTGTGAAACAAGACTGTAACAAGTAATGGCTATGAGATATTTAGCAAAAGGTCTTCACTAGTTATGGTACAAGTAACTACAGAATAATTTATATTTTAAAAAGAAAGTTCGCTGAAGTTGTCACAGATGATGCTGTCATGGAAGTCACATTCACTCATCTCCTCATTCTTCCTCCTGTTGGATTAGGCCATGCATGAAGTTCATTCACTCTTTAGACAATAAAAGTAAGAGTTGCATTCAATTCATTTTAAGTACTATGGACTGTAGTTACTGCAGTAGCTAGACAACATAGACTAAATGACAAATTACCTACTTATTTTTCTAATATGTACCTTCTAAAAGTCTTGTAGTTATAATTCAAATATATTTTCCCACACTTTCCACAGATGAAGACATTTTTAAAATTGTCTTTTACTTCCCCACCCTTGGTAAAGTGTCTTCTAGCTTGAGGTTCTGTGACATGCTGTAAAATTGTGAAGCAAATGTCTGCATCTAATACCTTTCTATGTCTGTCCAGAAAATGTTCTCTGAATAAGGCTTTTCAGAAATTCAAGTTTCAAAATTTTTATTGAATAATTTTGGCATTCTTTCTTATCAGCAGTAGTGCTAGGACAGTGGCTCTATCTGTTTTTAACACTAAGCCTGGGGAAAGTCCCAGGTATGATGCTTCTCTTCTGTTACATGAGCATTGTGAATTCAGACCTTAAAGTTTGCTTAAGATCTGAGTTTAAATTCATCGAAAACTGAAAGAAGACAAATGCCATTGAGAATACTGGAGTCGTTTTGCCCACAGACAGACCTACAGTGACTGGAAGTGGTCAGTCAGCTTGCTGACAGAGAGGTCTATAAAGAGGAAAAAGTTTCCCTTGGCCCACCAAATGTTTAAAAGAACCATTCTAAAATTGGCTGCTCGCTCTCATCTCGGAGCAGCCTTTTCCTCCCTTAACGCACACTCCATTAAAAAGGCACTGTGTGTCTGTTTAAGAGAGTCGGCAGGAATTCAAGATTTAGGGACAGGCAGGCTCCTTAGTCTATTTGCTACTAATTACATACTTGTAATAAGTATTCCACCAAAACTATAATATATACTGAACATCTTTTCCCATCTCTCTGCTTACCACCACATTCCATAAGTACAAATTCCTCATAGAGCATTGACAGTGACCTTGTTCTTCAAGCAATCAGAGGGATTTTTTTTGAAACACACACTAGACATGGCTTGTTTACCATTTTTTTAAAATATTTTTATTTTCTATATTCTTTGTTTACATTCCAAATGATTTCCCCTTTCCCAGATCCCCCCTCCCCATATGTCTCAGACTCCAGAAAACCGAACAACCCTATTAAAAAATGGGGGTACAGAGTTAAACAAAGAATTCTCACCTGAAGAACTTTGGATGGCGGAGAAGCATCCTAAAAAATGCTCAACTTCATTAGTCATTAGGGAAATGCAAATCAAAACAACCCTGAGATTTCATCTTACACCAGTCAGAATGGCTAAGATTAAAAATTCAGGAGACAGCAGGTGTTGGAGAGGCTGTGGAGAAAGAGGAACTCTCCTCCACTGCTGGTGGGGTTGCAAATTGGTACAACCACTCTGGAAATCAATCTGGCGGTTCCTCCGAAAATTGGGCACCTCACTTCCAGAAGATCCTGCTATACCACTCCTGGCCATATACCCAGAGGATTCCCCACCATGTAATAAGGATACATGCTCTACTATGTTCATAGTAGCCCTATTTATAATTGCCAGATGCTGGAAAGAACCCAGGCATCCCTCAACAGAAGAGTGGATGCAAAAAATGTGGTATATCTACACAATGGAGTACTATTCAGCCATTAGAAACAATGAATTCATGAAATTCTTAGGCAAATGGATGGAGCTAGAGAACATCATACTAAGTGAGGTAACCCAGACTCAAAAGGTGAATCATGGTATGCACTCACTAATAAGTGGTTATTAACCTAGAAAACTGGAATACCCAAAACATAATCCACACATCAAATGAGGTACAAGAAGAAAGGAGGAGTGGCCCCTGGTTCTGGAAAGACTCATTGAAGCAGTATTCGGCAAAACCAGAATGGGGAAGTGGGAAGGGGTGGGTGGGAGGACAGGGGAAGAGAAGGGGGCTTACGGGACTTTCGGGGAGTGGGGGGCTAGAAAAGGGGAAATCATTTGAAATGTAAATAAATTATATCGAATAAAAAAAAAAGAGAAAAAAAAACTTCTTCTCTTCATCCAATCTCCAATCACCTCTCCTTTTTTCCTCTGTCCTTATATTCCCCTCCAATGTTAGATCAATCCTTTCCAGGATTAGGACCTTCTCCATACTTCATGGGAGTTATTTGTTATGCGATTTGTGCCTTGGGTATTCAGGGCTTCTGGGCTAATTAATATCCACTTATCAGAAATTGCATTCCATGTGTATTCTTTTGTGACTGGGTTACCTCACTTAGGATGATATTTTCCAGATCAAACCATTTGCCTAAAAATTTTGAGAATTCATTGTTTCTAATTGCTGAGTAGTATTCCATTGTGTAAATATACCACATTTTCTGTATCCATTCCTCCTTTGAGGGGCATCTGGATTCTTTCCAGCTTCTGGCTATTATAAATAAGGCTGCTATGAACATAATGGAGCATGTGTCTTTATTGCATGCTGGGGAATCCTTTGGGTATATGCCCAGGAGAGGTCCTCTGGAAGTGTCATGTCCAGTTTTCTGAGGAACCGCCAGACTGATTTCCAAAGTGGTTGTACCATCTTACAGCCCCACCAGCAGTGGAGGAGTGTTCCTCTTTCTCCACATCCTCGCCAGCACCTGCTGTCTCCTGAGTTTTTGACCTTAGCCATTCTGACTGGTATAAGGTGAAATCTCAGGGTTGTTTTGATTTGCATTTCCCTAATGACTAATGATGTTGAGCACTTCTTAAGGTGCCTCTCGGCCATCTGAATTTCTTCAGGTGAAAATTCTCTGTTTAGATCTGTACCCCATTTTTAATAGGGTTATTTGGTTCCCTGGGGTCTAACTTCTTGAGTTCTTTGTATATATTAGATATTAGACCTCTATCAGATGTAAGGTTGGTAAATATCCTTTCCTAATTTGATGGTTGCTGTTTTGTCCTTTTAACAGTGTCCTTTGCCTTACAGAAACTTTGTAATTTTATGAGGTCCCATTTGTCAATTCTTGATCTTAGCGCATAAGCTATTGGTGATCTGTTCAGGAACTTTTCCCCTGTGCCCATGTCCTCTAGGGTCTTCCCCAGTTTCTTTTCTATTAGTTTCAGTGTGTCTGGTTTTATATGGAGGTCCTTGATCCACTTGGAGTGAAGTTTAGTACATGGAGATAAGAATGGATCAATTCGAATTCTTCTGCATGCTGACCTCCAATTGAACCAGCACCATTTGTTGAAAAAGCTATCTTTTTTCCACTGGATGTTTTTGGCTCCTTTGTCGAAGATCAAGTGACCATAGGTGTGTGGGTTCATTTCTGGATCTTCAATTCTATTCCATTTGTCTGTCACTGTGCCAATACCATGCAGTTTTTACCATTTTATTCCCTCCTTCCTCCTTCATTCCTCCTCCCTCCTCTCTATTCCTTATATTCCTCCTCTCTCCTCTCTCCTCTCTCCTCTCCTCCTCTCCTCTCCCTTCTTCTCCTCTCCTCTCCCCTCTCCTCTCCTCTCTCCTCCTCTCTCCTCCTCTCCCTTCCCCTCTCCTCCCTTCTCCTTCCCTCCCCTCCCCTGCCCTCCTCTCCTCTCCTCTTCTCTCTCTTACCCTCTTCTTCTGTCTTCTCCCCTCCCCTCATCTTCTCTCCTCCTCCTCTTCTTATCTTCTTCCTCTCCTTCCTTGTGGCCTGCCTTGTCAACCCTCAGAGGATTTCATTTAAATCAACTTGAGATCCCATCTGTTTTCTCTTCTTCCTTTCAGATCTCCTGTTTCCAGTACTGAGTGTGAATCCCTCTGTCATTCCTCCAATCATTAGACACTCTAAGCCGACTCTCGACATGAAGTTTATAAAATCTGTTTCCTGTGGTCAGGACACTGTTTATATCCATTTTACATGGCTGCCCCTGCCCCGTGCCTCCAGTCTTTTCCCCTTAACTACACAATATAGATTCTGTAGTCCCATTCACCCACAGTAGTGATTTTCAAAAGCACCTCCCACACACTTTCATTTTAAATGCATCAAGTTTTTACTTAATATATGAATTTCTGCACTTTGCTCCCCCCTAGAATATCTACATTGGTTTGTTTTGTATATCCAGTGCCAGAAGTAGTTATTGAGGAGATATTTAGTAAATCCTTGTTGAATGTAGGCATATTTCTGTAATGTTTTTAAAGTCTTAGTTTGCTCATCTGAAAAATAGGGACAAAAAATTCTTATTTACTGTGAATTAAAAGTCATTAAATATATATATATGACAGAATTCTTTACAAATGGTGCTGTCATCACTAACAGAAACATAATCAACAATGCTTGTGCCTAATCTATGTATGAAATATCACTAATATGTGTACAAAATACTTTAATAAAAGACCTTTGCTAGACTTTTGTTTCACCCAGACTTCCCTAGATGTATATTTTAGCACTAATCCCCACTTCAAGGACATAAAAATGAAAGTTGCATCAGTGCTATGAACTGGGTTCAGTTTTGCAGTGTCAGAATTGCCCAAGCCACAGTGTACATTCAAAGGGGTAATTACTTTGGGTAGTAATTGTCTAGACAGTCCTCCCTCCCCTCTAGCCAACTGGCATTGAAAACCAAGTACTGCTTTTGTGTGTGCACACAATTAGGCTGTAAAATCCTATTATCCCATTTCCACACCCCTGTGGCTGCTTGCTTTCTTTTGAAGCTCTTTTGGGGGGCTGGGGGTGTAGAAGAAGAAAAGAAAGAAAGAGTGAGGAAAAAAAAGCTTTCTAGGTAACCCAAAGGTTTATTTGTAATCTCATTGTACTCAGGTAATAAAAGATGGAGGGGCACACACGTGACTTGTGACTTTCGTATACCTTCAACTAGAGTCCCATGATACTTATGGGAAAGCTCGTGAAAGTGTTTTTTTGTTGGTGGTGGTTTTTTTTTTTTTTTTTTTTTTTTGTGGGGTGGCTAGAAATACTTCTGTGTGGGGTTTGAAATGAAGTTGGATGTAATTCTGTTCTGATGCTCACAATGTAGAGCAAGATCAACTTTCTTCTTGAGTGCTCTGTGCAGAATGCACAGGCTGCTTAAACCTTGGGCTGATTCTCCCTAGCTGCAGACACAGCACCCCACTCAGCTCCCTTGTTGCCTATTTACACCGAGCCTTTCTCCACCCTCTTCTACTGCATTCACGGCAAGCTTTTTTTTGGGGGGGGGTGTGTGGATGTTTTAGTTTTCCAGGTGACTGAACTTTTCCTTCACATTCTTTCCGTACCTTGACTAATTGACCCCTGTTCCCTGAGGATAGCACCTCTGTTTTCTGCCACATCTGTCACTGCTACTGTGTAATGGTGGTGACGGAAAGGCCTGGGGTAGGAGTGTGGGATGTAAGCAGCCAGTGCTAACAAGATTTTCTAGACTCTTAATGATCTGTTTTGTCACTATTCATTCTTTTGACTTCATGTCTTAACCTGATTCCATCTCCCTCTTCGTTTTCCTTATCTTTGGGACATAGCCCCATCTTCAGATGGAGCCTTCAGCAACTCTGCATTATACCCATGCTTCACACTGCTCTGAGTGACAGACTCACTCGCTCCTTGCTAGACTCTTTCCAGACTGCCAAGTTTTTCCATCATGGCCTTTACCCTGATCTGAGTCATATCCCTGACTTGAGTATATCTTGAGCTTTTTCAGTTTTCTTTTCTATTCAGTTGACCTCACTGTAAGTTCTGATCTCTACATGTCCTCTCTTCCTGAGTCTCTCAAGAAATCACTTCATTGGCATTTGGTGAAATCTACCTCCCTTCACCCTGACCTAAACCCCTTTACTCTCCGAGCTCTTTAGAAGAATTATTTTAATCATTGTTTTTATTTTCTTTATTTTTCATTAACTTGTCGATATCTTTGAGACCTCTGCTCTATTAGTCTGCAAATGGGTTCTGGGGGGGTGCTCTTTTCTCATATTAAGTAGCATCATCTAATATAATAGTGCCATACATACATTTTTTCACAACCTCTTTAAAATAATTCTAGTTCTTTGACTTCATGTTTTCTTCCCATGATTATTTTCCTCCTCTGTAACTTTCCTTCTTTCTTTCTTCTTTCCCCTTCCTTTATTCCTTTCTTCTGTGGTAATGGGGGTGGGTGGATATGGTGTGTATGTGAATTGTGTGTTTGTATTTGTGTGTATTGTATGCTTGTGAATGTGCAGGTGCTTGTCCCCTTGCCCTTGAGTGTGAAGGCCAGAGGGAGATGTTACATGTCTTCCTTTCTTTGTTTCTTTAAGAAGTCTTGAACTGAAGATGCTTGTCATTTATCTTGTCTAGTAGGCCAGGGAACTCTTAGGATCTGAGAGCTGAGTCACCCTCCCAGTGCTTTGGCTACAGGCATATATATCCATGGCAAGCTTTTTACATGGATGCTAGAGATTTGAACCCAGCTCCTCATGTTTGCAAAGCAAGTATTCTTAGTCACGAAGCCATTTTCCTAGCTTTTCTTTTTTCTTTTGCTTAATATTTCATTTAATTATTTTTTCCTTTTATATTCTTACAGAAGAGGAGTATTTCTTTGACTCATGTCTTGTGTCTCTGTTATCTTCCTGTGGGCTGTCTCATCCACCCTCTCAACTTTAATAACAACCTCTGATCATATAGGTGTCCTTTTCCGATGCTGGCCATTTGTTTCTTGACCTTGTTTCTTATAGACATTACCAGAGCACTAACTTTAAACTACTTTGAACTTAAGGTGATTTTAAATGACCACCTGCCAGGCTCTTGAGGGTTAAATGAACAATATTAAAAACCAGAAGACAAACCTGGGCTTTGCATAACCATCCACTCAAGACCCACAGATACAAAAGTCCTACAGATTACATCACTGTTTTTTTTTCCATCTTTCTGAATTGTCTTACCAAATGTGGCTCATTTGTGCTGAACAATGCCTGCTGTTTACACAGAGCTACACTCAGTTCTTTTGTATTAACCCTTTGTTTTCATCTGTTCCAACCCTTATCTCTCTTAACTGCAACACTGTTGCTCTGACAGTGCATCTGCTGCTGGAGTTTGCTTCCTCACCTACAATATCCTCTGTTTCTACCAAATGTTCTTCAAGTGTATTGACTTTTTAAACACTTGCTTAAAAACCATGTCCCACCCCCCACCCCCCAATTGCTTAAAAACAGTGGCCCAAAACCATCAGGACAGGTGCCATGACTTGAAATACCACAAAGCCTGGCATAACAAACTAACCACCCAATGAGCAGACAGCAGCAACAAAACCAAACCCTGCACTTAGGGTCTACCTCCTGTGCAGAGAATAGTTTATCTGCACCCTTACCCTTTCTCCCAATACCTTCTAAGTCAGTGACAGCAGTCCTCACCCACACCCGTCTGTGCCTGGGAGATTTTAATTCCGAGAGTCCTTCCTAAGGCATGGTTGTTTTAATAAAACCATTCCCTCTTGATTCTGACCTATGCCAGGATTCAGGCTATTGTCTTTTTTTTCTCCGTGGTTTTGCTTAACACTTTCCCTCTATGGCAAATATCTTGCTTCCTTGTTACATTTCTTCAGTCCTCAGCCCTGGTTTGACCTTATTCCTGAGGTCTTCTCTGACCTATTCAAATATGTAATTGTTTTTTTTCTATATTGCATAATAAACTTCTTTTTTTCCCTGCTAATGCTATGAACCATTAACCTGCAGCCAAAAGGTATAATAGTTGTAATTTCAAGACTGTGAGACATTTGCTAATCATGCTAAGTGGAAGAAAGGAATGTTAAACATCACTATTGTTTTCAACAACAGATGAGCTCATTAAAATAATTCAGCACTGGATGCTTTTTCCCAACACCCCCCCTCTAAGTTGCTTTAGAACATCCACAGATCTCTAGGGATTCCTTCTGGAACTGTCCTGCTCATGAAGCCATAAAATGTGCTTTAGTCAGAAACTGTGGTTAGGAAAGCATTGTTTTTTACTAGTTCCCCTGACCCAGGGGAATACTTTTAATAAGTCAGCGCTGCTGACAGGCAGAGAATAGTGTTGTTTTTAATGGGGAACTAGAGTTGGTGCAGTAATTTCATGCAGTTACAAGTTACTGCATCTAAAAGCAATTTCTGATTTTCGTCAAACATTTGGCAAGAGTGTGATCTTTTAGTTTTACCAGCAAAAACAGGCTGAACATTTCATTCAGGACATTTAGAATGCATATATAATTAGGTAATCTCTTGCCTTTGAAGGTGGAGGCTTAAAGTTACGTAAATAACAAATTTTTATCTACTTGGTGCTGTGTATATTTTTTTATGTAGAACATGTTTGGATTTATTTTACATGAAATTATAAAAATGAGGATAAAATATACATAAAATTTTTCTGCTTATTAAGTAATTAGAAAACAGTTGGCATAATCTATTTTTTTTTTACTTTTTATAAGCCATAGGTTTATTGTGTCTTCATAAACTACCCAGTCCTTTTCCCCTGACTTAAGCAGACCTGTAATTGAACCCCTCAAAACCTTGAGAAGCTAAGTCAAACTCCCTTTGGAGTATGTTCACATATTTAGTGTGAAATGTACTTTTCAGTCATTCATAGAAAATCCTCTGTAGCAGGAAGTCAAAAGAGAAATTGTTGGGTAACATTTTGAAGATGTCAAATAAGAAGTAAGGTTTCTGAGTTGGTTGTGTATCTGTCAGTAGGGGAGAAGCCACAGTGTCTAGGAAGCCTCTGGGAACAGTCAGAGGTGAGAGAAGTAACACACAGAACAGAATGCTTTGTAGCTTCCTATCCCATCTGAGCTGCACAATGTCCCGGGGCTGCTGCTTCAGTAGTCTACTCTATACACAGAGATAGCCACTGAGCCACAAGTCTTTTGATTAGACGGTGTACCTATTACCAGTGGATAACAGATTTCAAATATTTTGATGTCACGTTAATCTCCCAAAAGGATATTTAAAACCATTTTCTCCAAGACCACCTTTAAAGCATCAGTTCAGACAATGGAAGCAGTACTCCTGAGAAGAAGACATTGAAACCACTCTAGAATCTTTCATCTACTGAGTGAATATCTGTCCACAAACACCAACTCTTTGAAGTAAAAACGATGCACATCCTCAAGATACCACGACTTCTTTTATTTGTACCCAACTTTTATTTTTATGCCTAGAAAAATACATGGGGTTGCTTAGGGCTCATGTGCTGGCAATTTTCTACTTTTAGTGATGGTAACATAGTCCCAAAAGCAAGCACAATTATTCTGTTTTTCTTAAGTTTTATTCAGCAATAAGACCATAATTTTTCATATTTAAGGAAGTATGAAAAATTTGTCGAATTTCAAAAGCTGAATACATGTAGCGTTGGATCAAGGCACATACAAGACTGGCCAAAGGGCGTACAGTGCACTTTGGTTTTTTTTTTTTTCCATTGTTGAAAAAAAAATCATGGCAACAAAAAGTGGTGTGGTTTTTAAACAAGTAATAGCTCACAATTCAGTAGGAAGCTGTAAAGAAATGTTACATTACAAGTCCATTATGCAATATCTGGAAAACTGTGACAGTAATGGGCAGTATTCTCCACCATGGTGAAAGTAAATTGAATATTTATGTACAGTGTTCAAGCATCTCATATAAGCCAGATCTAAATTTGATATCTAGTGTTTAGTTTTCTCTGAAATTCTCACTTACTTAAAGCACTACTTCCTCTAGATCGCTGAGAGGAATTGCCGATGGTTGTTCTCGGACACCCTTTATAATAAAGACATCGTAAACACTAACAATTCTGTGTTTAGGATTCAACTTTTTCAGGAGCCTGGATGGTCCAGGCAAAAAACAAGATGCAGTACTAGTATATGCATTGATTACACTACAGAAGTCTAAGTTGTCATGGTTTAAGTACACATACTCCCTGCACTTATATGATGATTCTCGTGAAGTCCTTTATTCTTGAAGCTTTGCTGACAGTGACTTTAACAGCTGACTCCTTCACACTGTCTTTATGCCAGCTGATGTATTCAGTTCAGAAACGATGCTTAACCTCCTCAAAGGTATTTAATTTGCCTAGGGTAAAATGAGAGGTGCGGCAAGTTTGATACTGCCCGTTATGTCACCACAGACTTTGATTTATTGAATGCCACTGGGATAGTACAAATTTAATCATTGGAGCATTATTTCATAGCTAGTTTTTAAATTTTATTTTGTTATCCAGCCAGGTTTCTTTTTTTTTTCTTTTTCTTTTTTTTTTTTTTTACATTGTATTAATACCAAAGTGAAAAAAACGGCCTGTGCTTATACTACAAGGGTCTCATGTGAACGCAGTCCTGATTGTTCAACACAGCGGGAAAATTCACTTTCACAGTCAACAAGTCATCTTACTCAGTAGAACACAAAGTAAATGGTTTATAACTTCAATATCTGCAAGGAAAATACAGTACAAATTACTAAAAAATACTAAAATATAGAATTGTGTTCAGGCATCCCCACTACATCAACCGCAGCAGCAACCTGAAATCTGAAACTTTTAATAAAAAGTTCTTAAATATAAATTATATGGCAAATGTACAGTACATTGCTTTTCTCAGTCTCTTTTCCAGTGTTTTGCAGTAGAACAGAGTTCCTACCATCACGTTTCTTAGGTTTTAAAAAAAACCCGGCAACAGTCTGGTGTGGGACCTCCTTGCATCATGAGTGTGAGTGGTCCGAGTCTGGAATCCCACTGTCTCTGTAGCTCCGGTTACTACTGCTCTCACTGAGGTTGTTTTTGTACAGATTCATCCCATTCGGAGGAAATATGGTGTGTATTACAAACTCCTCCTTGGAGATGGGTTCATTGCTTATCGGTAGCATCTGGAAAGAAGTTTCCCTGATTTCCAGGATGGAGTTGTCTTTCTTAGTACCGGCTTCTGCATAATCATCCTTTCTCCTCCTCCCTTTGCTGTACGCGCAGTTCCGTGAAAACAGTGACCCATTCCTATGCACATACCAACACACCAAAGCAAGGAGGGCGATGCTTACTAGGGCCACAGCCCCACCAATGATGGCAGCCAAAGGTAAATTTGGATTTTTGTAAGGTTCTTTCTCTTGCTCTCGATTGAGGGTGGTTGTGGGGTTGTACATTCGAAGAGGGGCAGTTTGGGTCTCAATACAAACAGGAGTTTCATCAAATAGGTAAAGGTTACTGGTTTCCATGGGAACCATGCATACTCTATAGGGTGATTCAGGTTCTAGGGCTGTGACCAAGTATTCACTGCGATCTCCTGTTACGATAGTTTCTGTTATAGATCCAAAGGCTGGGCTATGGCCCAGTTTAAGCCAGCTGAGTCGCAGAGCAGTCATAGGCAGAGCAAGTCTCCAGGATATGTGGATTGTGTCAGGGGTGACGGACTTCACAGTAATTAAAATTGTTTTCCGTGAGGGACTGCCTGTAGTTCGCTGATCCTTAATGAGCTTGGGGTTTTTAATATCTGGTTGTTTGGTCACAGGAGCTGGCCACTGTCCTTGAGCAGGATATGCTGTGTTAGGTATTGCAGTGGTTATCTGAATGGTACTCACAATCCCACTGTCTTTACAATCAAACAGTTCTGCACTGAGGTCTTTGATAGCCATCCCGCGGACCTTTTCTGGGGCTTGGCACATGAGCCCACGCACATTGACCTTCACGGGTAGCGACTGTAACCAGTCCCGTACCCATTTCATCTTGCATCCACAATACCAAGGATTGTTGCGAAGAATCAGTTGGGTTATATTGTCCAAATCATCAAAGATACCCTGAGGTAAATTGCTTAGGTTATTATTAGACATATCGAGTCGATACAGCTGCCTTAAATAAGAAAAAGCATTTGGGGGTACCCGGTTGATATGGTTGTCTTGAAGGTAAAGCTTCCTCAGGCTTGTGCCAGGAAGGTTCACTGGAGCTGCTGTCAAGGAATTCCTCACCAGAGACAGTTCTGTTAAGTTTACTAAGTTGAAGAAAACTTTGTCACCCAAACCGTGGTTGTTCAACAAGTTTCCATCTAAAACCAGGCGTTTCAGGCTTGTGAGACCGTGAAGTGATGGGGAAGAGATAGTTGATATGCGATTGTCATCCAGGCGTAATTCCTCAATAGTCCTGGGCAAGCCCCCAGGGATTGTGCTAAGGTGGTTACGGGACAGAAAAAGCAGCCGCAGATAGTTGCTGTCTCGAAATGCTCCCTCTTCAATGCTAACAGCCGAGACTGAGTTATCATCCAAGTGTAACTCTTCCAGATATGGAATTTTCGAAAGTGAATCATACGTGATAGTTCTTATATTATTCTCCTGCAAATGTAACTCTTTTACATACTTTGGAAGGTTGGTAGGAAATTCATCTAAACTGTTGTGGTATAGGTATATTCTTTGTACTTTCAGCAAGTTCTTCAAATCTGAAGGAATTCCAACATTGTTTATTTGGTTGTTCTGAAGGTAGAGTGTTGTAGCATCCTCTGGAATTCCCACTGGAATGGATGTCAGAGAGCGATCATTACAGTAAATGAAACCCGCGTCACAACGGCAGACAGATGGACAGGATTTAGCCATGACCGACAGAGGTGCCACTTGGAAGAACAGCCCAATTTTAGTCCCGATGAGGATGAGGCTCCAGGCTGGGCTGATCATGGTCAGCAGTGTTGAGGTCTTTATTATAGCAGGCAGCTTCTGTTACTACAATAAAGAAAAAAGAGAAAACAATTAGGCTAGACTACTGTGTCTTAAGAACAGATGTAGAAACGAAGATATCGATAACCAATTTCAGTATTTAATTTTCTGACAGGAGCATGCCAGGATTCATTGTTGTCTGCCAACAAGCACACTTATATAATTTCTTTACCTTGAGTGTCTCTGGAATGTGTTTAACATGTTTAAATCTACTTTATTTTAAAATAAATATAATTACATAGTCAAAATATTTTAAAGTATAATTTATATCCAGCTAGTCATGAAGCAGAATTGAAAATTCTAACTTTAATATTTAAAGAAACTACTTAGAAAAATGTGTGTGTGTGTGTGTGTGTGTGTGTGTGTGCATGCCAGTGTTTTCTGTCTCCTTTGGCAAATAACATAAAGTACAGAAATATGCAATGAAAAACATCTATGCTTTTACTTTTCTGGAATAATTAGCTACACATATCTAGAGTTCTTTAATCTCAGTGAAGCCAAACATTTGCTTTGGTTATTAATATTATTTAATATTAATATTAAATATTGTTTCAAAGACATCTCTGGGAAGAAAATAAGAAGGAATAGTTCACTTACTTTAGGGAAAGAATTGTAGAACTCATATGTAGAGTTGGTGAAAATGGAAAATTTCATTTTATGCTAATCTTTTCTCCTAGTACCTATTTTGTCATATTTAATGCTGCATGGTTTAATAACTTGATCCAGTTTTTGTTTTCTCTCTCAAAACATGTTTTAACAGCGCATTTATCTGTCTTCCAATTCTAAGCTAGAATGATTCCCATAGGATAAAGAATTCTAGATTGATGTAGGTATACTATGTGTTATTCTCTATTCTACAAGTCTAGGTATTAATCAGCCTTTATAATTTTAGGCATGAGAATAGCTTAATATTTTTCCTACCTTATTGAACGATGTAAATAATTTGGGTGGCAGTCCAATGTGCATATGCTACTTTCTTGGTGAGGGGCTGGGACTTTAAAACTCTTTAGTCCTTGTTCTTGCAGTGAAGAAGGCAATGTTCTTCACTGTTTATTCAGGTAATTCTATGCTGCACACACCTCCAGACCAGGCTCGCTGCTGACAAAGAACATTCCAGCTGTGGCTCAGCCTGGTAGACAAGCGCATTAAAGCGGGGGATGGGAATAATTCAGCCTCAGCCACTATGTAGGACACATGGGTTCCTATTTGTTTGTTTTTTCTTTTTGATAGTTTCAATGCGACAACTCTTTTTTTATAGCTTAATTCCCTCAATGGACACTGCCATCTTTGAAATTCTTATTGGCTCTTCTGTGCAATGTGGCCTCAGATAGTAACTTCAGATCCTCATGAAGAAAGACATTCATGATGCTAAGACCTGTGTAGTATTAGGTTTTCCAGGCAGTTACTCCCTCCCTTCATTCCCATCCAGGATTATCCAAGTATAAACTCTGTACAGTAGCTACTTCCTGAGGTGTGATTACCTGCGTGAAGTAGCTATTTCTTCTGCTTCTTCCTGCTTTCTCAGAATTTCTGTTTTAGTCCCGTTCTTCTAGAATGGGTAGAGTCTCTTTTAAGAAGCAAAGGGCACAGTGCAAGCAGTCTTCATAGAAGGAGAGGGAAGCACACTAAATTCCCTTTATGTTTCTCGTCCTTAAAATGGGCCAGGACTGAGCACCTCCTATGAAAGAAAAAGAAAAAAAAAAAAAAGAAAAAGAAACACCGTTGATGGCGAAAAGTAGTATACCAGAGGAACTTCCTACAGCTTTAACATCAATTAATTCTTAGAAGCAATGCATTGTTCCTCATCCAGCAGAAGTGGTGGACCTACCTCTCTGTTTGTGTTTCCTACTTAACTATAAAAATTAAGTTGTGGCCAAAGATGAGATTGTCATCCAACTGATAACTCCCATTGTTAAGTGATTCTTAGGGACACACACTTGAGTTCAGACACAGAGGCAAAATTTCATTTAAGAAGCAGTGAGACCCTTTCAGGGCTTTCAAATTCAGGCTAATGTCTTAATGTTTTAAAGCATGTGATGTTTTAAAAGCACATGCCACAGAAAGGAGCAGATGCATGGCGATCTTTTGGATAAAGTTTTGGATAAAAAGGCACCGTAAGTACTTGGAACTGCTGAATAAATACTGCTTTACAAATCATACCATCTACTATTTCAGGTGTGGAAAGGACAAGGCTTTGCTGCTCTTCTTTTGACATAGCCAGAGCATGGTTTGATGCTTGCATTTTCCTAGCTGAAGAATGTGGGCACCCTCACCTTCCTCCCGAGGGTAGAGCAGGATTCCTCAGAGAGCTGGACACTCTACCACTCAATTGTTTTCTCCCACATTTGTAGCATAGAGGTTCAAGTCACAGGACTTTTAAACTGTATTTTTTAAAAGGGAATACTACTGCAACTTTCTTTTAGCACATTGAACTTGTTTTGTTGATGTCTTGTCAGAGGTGCTGCAGAAGGAATAGGAACCCGAGGCACCTCTCTTTCTATGTTTAAACACAAACATGTTGCCCCCCCCCACAATTTGTAGTTACACCCTGAAAAAGGACTTTAGGCCTGATTTAAAAACACCAGTCACTGAGCTGGTGACTGCTTTGCCCATCATCCTGATAGAAGACTTATGAGGATATTTAGGGAGCTGGACAAGGGGATAAGAGTGAGCATGGGTTACTCAGGTCCCCCCGTTCAACACCTTCTTCCATATTGGAAACAATGGGTATACAAGGATATTTGACCACACGATTAAAGGCTAAAGGAATCATTTGCGTCTCTGCCAGTTACTTCCTAGCATCCAACAAGGGCAGCATCTGTTCCAGAATTTCCTGAGAGTGTATGTTAACCAAGATATCCCTATCTTTTGTTGCAAATTTCCCATTTCTTTCAGTTTGTCACTAGACACCAATGCTGTCATAGAGTATACGTATACTAAATGAGCTTGAAAATGGCAGATACACAGTTTTTTTTTTATTATTTTTTTTTATTTAAGCAACCTAAAAATAGCAGTTGGCAAACAGATAGAGAAGACTCGTGTGTGCTGCAAAGTGCCTGCAGTGGAAAGTTTAACTGGTTTATGTTTTCTGTGAGGGCTTGTCACATTACTACTAGATTTTAATCGTGTATTTGCTTATACAGTGTTGCCTTCTAAGTGTGTGAGAGTGGGAGAATTATAATTCTAAAGTTACTTTTGCTGTAAATGTTTTCTAACCCGGAAAAATCCAGCATATAAAAAAACATAGTTATTTTGAGGCAAGGAGACAATAACTTCAGTTAACTTGCATTAGAAATTAATTTAAAACTATTATGCTACTATCAAGTGAGAATGTGTGTAAAATGACCAGTCGTCAAGTATTTGTTATGCTCCAGGGACATTGGTAAGGCAGGGCATACTTCAGAGGTCAGATGATGACTCCACTGAATGGGACTTGAAATAAGTGATTGTTCTGAGTCAGGGCAAACCACAGTGTGATATTCGTAATGAGAACTGGGGATAAAATAGCTTCAGTATCTGCTTAAAAAAAATGGGAAAAAGAAAACTCTCGATTATATCTATTTTGCTGAACTGGGTTTTAAGAATATATGCATTGATTTGTCTATTTCTCTCTCTCTCTCTCTCTTTTTTAAGCCAGACATGGAATAAATGTTAATGTGCAAACAAAGATTAATTAAATTAACCTGTCCCACATTTTTGAAATTGCTAGCACTGCTCTTTGATATGCAGTCTCAACATTCATTCTTCATATGAAAGTGCAAAGAGAGCGGACTGACAGAAAACCTTAAGCGTCACTAAATCAAGAGAAAAATGCCCCCTTAAACTTCATTAAAACTCAAAGCAAAGGTATAGAAGTAAATGCCTTCTTAGAAAAGGGTAGTCTCACAAATGGACTCCTAAGTCAGAACTGTTCAGCTTATGTTTCAGCTTATGATTAAATTTTATATGATTTTATAGCCTCTTCATATTTCAAACTATAGTGCTAAATAGGGATTTTGGCATATTTAACATTATAATGATCTCTCCATCATAAGCAATCCAACTTCTGAACCTACACTTGGTATCTGAGCTGGGTCACCACAGTCACAGGCATGCACCTTGTAGTTAAATGGGAATGGCAAAAGGCAAAAGTCACAGTTGTGAACGTTGTGGCCAGCTCCACAGCACTGGCTCAGGCTCTCTGTCTGCACAGGCTTGAAAAAGGCCATCACTTCTGAACAAGAAGCAGTCCATCCTCTAGAAAAACATCGCTACTGCGGTAACTTGGGGAAAACGGAGCCCTTGTACTTAGTGGCCTGTTCTAAAATTACTTTTAATGCAATCATTAAGTATATTAAGTATATCCTTAGCTAAAGGAAACACACACTCACCTTAATGGTAAAATAGAGTTTTAACAGGCATGTTTTCATTGTTTTTTTTTTTCAAAATAATAATTTAAAAAGTGGTTTTTTTTTTAATGGTTTGTAACCTCAACCCAGTCTGGTCTCTACTTTTATAATTTATCCATGAAACTACATGAATAGATAAAGATGTTGTTCTCTGGAGACACTTTATAAAAACTAATAAATATTAATAAGTTGTTTCTCAATAAGACACTGACATGTAAATAAAATCAAGAACTCCATGCAATGTACTTGTTTACATGATTTTTTCTCTTTTAGTGAACGAAGACTTTAATGGGGATGTATTTCTTAGGTCTGGGGAATATTAGCTTAAAGTAAAGTTATATGGAATAATGATAACTTCCTAAATCTTGAATTTATTATCTCTTACTCAAGTTGATTTTGATTTAACTCGTTTCATCAATACTCTGTAAAGAAAATTTACATGGAGTTTATGTCGTGAGATATGAATTCCAATTTATTGATTTGCCTTCACAGAATGACTTCTTAATGGTAGAAACTTTTTAAAAATATTAACTTTAAAAATACCATTTAGAATTTGCACTCAAAATTTGTTGCATTACATACAAATCTTGATATTGAAGAAAAAACATGCTTATTCAAATCTGTGTCTGTGAATGTTTTATACTAAACTGCCATGTACACGAACAGCATCTAGCATATTAGGAAAGTAATTTACTTATGAAGGTGAAAATTGCTCACCTAATGAGCAACCTGTGAATACTGAGGTTCTGCAACAACAAACAATATCTCAAGTGAACTGTGTATGGGTCGTGAGACTGGAAAACGGGACTCCATCGGGTTAGGTAAGAGTGATGGCAAAATGCTTTCTAAGCAGCCTGTCTGGGAGTTAGATTTTCCACGATGATCATCATCTGATTTCAGGAAGGTCCCAATTCCTTTGTTTAATGCAGGCAAGCAGAAGGACCTCCAGCTCGCCTCCTGGGAGTCAGGAAGTCTGCAGGATTTGCAGAGAGGCAGAGAAGCGAGTGTGTCTTTTTTTACTTGGTTTTGTCCAGACTCTCCTCTGACATGAAGAAGGTTTTATTTCATATATGGAAAACAAGATAAAAAGTTCCAAAGCAAAAGGACTGCTCCACTGAGTTTGTTATGAACGAATCTTAATTCTGAGTCCGCTTCATTTTGTTTGTTGGTAAAGTGAAATCAAGCATCTTTAAGACAAAAGGATGGTGTGTTACCTGGAATCCCACCACAGGCTCTTCCTTTCATGATAATCAAGCCAGGCTAAATGACCTAAGACCTGGGTGAGGAAGGGAACTCCTGAGAGAGAGGAACTAAGTGGCTCAGGGCTCAAGACCCAGGCTGGGCTTTAAGTCTGGGCTGACATTTGGGCAGCTGTAATGAAAGGTGCGCCTGCCTGTATTAAACCAGAAATGCTCTGACATTGCAAACCTAAAATCCCTCTTTCAGGGTGTGAATTCAACCTCCCTTTTCATTGCTGGCCTTTAAAACATCATGCATTAGTTCGTCAACTCTTTATTTGAGTGACTTGTGTGGCAGCCTCTGTTCCAGTTAGTGGGACCATCTAAAAATCATAAAATGCAAGGCTTCTTCATGTCTGAGTAAGGTACATATTGATTTAAAGTGGATGAATAGAAAGAAAACCAACAACACATAAAGCTAATCAATCCATACTCTAGTGGCACACTTAAAAAAAGCGGTGCTGAACCAAATGTGGTTCTGCGGGTGTTCTCTTCAAAGTTGCCACGGTAACTCGTGCATGGGAAGCGAAAGAACAAAAGCTGTCATTGTCACATCAAGTGAAAGCAATTTCTTACTCTCCTCCTTGAGCAGATTAATACCTGGAAAGAGCTTTTCCTGCATCCCTGACACTTGATTTTAGGGAGGGAACGAGATTATTGCGTATGCAAAGCATGGAAACATGTTACCTATCGACTAAATTGTGTTTTAAGCCTTTTTCTTCTGTGGATTTGTGCTAATGTTTAAAACTCCCTCTTCTGCAGTATAAGACAGATTTCAAAACTGTCAGGATTATTGTGAAGTTTATACGAATTTATTGATGCTGATCTGCATTTTTGAAAGTGCTTTCTGAAAGGAATATAACTATTTTGGTCTTTAAAAAGGAAGGATTCTTTTCCAGAAAACAGTTTACCAGCCAGCCATCTCTTGGTTGGAAACTGGTTTGTTGACTTTTCCGAAAGTCTGAAGGGGCGGCACGTTAGAAGAAGCCAAGGAACATCCCTTTTCTGCTCTGGAGCGAAAACGCCATTCTGTGGGCTGATATTGCCGAGAGATTTACTGTTGAGTTTTGCCGCTGGGGGGTGGTACACTCTACCAGAACACTGCTTGCAGAAGCCGCAAGTCAGATGTTGGCTGCTGCTGGCCAGTTTTTCCCTGGTTTAATTACAACAAAGCCTCCCGTTGAGAAGAACAGTGAAGGCCTCTGGGGCAAAAGGTGGGGGTGGGGGGGAGGGAGGGGGATCTAGGAGAGGAGGAGGAGGAATCAAAGCTTTTGAGAAATTCACCAAATCCTATTTCCCTCCTTGACTTCATTTATGGTTCTCTTCACTGACATGAAACAACTGTTTATAGTGTCTCTTACTGAATACGAGAATGCAGAAAAGGGTTTATTCGAAATTTTTAATTTAGCTTTAGGTTTTGCCATTGATCACATTCTTTGTTAAGTAGCCCACCCACCTTTTAAAGGGGGGAGGGTTGAGAGTGACTGAAATGGCAACTCTACACTAAATATTTTTAAATGACTAGATTCATATGAGCATCGGCCTATCATAACTAAAATGCTAGGAAGAAACATCCATGCCATATTAAAATAAGGCATACTCCCAGCCACTAACATTTCTTGGGTTTAAAGCTGTTCGAAATAATCCAGAAAATGGCCAATAATCTCGGCCTTGGGAATGTGTGGCCATGAAAAGCACAGGGGAGAATCCGCACTGCTTATGCTTGCCTGTTTAAAACTGATAATTGTATTTTTCATCTGGAGGGACTGACTGTTCATTAGGGTCTTGTGTCCCTAGGCAGGAGACGCTGAGTATAATTGGAGTTTCTATTTGATTGGGCAATATAGCCAGAGAAGAAACTGGGTAAAGATAATTAATAGCTCGCTAACAAAGTCTGACAGCCACAAGATTTCAACCAAATTTATTTCACACTGCTTCATTTAGCTCTGAAAAAGTTTTGATAGAATCAGAGGCTCCTTAATTAACACTTGAAAGCAAAAGAAACATAGCTTCTCTTAGCTGCCACATTTAGTTATGACAAATTTTCTGTTTTGTTTTGAAATTTTCTGTAATTTTTGTAAAAAAAGAAAAAAAAGAAAAAAGAAAAACACTTTATTTGCTGTATCACATAAACATTAGATTCAGGAATTGTTTAATTGGGCATTTTGAACCTAACCAGAATCGATTTTCAAAAGGGTATGCAGAGGAACAAAAAGCCCAATTAATAACTGATCGATGCCACTGTTAGAATACCCTATTAATGAATTCACTATGTTTATTCATTTGCTAATATAGTTTCTGACCCTTGGGAATTCTCTAGTAAAAGAATAAACTGGTTTGTGCTGTTTGTTTGCTTTTTAGTTGAGCACACGTAATGACATTTTTAACCCTTTCCCTCATTTTAGGCAGATAAATATAGAGATATATACGTATCCATACACACATATATTTGAAGCTAAGTGGAATAACCAGTCTTTGCACAGTCATAACATTATGCCTGTTAATATTTGTCGTAATAATAATATTTTATGGTACTTTAAAAGAACTACCTTCTTTACTCATTTCCAAAGAGATGGGTGCCAGTCACCTGTCACTCTGAGTCGGTCGGGCTTAAGTGATTGCAGCCTGGAAGCTGACAGGTTCATCCTTTCTGTTTGTACTGCTCAGGGTATTCTTATGCAGTTAGGGATGAAGAAAGGAATAGCTACAGCTGGAGCACTTTTCACGGCTTTGACCATGTTGCTTCGTCCTAATAACACAGCAAATGTGTGCATTTCGAAGCTTAGATTTACTGAGAACAGTCAAAATAACTAATTACTAAAACCATTTGATTTTGTAATTGGGAAAACAGCAACATTGCCTATCTCCTTTTAATTTTCAATAAATAAGCCCCCTCCCAATGTTGAGAAAAGAGGGCCTGTTGCACTCTTTACCTTTATGCAACCATTTTGTTTCAGGCATAATTTACTGAAAACCATTTTTTTTTATTAGATACATTTAAATACCTCTTGGAAGCTTTGTGGTCTACACGCATTTGTATCAATTCAAGATTTTCCACTGTGTGTTGCAAGTGAAGGGACACTCTGCCTTTGCCATCTGATGAGGTCTCCAGTCTTCCCTCCCTGCTCCCTTCACTGCATACATCAAGCACGGCTTCCAGGGTGAGCTTTGTTAGTTTTTCTGACTGGACTACCCAGTTACTATGCTAGTCACATTCTACACTGGCCCAAGCGATAGGCTTTGACATGCTCCTGGACTGGGAATATGGTTTGGCCCGAGATTCTGAGTTGGATTTACTAGTTGAGATTCCCGAGCCTGAAGTGCCTGAAGGAGCGGGGGCTGGATAAGCAGAGCAAGCTTTCAGATCTAGGTGTAGCTGTTAATCCTCTACAGAGGCATCTCAGTCTCCCGGCGCAGCTTTGCTGCCTGCGAGCAAGACGGATGCTTTTCATGTACTGCGTACTCATGGGCTGAGGGATTATTGATTTCTTTCACAGTTATAGAAACAACGATTGGTGATCATACCACACATACAGTACACACCAAGTTAGCAACCTTTCGCTTTTGTAGCAGAGAAAAATCTGCCTCTCCTATTCTATTTCAAACACTGAACTTTCCAACTTGCAGTTTTCCGTGAAGCTCTGCGTGGGTAGCAATTGCTTGAAACAGAGAGGAGCTATTTATTATTATTTTTAAATGATTTAAGTCTGTAAGAAACTTCTCACATTCGGCTATTTTGTCAGACTTTCCCTAGCTGGCTTGCACGCCACATCTTTGACCCGTCCGTCCTGCTGACAGAGCAAACGTGGCTACTTATATCCCTCCTGGAACCAGGCTAGTCATTTCTTTCTAGAGAGTAACCCCAAACGAAGTTTCTGGGACGATGGTAAGAAAAAGCATGGAAAACACTTACCAGGAAGACGAGGAAAAAAAGCAATCCTTTAAACCCTGCTGCTACAGCTGTAATTCCATTGCCTGTGAGTTGAAGTAAAAACCCTCCCCCGTCTCCGGAGCGCGGCATCCAGTGCACACAAAGCCACAGCAGCTGCAGCCTGAGCCGGTCCTGCTTCAGAACACTCCTGCACTGAGGACTGCGCGCGAGAGCATCCAGTTGACTGCGCGCAGCCCACCTCCAAGTCTGAAGTTTAAAGCTTCACCTCGCAGTGGTTGAGGAAGGGGGTGATGTCATAGGTGGGCAGGACTTAGCCCAGCTCTTGTTCAGTGAGGTAACTGGATAATCAGACAGATGAGTTTTGCCAACGCTAGAGGGGGTGAGAGAAGCCGAAATGAGCCTCTCAGCTTGCCAAAGCCGAGATGCCATTTGGTTTGTAGGCAGCAACTCTAGAATCTCCGCGCTCCCTAAAGTTTACTACTACAAGGTAGTGGTAGCACACTCAGAAAAACACAAGCATACTAGAAGGATATTTATAAGATCACAGTAGAGAAACAGGTGCCTGATGCCCAAGCCATCTGTACTGAAAATAAATTAACAAAAGTCTGATTATTTTTTATTACATTGCCATCATATTATAACTATGGAGAATGAAAGATGGCAATCCCAACTAATACTGATTTGGCAAGTGAAGAGAAAGCAGGGTCAAATGGTGATTTACTTAGGAGAAGGGAAAAAAATAGGAGAATGTTAAAAAATATTGAAGAAAGCAGTCTTATTGGGAAGTAGTTTTTTTTCCCCCACACGCATTTTCACATAATGAAGAATGTTTCCTGTTTACTATTAGAGAGACCACCTACATGTGTGCATAAGGGCATACCTCTGCTTTAGAACTAGGTAGATACAATCCCTCATATTTAACAGCCTTCTCTAAGGTTAAAAAGATTGAGACTAACTAGATTCTTTTTTGTTTTATATTGTTTTTGCTTCCAGGAGCATGGCTTCAGTCGTCAATATCTTAAAAGCTCTGTTAGAGATGGTTCTTCCGGGATTAAATTATTTTGAGTACATGAATAAATATTGACAGTTGCAAGACACTGAGATCTCTCTGCCTAATTAACAGGATTTTAAGACTTTAATTTCCAGGTATAATTTTATCATCAGTTTTCTGTTATTTGGACTTGTGAGTTTTCTCCTAAGTAAGTGAATTTAAGTGACAAATCTTGTTTCTATATTTACCCAAATAGCAATTCCCTTTAACTTCTTTATTTGCTTGATTCTAACAAGCTCATGACTTTATCCTTTCTAGGAAATGTTCCTTCTGTCTCTGAAGGCTAGTGATCTGTCTTAGGAGTATGTGGTTATTTTCCCTTCGTTAGCCTCCCGTAGGTATTAACTTGTGTTTGACCTTTAGAATTCCCCTCCTAGAGTGGTTGCTCTTGGGAGTGGCAGGTGACCCCTTGCTAAGAGATGCTCTGACACCTATTGTCCAGTGCTTGCTCTCTTGCTGGCTTCTGAGGAGTGGCCCACTGAATGAAAGAAAGCAGGACTTTAGCATTTTAACATCTATTGAAAAGCCAGTTTCTTAGAAGTGTTCAGTAGTGCAGGTTAGACTGAGAGGTAGCCGCCAGATTTCTGATGGAAAAAGTAGGTGTAACTGATAACCTCTCAGGAAAGGAAAGGAACCCTTTCAGTTACTGAAAAATCAAACACCTGGATTAAATTATTTCTTGAAATAATTCTTTCTAGAAGCCATTTTCAGATGAGAGTTGTTTCTATTTAAAAAGGAAAATTTTGTCTGACCAAATTCCTGAGGGCTTATATCCATATTTAATCAGTTCTGTCTCCATTCAGCTGCCTGAAAGCCTTCGACAGAAAAGAAAGATAAGTGGAAAAAATGGGTTGTAGGTATCTTAAAGGAAAGCTGACTGGCCTGGGAAAGAGGTGCTCCCTTCCCTACTGGGCCATTTGCTATATGACCTCACATTACCTGCTCCTTGCTTTGGTTTCCTTACATGGGAAATAAAGACAGCAAGAATTTATTGAATGCCAGCTATGTATTCTACCCCACCTCCAAGTGGTGAATTGAAAATGTGGCACGTGCAAAAAATTGTCAAAAATGTAATCTATCTGAAAGAACTTTAGAGGCAAATCTTAACAGAGCCTTCATTATCATCGTTCCTTTTACAAACATATATCCTCCTTTTAAAAACTAAATTACATTTATCTGTATGTGCTGGTTGGGAGAGACCCACATGCCAAGACGTGAGTGTGGAGGTCAGAAGGTACCTTACAGGAATCAGGGTTTTCCTTCTACCACGTGGGTGCCAGAGTCCTAACTCCAGGCTTAATGCTCTCAGAGGCACCATTTGGTTTTAGACAGGGGACAGAGGACTGAGGTACATAGTTTACACATCAAAGCAGCGCCAGCATTCCTCAGTCCCTACCTGGCATACCCTGCCCCCAGCCCTGAACTTTGGAACTGAGCTGTCCTTCCCCCAGAAACTGGTCCTTATATACTCCAGACATTTTGGTTTCCTCTGCATTTTCTCTCTCTTCTTTTCCTCTTCTCTCTGAGTTCTTTCTTTCTCCCTGTCCCACCCCCTTTTCTCTCCCACAGTAACTTCCCTGGTCTCTGTCCTTGGGGCCTGTAAACTCACCCCAGAGAAGCTTGCGGACAAACCTGCATCTAATGTAATCTAATGTGGCTTGAATTGGCTTATTTCATCGGTGGAGAAATAATTTATCAGATACCAGTCATCTCCACTCGGGGGTTGGAGAGGAGGTGGGTGGGGGCTCCACTTCTTGCTATTATCAGACACCTGAAACTCTGTCATTTGAAGGTGAATTTGCTTAACATGTGCTCTCTGCACCATTTCTAGCAAGGTTAAAAGGCCACGAGTTGCTTCAGATTGTTTTCCTACTATGTTTTCTAAAAGAGACCAACAGAAAGGATGGCTGTTCCAGTTGAAGGCCGGGAACCTGGTAGTTTTCTTCATGATACCCTCTAGGCTGCTGTGTGTAGTCTCACAGCAGGAAGGCCTCAGTCTGTGTGGTGCGGAGGGCAGCTGAGTCTAAGCTCGCACCCACACAGCAGTCTTCAGTCTTCTGTTTCTCTGGCCTCTCTCTTGGGCCTTGCCACATGGCCATAGACAAATCACTTAATAGTTCTGAGTCATTAGCTTGGAGCAAGACTCCTAGTAACTGCCCAACAAAGTGAATGCTGCTTTTACTAAGATGGGGTTATGTGGCCATTATTCAGTGGTGGTAGCAGAGGGCCAATAACATGGTTTTCAACTTCTTTTTTGCAGTTGTTTTATGGGCAGGAGATCGCGGTGCAGTGGAGGCAGGAGATTGTCTTACCTGTTTCCTGTCTTTCTGTGTCACATGGCTTTATGTTCCCATGTTAAATTCTAGCTGAGCCCTAGAGGACTGACTGTCAGGGTGAACGATTATTTGTTGTTACTTTGCATTTCCTTGTGTTTTGTAAGTCCACAGAAAGGAAACAGCCAGCTTGGGAATGGACCACTTTGATAGGACGATCCTAGGTGAGAACTCGCAGATGGTTTGTCCTTCCCCTCTCCCCCCCTTCACACACACCCCCACACACACATTGTGAGAAGATGTGTTTCCTTGTCAAATTAGGGGACATTAGGTTTGGAACCAGGTTTTCCAGGCTCTGCCATTTTCTTGTGTATCAGGTAGAAAAATGAAAACTTGCAGATGGATTTTAGGTCCCAGGTAAAGCCACAATCACTAGTGACTACACAAGGAACCATTGCATCCCCGCTCCTAACGTGCCTGTGTGAAGGCTCTCTCATTCATCTCTATCAACAGTCACTGACCACCTGGTAAAAGACTCTGCTAGTAGAGATGATTCCAGACCACTCCGCCTGTGATGGTCTGAGATTAAATCTTAGGGCACATCAAAGTTTATTTAAGTTGGAAACATTGCTGATGATCTCTGTCCCTCAGAGACTACTGATGAGAATATAAAATCTTTACAAGTCTAGGAGGGAGAAAAGGTAGGTCTGGCTTCGGTATGTTAAACATCTAGAACTGCTAACAGCTGAGACTCTGGATTGCAAGCCACTGAAAGTCTGATCTGTACTATAGTTAACAGTTGGGATGGACAGGTTTCTGTGAGGACTTCAAACATACTGAATGGCTTCAGGTAAAGCTTAACAGAAGTCACCTGTCACAGGGATTCTGTTTCCTCTGCCCTCTGTTCTGGCCTTTTCAGTGTCAGCTGACTCCTGGTTTGTACACTAGCCCTTTGGGAGCCCTGGCTTTCCCTTCAGGTAGCACCAGGTGTCCATTCTGCGTCCCCCATGAACACAGTGATCTAGGAAGCAGGAGGCTGTGCCTAGAAGCTCCTGCACTCATTTATTTAAACTTGGATAGATTCTCATTCCAGAAGCTATTGCATAAGAATGGAGTGATAAGCTGGTGACCTACTGTCCCTTAGGAACTGTACTTAAAGTGGATCCTCCTTACAGACCGGGCATGCCAAAGGAACCGGTCTTTACGTCAGAGAAGGAAGCGAAAGATGTAAGAAATGATCATTTTCAGGCAATTTGGTATACTGAGACTTGTGTGTGTTTTATAAATTTATAGACTTGAACTCTAACTCACTCTCTCTCTCTCTCTCTCTCTCTCTCTCTCTCTCTCTCTCTCTCTCTCTCCCCCCCCCCCCCAGAGTTTCTTTTAAAGTTGCCAAAACATCTTTGAAAGATTTTTCTGTCTGCAGACTCTTGAGTCTAGCCCACTTTTTCCTGTCAACAGGTAGAGATGCACGCCGGGGCACATCAGTCCTGCATCTAAGCATGAGCCCATGCGATGTTAATAAAATATAAAGTGCACATTCAGCTATCTGGAATTCTGTGAAGTCAGTCCAGATGCTTAATGCACCAGTTAAAAACTGTACCACATCTTTCTGAACAATTCCACAGAGCATTGGAGAAATAATTAGATTTTAGCAGGTCACAGATGCCATAGAATACTAAGAAGCGTTTTAAAATGCGATATTAAACAGTTCTTCTGTTCTATATTTGCCTTTCGGTCAACATTTAAAATGTACCCTAAAAACAATCATATATTCCTTTTAACTATATTTCCAAAACATACTGCATTATAGTAAAATCGTTATTACCGGACTGGAAGCAGAAACCAAAGCAAAATCAGAGTGTCCTATTTCCCTGCTCACCCACCTACTCCTGGCTCTTCCCCAGTAGCCAGAGTTAGAGGGCTGTGCTCCTGAGATTGGGAGAAAGATAAAGGAGGTGGGGCAGCAGAGTAAAAGAAATACTCAAAATGTTATTGATTGGTCCCAGCAAAGAAAGGAATAATTGTGATTCAGAATAGATTCCTGGTTCCTTACCCGGCACAGGGGCTGGGTGTAGCCTAGGGAGGGATGGAGGCTTGCAGGGCTTCATTTTACCCCCTATTTAGGGTCTCCCTGAATAGCTATGCAGATGGATTGAAGGGGGGATTCCAGCTTTGGGGGAACCTGCCTTTGACCACTTTTGATTCTCCCAGCATGATCCTTCTTGCTTTCTTTTAAAATGGAGAAACAAAAACAAACAAACAAAAACCAAAGGCTTTGAAATGAACCTTTAGGACTGAAGAGACTGGGCACAAGCTGGGCGGACTCACCCTAGTGCGGCTTTCCGTTTGGCTCCAGGAAAAGTTTGTGGTTTAGCTTTCTGAGCCTCTTTTCCTCACACAGAGCCCCACATAAAATGGTTGTTACTAGGACTTCCCAAAACCTGTTAAGGGTTCACTGTTAAGCCCAAGACACTTGTTTGGGAGCAGCTGGAACCTGTCTAGATAGATGCTTTTCTTCTTGGTAGGAATGAGTGGGGCCTGGATTGTTTCAAAACAATCCACTGATGTTAAGTTTTACCATTTTGTCTTTGGGAATAGAATAATTTTAACAGTGTTTCTGTTGGTTGTCCTGAACCTTCAGATGTAGAGAAAAGCTTCACCAAAGGCTGGCTTGAGACTTAATAACAAACCTGAGAACCAAGTCTTTATCTCTGGCAAAGATTGGTTTATGGCAGGAACAGCTAATAATATTGGGAGGCATGAAAACTAGACATTGTACCAGTGGCCAACCAAAGCCCTGTGGCTATATATATCCAGCTACTGCTGCCTGGACAGAAGTCAGCATAGCTTGCAAATCATCCCATTATTTCCCTATTTCTGACACTTTGGTCTGATTCTATGGACACAGCTTGCTGAAAGATTGTGAGTTTTTCCTTTTTTTTTTTTTTTTCTGAAAACTGGCTCTGTTGCTCCCCAGTGCTTGAGACTGCCTCCTTTTTAGAGATTATGACTTCCCTGCAGATAAATTCCTTAGGTTAAATCAACGTATTGTTGAAAGAAACACATTTGAAGTAGAATTAAAGATCATCTATTTATAAATTGTGAAACCGCTCACTGGTGCTGTCTAGACAAAGCAGATTTATGTCAACAGTATTTTTCTTCTTTACAAACTGGTATGAGTCGAGTGTTCACAAAAAAAAAAAATTGAAAAGAAAAGGTGTTTCCATCTCATTTGATTTCATGTAGTACAGTGTTCTACAATGACATCTATTCTAAATAATTGTAAACTAAAAATTAAGTCATGTTACCACTGGGAATTTTTCTGTGATGCAAAAGCACTTCAGTATTTGAACATCATTCATGGCAGGCCTGTTACAAAGTTATAAGACTTGTTTAGTTCATTTTGAAGTCTTTAGTGCTCAACCTGAAAGCATTTTAAAATTTACTAGATAATTTTTTAATTTCATTTTTGACATTAAGTTATATTATTGCTGCATATTTATGAATAGTCTTTAGTGTTCATGTGTTTAAAAATTAAGTTCTAAATTGACAATTTTAGGTGTATATATTGCCAAAATTCATCTCTTCTTTTATGAGTTTTTTTCTTACTTTAAAATATTTTTAAAAATTAGAATTGAAAATGCTTCTTTCTAAACTTGTTCATTTTTATTTGGGAAAATTTCAAGGGTTTCTCGTGGGTTTTAAATTCCCATGTTTACACAGAAGAAACATATGATTAAGAGTCACCTGGAAGAGGTCCTTTGTCTTTATAGGGGCTGGAGGCAGGGGGAAGACCACACTGGGAAGTGTTTACATGCAACTCTGCCTTCCTCTTTCTCCCCAGGGCAAGTCAGAAAATGACATTATTGTTGCTTTGCTGAGAATGAGGACAGGTCAGGTACTATATACAAACTGCAAGTCTGTTGGTCTGAATCTTAAGCTGACAGTATCAGTTTTTGGGTTCCTAAACTATTTTAAAAGGAGGGTTTATATATTTAGACTTTTTGGGTGTTTTATTTTACGTAGAATCTTGGGTGCTGTAAAACTTCAGTTAGTAGCATTGCTCATCCACAGTAGTTACGCAACATTGTTTCAGTTGCCACTGCTATTGTCATCACCGTTACTATTTGTTGTCACAGACACTCTTTCTTATAGTTCAGAAAAGTTAGAGGGAACTGGTCTGCAAGTTGTGTATATTCAGTACAGTTTTCAAGCACAACAGAACTATCCTTACTGCTAGAAAGTAGGAATAAATTATTAAAAGCCACAATGATTTTAAGTAATCTTTGCATCTTCTTGGATATTTTAACATTTGTTTCCCTTTAGAGAGGGATGGCTATTGCACTGACAGGAAATCATTTAGGAATTTAAGAGAGTGGCCTCCCTCTTGAGCTCAGACTCGGGCCAGTGAGAAAGGCTCAGGGGATAAGGGCATGGACCATGAAGCCCAAAGCTACAGTTTGGTTTCCAGGACCTGCACTGTGGAAGGAAACCACAGACTCCTGACCAAATTTAATTAAAATAAAAGGAAACTCAGACTTACTTTTATTGATATTTGTATTTTAAAAGAACTTAAATACACCACAAAATATTATAATCTCACATATATTTGGGGAAGAGAAATGTTTAGGTGACCAAGATCCAGTTTAAGTAGTGAAAAAATATAAGCACTATAAAATACATAGGACTGTCATCTCTCACCCAGCCCCTCTAGACTTCCTAGGCATTCATAGTCTACAATTTGTATTTTGGACCCTCCTTCTCTTCATTTTTGCTGCTATGAGAGTTCTTTATGTTTAGGGAAGATTCTTGAGTGAAGAATAGCTACTTCCATCTCCATTATGAGAGGAACTTCTAACTAGCAGATAATAGTCTATGAAGTGTTATGTGGATGCTGAAATAATATTAAAACAATTTTTGTTGGTGGCTATCTAATATATATGCATATGTATGTATATATATATATTTCTAAGAGTAAGAGCTATTCATATGCAGATTGCTTACAGGTTTACTTTTAATATTTGTACTTTTTCTAACTCTCTAGCATTTTATTTGCTTAGGTGAGTGGTTCTCAACCCTCCTAAAACTGTGACCCTTTAATACAGTTCCTCATGTTGTAGTGACCCCCAACTATAAAATTATTTTCATCTCTACTTTATAACTATAATTTTGCTACTGAGCCATGTCTCAGTTCCTAAGACCATCAGAAATATATGTTTTTCTGATAGTTTTTCCAATAGTTGTGACCCACAGGTTGAGAAACCCTGGCTTAGGTAGATTTGTCCCTAAATCTTTGTCCTGGCAATCGGTGGTGAATCTTGTCAAATTTCTTACTTTGGAAAGAGTCCCACAGAAATTCAGAGGAAAAAGAGTTGGTTATGGGGAGTGTGGTGGAGTGAAGGAGAGAGGACAGCAGAGAAGAGAAGGGAAGGAGAGGGAGGAGAGCAGCAAGAAGGGAAGGAAAGGGAAGGGAAGGAAAGGGAAGGAGGGGAAGGGAAGGGAAGGGCAGAGAAGGGAAGGGAAGGGCGGGGCAGGGAAGGAAAGGGAAGGACAGGGCAGGGAAGGACAGGGCAAAGCAGGGCAGGGCAGAGAGGGGAAGGGAAGTTACCTTATGGTACTTTACCAAAGCCCTTTAGGTTTGATCCACATTTGTTCTTTGTTTACTCTGGGCCAATGTATCAACAAAAGATCATTGACTGCCAAGTTATGTGTCATAAGTCTGGTCACTTTGGTTGAGCTCAGCATTATCCAGGGGCTTGACAACCAACTTTCTAACACTGTTCCATCCACTAAACATAGATTGTTGACAGTCACCAAACCATCCCATGACAGCTGGACAAACAGGCTTTTGAAGAATCCCCCCAGTCTGTGGATTGTGACCAATCCCCCCATCTGCTAAGATGTGACCAATGCACTCTGAGCAGCTCAAACATTTGAACTGAGACTGGAAACAGCTTAGAGGGAAAATCCCTGAAGAGATCAAAAAGAGAAAGTCAAAGACGCCAAAATAGCAAGCTGTGTACTACTGTGTGGTGAGAAGAGCTTCAGTTTATAGATGACAGAGTCCTTATCAGTTACTCTGATGGTATGTGCAAGAAGGAAGAAAAGGAGAATTTCTCAAGAATGTTGACAATATCTGTTCCCTTCACTTATGCTGGTAGTGAATTTTGGGAGACAATAAGAGAGATTGATAAACTACAACAGCTAATGGGGATGATGATTTATAGATTTTAAAAAAATGATAATGCCGGGGTAACAAGACAGGCTTCCTATGAATGATAGTCATGTGATTGCAATGTTAGGAAGCTGAGAGTAAACTCACTTAGCAATGTTGATGAAGACGAGGGCTTAGGCGACATAGTCATGGAGCCGTGTTTATGTAGCTGGCGTTCTTCTTAGGGAAAAAACTCTTCTTGAGTCTTTCCCAAAGCTGCTAGTGTCAAATTTACAGGAGACCTGGGATCCTCAAGTCTTTAATCAGTTCTGCACCCAGAAATGTATACCTCCACTGAGAAAGGGCCTGTTCTATCTGGAAAGGAGGCTCTTTGTTTTAGGAGGGTGATAGCTGACACTTGTCAAGAAAACCATCATTAAGCCATGGCTACTAACAGGAATGTGTTCATGAGGATAAGTCACAGCGAAATCACCTGCTGCTCCTGGAGTACAGGGCAGCTTTCAGAGACTTCTGGTTTGTGTCCAGATTACTATCTATCTAGTCTACAATTCCAGGGTTAGCAGAGTCAGCAGAATTGGTAAAATACAAAGTCAGACAAATGTATGCATCTTAGAATAAAGAATAAAAACACTACAGCACAAGGGTTCATCTCCATCTCTGTCACAAAGTACGTGGAAGCAAATATTAAAAAAGAGAGCTGTATTCATTGGGGGGCATACTATCCTTTGAATATACCAGAACCTGAATATGCATTTCATTTGTACTGGGCTCTTTGAATTTCATTCTTTTTATTTTCAGTAAAGATGATCCTTTTATAGTAGACAATGCCATTTTATTTATAATTTGGATAATGCCAAATTATACTTTTAATTTCAAGGTTTGATTCTCTTGTTTTGTTGGATGTTCCTTAATTGTAGTTTTCCTTTCATTATTTGTAATAATATTAAATCACATGTTTTTAGAGAGGAGACATAATACATTAGATGTTTTCAGGAGCTATAAAGATTTTATTTGTAAACAACAAAAACAAAAAAGAATTGTCCCCTACTGTTTACATTACACTTATTTCTGTCAACTCTATATTCCCTCTGAACTTATTAGTAAGTGGGAAGTAATGACTGTGGAAAAGTAATGAGTGTGATAAGAGACAAACAAGAGATGTAATTTGAATTTCTACCATCTAGGGTCTTTTTACAACTTATCCCTGTAGAGCAAGTATTAGAAATATTTTAGTGTTGACTATTATCCATACGTTGAAATTAATTCAAATCACCGTTTCTTGATAACTAAATTATTCTTTAATGAACTGTAAGAATCTGTTCTTAGCAACATTCCTTCATAAATCTTCCTCTGAAATAGTGAGAGTGGCTTGTATGTCTGAAAATTCAAGTTTGGGGCTTTATCAGATAACTTTAATTTTTTTTTTTTTAATGCACTACTTGTCTGTCAGGCAAATGTGACTTTTGGCATGTGAATGCAAGTGCCCAGGAAGGTCAGAAGTGGTTGTCTGGAGTGGAGCTCCCTGGAGCTGGAGTTACAGGAGGTTATAAGACACTGGCATGGATGTCAGAAACCTAACTCAAGCTCTCTCCAAAAGTAACCCCTGCTTCTAATCCCAGTCATACCTCCACACTCGAGGGGGTGGCAATTAAAAGAACAGTATATTGCAAAATTATTTTCCTTTCATTACATTGCTTTTAATTGTGAGATTTTATTTAAGGGCTGCCCTTGGTTTGGCTAATTCCCTGACTTAGTGGCTTGCTTTGCTTAAGGAAAAGCAGTTTCCCCTGAAGAAATCACACACAAAGCAATAGCCCAGGGCATTGTGTCTCTGTGGTTTTTGAAGGGCAGGGAAACACTGCCTGCTTCCTTTGCTGACCTGACTCTCCTTCATATCTTCTGGCTAACACTGGATCACACACCAGCGACCATACTTTATGAGAGTCTAGCAGAGGGGGGCAGTTTCCCTGGAAGAATGTCAGCACCAGTCCAGGAGGAACAGGATACCTGTTCTGGTAGTCAGCCATTCCTGATAATTCTTCCAAGTGATTCCCAGGTACCTAGTGATAAGGACTGAGTGCTTACTTACTGGGTCTCTTGCTGGATTTGCTAATCTAATGAGCATGGTGTTGTATCCTTGATGTCTTTCTGCTGAAATGCAATATGTATGTTTTTTGTTTCCTGTGTTATTTGAATTTTTCTTGATAAAATTTAGCAGGCAATTATATATTCTGAATAATAATTATCTCTGTGTATTTCACTGGTGGCTTTGTCTGCTAGTGTATGATCTTTGTGCTTGCTTTATAGTTTTAATAAAAAAAATGTTTCTGGGGCTGAGATGTCATTCAGAATGCTTGTCTAGCATTTATAAAACTATGTGATCAATCTCTAACACCGAAACAACTCCAACTTTATAACTTAAATGTTTATGTTTGTTTCATCTCCTTCACAGGGGTCATTTGTGACACCGGGATTAGCCATCCGGATAGTGAAAAATTCTCTTTCTATTGAAGGGGTATCTTATAACATGGTAGCATGTTACTGTGTTTTCATCCTCACTCTTGTAGTTTCCCATGGGCTTGTATCAGCTGTTCTCCAACATTGTATGTCAAAGCGGAAGAAAGCCCTTAGCTGTCCTGTACAGACTGGGATAAATGTGATTTGTGGACTTGTGACACAATGATACTTTATGAATAAATGTTGGTTTGGGAAGGCATACTAATTTATATAACCATATATTATGCTTATTGTTTTTTATGTGAATGTGTGTTTAAATTTTATCTATTTCAATGTCTTATTTAATAAACAGGATAAGTAAAGCTTTAATAAAAGCTCTGGGAGTGGTCTCTATAGTCTGTAAACCTTTCAACTTCAATAGTTGAGAACCACTGCTATGTATGAATACCAATGTGTGATTCATTAATTATTTTACTTAGACTTGAATGTTCAAAAGTTAAATGTTTATTTAGTTGTCCTTGGAAAATTACAATTGGAAGACAATTACTTTCCACATACATTTATGTGTTAGTAAGGTGGAACCAAACAAGGAATCTGACTTCTCCCCTCTTTGCATCCCCTTCTTACTACATTCAGCCCATTGACACAGTGAGCATTGTAACAGGGCACATGTAGCCTGAACTCTAGGTAGAGCTAGATTTAAATCTCAGTAGGGATACTCATTTAGGATAATGATTCAGTTTCTATATACCTAGTCTTCACTGAATTTTGTTTTAGGATTTTTACAAATCTAACTTTTAGGATTTTTGTGCAAATTAAATGTAAATGGGGGTTACATAGATTCTAGTAACATTGGCATTTTGTTTTTTATATTTTTTCACTATGTTGTTTTATATAAAATTCTCTGAGGCCATACACTCAGAAAAATGAAAGTGAATAGACCAGACTTACAACCTATCAAATTACAATGAGATATTTTAAATGCCAATTAAGGTAGGACAGAGTCCTATACAAGCTGGACAGAATGTGTGATAGTACCTTCTGTGCGTGTGTACCCATGGCCTCAACAGGGCATCCCCCCCCCCCAACTTAGTAATGTCTTCTCCATGGAGAACTTGTGAGAAAGATGTCCATTTAAGAGTTCTTTAATGTAAATAAAAAATATATCAAATAAAAAAAAAAGAGCTCTTTATACAGTAAAAGGAAATGGAAGCAGTGACGTAGCCACCTGTAAGAGTCCTACTATACCTATAGAGACAATACTTTTGCGGCCATTTGTGTGTTTAGGGGTTTTACCAAACAACATTGAAATGTGTTGGTTATATAATTGGGAGAAACCAGAATGTAAATGTATGAGTTTTATGATTTCAATGATATTAGAAACAAAAATTTAATATGGAAAGGGCAGGGGATACATCAGTGTTAACAGGGCTTTACCTCTGAATAGTCATGCCTTTCTTATATACTTTGCAAGTTTTCATTAACCACTCTGTACTGTTTTCAGTCTTAAAATTCTCACTTACACAAATCTTTGGAAAAGACTGGTTATTTTTCATTATCACCTTCAGGTCACCAAGGATATAAAGAGCCCCTAAATGAAAGTAGAGACTAATCCAAGTTGACAAGGGAACACATCTGATCATATGTCTTCCTTAGCGGGAAGAGTGGGATGTAGATGAGCATTCTTAGGGATGCAGGACTTCAAAAAACACTCTCTGGGTTCATATTTAGTGGGCCATGTGTCTGGCTGATCAGTGTGTGATAAGGGGCATATGTTAAGGGCAGATACCTTGTTCACTACACATGCTGAATTTATATATGAAGGATTGCTTGATCAGTGAGTGTCCTTGGCTATGTCCATATGTAAGCTAGGAATAATAATGTTCTCTGTATGTATTGTGAAGTTCTACTTCAACAATGGAGTTAATAGATTCAACATTATTATCACAGTGTCGGCACATAATAATCTCTCACTGAAACTTCAATTATAGTGGATCTTTTAAGAATCTAATCATTTAGAAGACAAAAACAGGAGGATCATGAGTTCTAAACCAGCCTGGCTTGTAGAGACTGTCTCAGAAAATAACCTAGGGTCAACAGCACAAGAGTCTAAGTGTCTATTGCTCCATGGCAGGCACCCTGAAATCAGTGTTCCCAGGTAATAGCAATGTGATTTTCTGTTTATGAGGCTCAATAGTTAGAGTTCTCCTCTGCTCCGTAGGCTTTGGATTCAGCACACCTGGCAGTGGGCGGATGTGCTTCTGAGATGCTTCAGAGGCTGCTATATCTTTTCTGGTTTCTCCTGGGAGCTGAGCTGCACTAGGCTATGGTGTCCTCTTCCAGTCCAGTTAGGCTTTTATTGTAGCACAGTGGCTGGGCTTTAAGTGCAAACATCTTAAGGAGACCCGGCAGAATGCCTTGCGCTTTTATAACTTGTCCTCAGTAGTGACGTAGTATTACCTCTATCATAGTCAACCATTCATATAACCCTAAGGAGAACTCATGGATATAAACCTGTGTCTAATATACGAGTCACTTGCCAAGTCAGTAGCATAAAGGGTTGTTGCAGGCATGATTGAGAGATGCAGTTGCCATGACAGCACTTAATTGATCTGTAGACAACACAACGTCCTCGACATTCTCATCCATCAGTTGCAGCAGTCCCATGTTTTGTGTTAGAACTGTCATAATTTTGTAAAGAAATAAAGATTTTTCTTTTGCTATTTCCTTCCCTCCAATTTTATGTGTTCCCTTTAAATCCCTTGAGTCCATTCTGTGCTGCCAGCATGAGCATGGGTGCAGGACCACCTACTGGAGCATGGCTAACCAACCAGGGGCTGCATGCCCAAAGATTTCCCTCACCCAGTAATGTCTATGGCCAATAGCTGCTCAGCTAGGGGCGGGAGAGCTTCTTGAGCCCCTTACCCATCCATGCTGAGTTTTGGGGGCTTGCTTTTGTATGGCTCTTGTGCATGCAGTCACAGCTGCTGCTGTGTGTGTGCGTGGACATTGAGCTTGTCACATTTGGAAAACATGGAGGAGATTTTTTTTTTAATATTATCTATATCTTTGCTTTCTTTACTAAATGCTCATCTATTACTAGGAAAAAAGTATCATCATGCGAAAGGAAAGAAAACACAACTCTTATGCATAGAATATGCAGTCTCTGAGCACAGAAGTTCTAAGTATAATTCCCTGAGCATGAGAACCTTTTCTCTCTTTGGTTTGGTTTTGTCTAGTGTTGGGATCTTTACAATCCAAGAAAGAGAAGGAAGAAAGTAAACACATTGTATTCACAAATACTTCTAGATTAAATGTGGAGGTTCCTTAGGGCCAGCTTCAGATGCCAAAAGTAACAAATGAAATGGTGGCATGCCACCATCAGGACCTGGTCTTTAATACTGTGGTTGCAAGCCACTTATGAGCCAGTGCTGGTGAGCTGTTGGGAATGAGTCTGGACAGAGAGCAAGCTTAGCTCATCTGTCAAGAAAGGCAGATGCAAGGAAATATGCCTGTGCATTTAATACTGATAAGATCCATGCAAGTATCCTTGCAAATGAGGCTGAACTCTCCAGATTTGGAGAAATGGGCAAAGAAGCTCTACCACCAAAAAAAAAAAAAAAAAAAAAAAAAAAAAAAGCTTCGGCATTACCCTGATCTTGTGCAAAACCATCTCTTTTGAATTAAACATGTCTTATTCTGAAGGATGCCAGGCCTGGCCCTTTGGAACATTAACTTATCTTTGTAGCTGTAATTCATTTCTTCCCTTCAAATGGAAACACTTCATTTTCAAAAGGAAAGAGCATTTCAGGTTTGAAGTGAGAATAGAATGAAATATGGAAGGGAAGGATTCATTTCAAAGAGGAGGAGGGCTTTACCGCAGCTCAGTTCACCTTCAAGTGCACATGTTGCTTTGTAGATTGAGGACTCCATGCATGAAGTACCCGGCAGTGATGCAGCATGGAGTGGCATCTGATGACCCGAAGGGGTTAATGCAGCTTCTCAAGTATATTAATTTACTGCTGGGAGCAGTTTATCGGATAGTAGCTTTTTTCCCCCCCTTAATGTAACTTTCACTATTGAGTAAATCCTACGTTTTAGTCTCAGCTCTAAGTGCTGCGTTAGTTGTATTTAGTTATTTGATGTTCTGACTCCCCAGTCAGGAATTTACTGCCATTCTCTTTCCCCTTTGACAGACAAGAAAACAGTGTTTCAGAGACTTGCCAAGGGTCACACAGGATCTCAGCAGGGTCTCACACCTGGGCAGAGCTTTCGACTCACTTATAGGGTTTTTTCTCTTAAGTGACAGTAGTTAGAAATTTCGCACTAGATAACTTCAAATACCTAGATCCAGATACTATAAGTAGACATCTGCTTGAAGTTCTGTCAAAATTCACACCTAAAAAACAAGAGTCGTCCTGAGTGTGCTGGAAGCAGGAAGTAGAGAATGAGACCAGCCTGGGCTACATAGCAAGTTTGAAATGAGCAGGGGCTACAAAGCAAGAGCTTCTCAAGTGAAACATGCAAAACAGCACCACAATCCCTCCTACTAGGTCTGTGTGCAAAGGGAATAAGATCAGAATATCCAAGAGATACCTGTGTTCTCTGCAGCATTCTTCAATAAGGAATCAACTTGACTCTCCATCAGGGGAAAACTGCTATCCACATGCTGGAAGTCTACTCTTAGAAAGACAGGGAACTCTTATCATTTGGACACCATGAAGAAACTTTAAGGACATTATGTTAAATGAAACAAGGCGGTCAGAAACAGACATCCACGTGGCCTCACGCATAGGTGAAATCTTAAAAAAACAACAACAACAAAACAACCCCTGAATTCAGAGGCATAAGATTGGAATAGGGGCTTCCCTGGCTTGGGGGTTGGAGGTTTACAGTGACCACCATCAAAGGATATAAGGTTGCAGCTAGTACCTTAATTGCCTTTAATGAGTATCAACTTGACACAGCCTAGAATCACCCAGAAAGACTCTCAACTGTGAGTAGTTAATTGTCTTTGCCAGGTTGATCTGTGGGCATGTCTGGGAGGGACTGTATGATTGTTAGCTGACATGGAAGAGCCCAGTCCTCCGTGGGAGGTAGCCAGCAAATCTTCAGGATTCCTGCCTTCAGTTCCTGCCCTGATTTCCCTCTAGGATGCATCAGACTTGGAAGTAGATGCCCACTTAACCCTTTCCTTCCCAGTTTGCTTTTGGTTGGGATGTTATTATAGCAACAGAAATAGAGTAGTTAGAGATGAGGAGTAAGTTCATAGGTATTTTATGTATTCTGGTGACTGTAATTAATATCAACGTATTGTCTATGTAGTAATCCCTAGGAGAATAGATTTTAAACGTTCTCAGTAAAACGTATGTGAGGTAATTCAGATGTTAATTAGCTCAATTTATATGTGTCTTAAAGAGTTATGTTATACACAATAAGAATAAGTGTATACAATTTATGCTTGTCAATTAAGAAAATAAATGAAAACTACAAGGAAAAGAAGATTGAAGAGAGAGCACAAGTAACTCATTATTCAGACTCTTTTGCTCCTCACTCTTTACTTCTGGAAGCTGAGTTTTGTGGGTTTGGGTTTGGGACACAATGTGCAGTGTTGTTTGTAAGAGCCTGGGTGACTTCATCTCTCTTAGAGTAATTGCCCTGCTAGTTTAAGGCAATTGTTGGAAGGAGCAAATGAATTACCCTGCTGTCAAATCCCACCACTGGATCTAAAGTCTCCATTTACTGTTTGTTACTACCGTGGCCATGTATCTTTTCTCTTAGAGAGGTATTTCAAGAATGCTTACCTTTAGACACTCCTTGTCTTCGGTTCATTCCTACCTCCATTTCTCACCCTGTAATTAGGGGAGACAAAAGATACCAGGTGTTTAGCATATGGTAATACCCAGTGGACTACGATCACTATGATTTCATTCAGAGCAAAAGCACTGGGTTGGAGAAGCAATAAAAGGAACTATCTCTCGGAGAAGACAGAAGCCATCAGGCTAAGTGGAAAATAGAATGTTCTGGTTATTCTTGGCTGTCAGTGGCCACAGATGCTGAACAGAGCTGGGAAGTTAAATGTCTACCTTGAGATTTAATTTTTAATGTTAGTAAAACAACTGTGTGTGTGTGTGTGTGTGTCTGTGTGTGTGTACGGTTGATCAGTTCTTGGGGCTATCTTACAATGCCCATTACTGTTTGATGAGATGGAGTGTTATGGTCACCATCCCTAGGAGAGAGCTGTATTGACCATTTATAAATTATTCTATAATGATTCTGAGAGCCTCTTGTTCTATTTCCAAATCTTACCTTACTGCAGTCATCTGTCAGAACATAGTGTGGTCCTCTGAGACACAGGAAGCACCCTTCTACTGTGGCTTTTCTCCCCAGAGCTTGATTTCATTGTCTTTCACGGCCCTTCTGCAGCCTCCGCTCCCAGCTACTGTCTAACGTGCAGATGGGTCCTGTGAAAGGTGAGCCATATGCTCGTGCAGATGTGAAGTTTATTAACTTAAAATTCCACTCTTAAATGAATGATGGATGCTTAATGATAAACCATTACACCTTAAACACGAAGCCACTGATTCTTCCCACATTCTTCCCAAATACCAGATACATGTTAATATTTTGTAAGCATTCTACTTCAGTAGTCTGAAAATTTGCTGTGGATGGGTCTTGAGTCTTATGATGTTGTTAGAATAGTTAGTGGAACAGACAGCTCTTTAGAAACCATGATGGTTAGTGAGGAGGATGTGACAGATAAACTAGTAGGAAAGGACAAAAGACAACAAAGAAGAGGAGTGACCACTACTTCTCCTGCTGGTTCCTGCTGGCATTTAGGCTTCTCCTCTGTTATCCAGAGGTCACTTTAACCTTTTACTTCCTTTGTGCGTGTCCTGTACATGTTTATTTTCTAGTTCCCATTTATTGACATCTCCAGTTATCTGAACATTTCATATCCTTCTGTAGCTGTTTAATAAAGGTCATGTTTATAGTTTCAGTACTGATGGTATGCCCCAGTGGGCCAGGTGTCAGCTTCTGTAACATCCAATAGCATCCCAGGGCAGAGAACAAAAATCCTGTGATTCCACCCTGGTGCAGCTTGACCTATAGACAAGTCTGCAAAAATTACAGAGTGATAATAATAGTAACTAGCTAATTCTGACCTCTGTGGCTTTGATTTCTGTAATCTTCACGTTAACTGTTAGACACAGGTGATTTCATGAAAACAGGAAGAGTAAAAGTCCAGAGGTGAGCCCATTAGTGGGTTCCTGGAGTCATATGCCTTGCTATTAACCCAGGTGTGGTGTATAAACCACATAAGGCATTGGTTCTTGGTAGCTAGGAGACTTCTGAGCTAAGCATAACAGATAAATGTTTATCCTTTTGAGTTTTATTTAAGGGTTCACTCAAACCCCGCCCCTGTCGTTGATGTCTTAATGGAGATAGCATTTGTTTGCTTGTCTGTCTCTTTTTTTAGACAGGGTCCCACTGTATAGTCCTGGCTGGCCTTTAACTCACTATATTGACCAGGTTGACTTTGAGGTTGTAATCATCCTCTGGCCTCTGCTTCTCTAACACTAGGATTACAGGCATGTGCCACCATACCTGGTTCCTGAGATAATTTTTTATTATTTTATTTCTTTGAGATGACATCTCATTATATAATCCTCCCTGGCCTGGAACTTACTATGTAGACCAGGCTGGTCTTAAACTCATAGAGATCCATCAGCCTCTGCCTCCCAAGTGCTGAGAGATTAAAGGTGAGATAGCTTTTAGGTGAAAAAAAGAGTTTCAGAGCTCCAAATGAACATTGTATAATCTAAATTAATTCTTGTAGGTTGGTACATTTTAGAAACTTAGAAAAATGAAATTTGCATTTTCAGGAATCTGTTATTTCCTGGGCTGGAGGACAGAAGAATTTGCAATAAACTTGGTCTTCTTAAAACAAAGATTTAGCAATTGTGAGCAAGAAACAGATATTGCAATCAATTGTCTCTTTCATTTACCAAAGGTATGTAAGCTATCTAATTAATCTGAAGAGCACAGACATACCTTTTGAATGCTTATTTTATTTATCTTGTAACTTAAAATTTAGGAGTGTAAGGTATTTGATTTCTAGTATTTGTTTTTGATTATTAGTAATTTGATTATTAGTAATTTGATTATTAGTAACAACTGTGCTTAATAACCAGCTCAGGAAATTCCTGAAAATTTAACAGCTGGCCTTTGAGAAACAGTAGGAACCACCTGACACTAGTTTATTTATATAGACACTGAAATTCCTTTAGCGCTTTCCTAAGGACTACTCCCTTGCCTCAGCTCCACCTCTGCATGTAGTGTTTGTAAATCTCATTCTTGGGTCTGACTCTCAGCCTACATTGTAATAAAGTCGTGACATTAGGTAAGTCACTCCATCTGAATGTTGTTTTTTATTACCTATAAATAATAATGGTAATTCTGTACTTCATGCCATGTCAATCCATCTTCACAACAGAGAACGACATCAAGAGCTCATTTTACAGGTATGGAGAGGAAAAATCCAGAGTCTACCACTTGCCTTACCAGTAAATTGCAGAAAGAATGGATAAAGAAGGGCAGTTTGGACCTCAGACCTGTCACATTATCTCAATACACTGCCTACGGAAGTCCTTCCAACCACAGAACAGCAGGGCATATGTTATGTACTGGCTCAGGATAATCCTAAGAACACCAGAAACTGCTGGAAATGAGTCTGCAAAGGGGAACTCTGTGATCTAGCTTGTTCAGAGCTGTGACTGCACAAGACCAAAAAAAAAAAAAAAAAAAAAAATCTCCTGGGGAGCTTTTAAAATGTTATACAGTAGCACAAGATGCATATTATAGTCATCAAACATCAAACAAAAACTTAGGTGCCACCATCACAACCCATATTAATAACCAGAATGGGACATGATTGAGTATGGATAATTGTCTTTAGTTTTGCTTCATTAAATTCCTCAAGTAATTAAAATGCAGTTTCTTACCTTTGTGGAAAAACTGGAAACTTACCCATTGTTACTAGAACTCTCCTTTTTATAGATCTCTTTGCTTTCTTCCACTTACACAAGATTACCACGACCAGTACAGTCTACAAAGGAATGGGGTGCGGTGGGAGTGGAGGTGGGGTGGGGGGCTGGGGTGGTAATACAAACAGAAACATTGGTTTTAATGGCTTTCACAGGTTCCTGCCCAGGCTGTAGAGTCATTAGCAGGGAACTCCAATTCATGCAGACAACTTCCTTCTGCTCATGTGACACAATGTCCTTCTCTTTCTGGGATGCAGCCACCACCTCGGAGACCCTATTACAGGGAACGTTGGTTAATTCCTGTTTACTGCACTATGATTTGTATACTTTGGCTCCATGATTAGTTGTATGACATAGCTGAAAAAAATTATATCCTCAAATTTGTATACCATAAAGTTAACCCTTTAAAAATAAACTATTTAGTTGCCATTAGTACAGCCACGGTATGTAACCACCACATTGAATCTCAAGGTATTTTCATTACCCCGAAAGAAATTCTGTATTCTCCCAGATTGGCCTTCTTCTCCTCCTTTCCCCTTAGCTCTTGGCAGTCAGCAATGCACTTTCAGATTCTCAGGGTTTGCTGCCCTAGATATTTCACAAGAATATAGTCATATAGTGTGTAACCATTTCCTGGTTCAAAGTACCTTCACATTATGACATGGCAATACTCCATTCTTTTTTGCAACTGAGTAATATTCTTCCATATGTATAATGTATGTATTTATATATATGTATATATATATGAATTTCATATGTATGTTACTTAATTTTTCATAGTGATTTAGGTATCTTTACATTTTGAGTAGTATGCCTAGTATTGCTATAAACTTAAAATTTCAATATATAAGCATTGTTTTGGTGTCAATACTTTTGTCTTAGTTTTCTTGGCTATATTCTGCTTAAGTCTTCTTCCCCCTCCTCCTTTCTTTTCTTTTCCTTTCTTTTTGTATTTTTGAGACAGGATGTTTCAGTTACTGTTCTAGTGGTCTGAAAAGACACCATGTCCAAGGTGTCTTCTTACAAAAGAAAGCATTTAACTGGGGCTTGCTTCCAGTTTCACATGGAGAGCTCATGCTCAACATGGCGGGAGCGAGCAGACATGGGACGCTGAAGCAGCAGCTGAGCTCCATGCCCTGCTCTGGAAGCAGCAAGCAGGGTTAATAACACTGGAACTGGTTGGGTTTTTGAAGTCTCCAAGCCAACAATCCCAGGGACACACCTCCTCCAACAAGAGCACACTTCCTACTTCTTCCCAAATAATTCTACTAACTGGGGACCAAGTATTTAAACATATGAGCCTATGCAGGATCATTCTCAGTCAAACCACCACACAGGGTCTCTCTATTATGAATCTTAGGCTGTCCTGGAAAACACTATGTAGACCAAGCTAGCCTCAGACTTTGAGATCCACCTGCCTCTGCCTCTCAAGGACTGGGCATAAAGGCAAGCACTGGCATACTTGGCTACTTAAATTTTTGGGTTAAGTAAGCCACAGAAGTGCCAACATTTTACACCAGCACCAGAGATATACAAGTATTCCAACTTCATTATATCGTTGTGAACATTTGTAATGCTCCATTTTATTATATATATAGTCCGGAGTATAAAATAGTTTTATGATGTTTTGCTTTGTATCTTCTTGGTCACTATGAGTGTCTTTTTACATGCTTATTGAGTTCACTGTTCACAAATCTCTCTGAAGAAATGACTATTCAAGGCCTCTGACCTTTTTCAATATTTATTCTTTTGTTGTTGTGAGATTTGTTTATATGTCTTGATATTCAACACTTAGGAAATACATGATTACAGATATTTAATTTTATTCTGGGTTATATTTTCACTGTCTCTGTAGTTATTTTATGCAGAAAAGCTCTTAGTTTTAAATAAATTAAATTAATATATTCAGTTTTTCTTGCTTATGCTTTTGGTATTGTATCTCAGATTTTGTTTCCAAGTCCAAGGTCATAAAGATCATTTATTTTCTTCTGACAGCCTTATGTTTTTATCTGTTCTACCTCAGTTTATTATCTATTTGAAGTTTAAAAGTTACATATGGAATTAGGTATGTGGACATACAGTTATCATAGTATTCTCTATTAAAGAGACTTGTGTCTCACTAGTGAGTAGTAATGGTGCTCACATTAAAATTCAACTGGCCAGAGATGTTTGCATTTAATTGCGCACTGTCTGTTCTCTCCCTCATTGTCCTATTCTCCAGAAGTACCATCTGTTATGATTACTGATGCTTAGTAGTAAGTTTTGAAATTAGAAGTGTGGGTCCTCCTGCTTTCTTTTCTATGTATTCTTAATTATTTAGGTAATTTATTTATTTAGATACCAAGACCGGTATCAACCACATTGAATTCATTAACTGTATTGCTCTGTAGTTCTTGTTTTGTATTGTGTCCTGTCTGGCTTTGGTTCAGATTCCTAAACAACATAACAAGCGTTTCTTCCTCCTATATCATCCAAAAGAGACTGAGAAGCATAGACGTTAATTCATGACATGTTTGATATAACTTGTTACTTTTCTTTATTGGGATATCTTTAGTTACTGATTTTGTTTCTTTGCTTGCAGTATGTTTGTTGAGTCCCCCCCTCCCCCTTGAGGTAGTTTGGTTGTGTCTTTCTAGGAAGGATTAATTTTTACCTAATTTGTTTTGTACAATTATTCATAGTATTCCCTTATAATAGTGTTTTGTTTCTCTAAGAGTAGTAATAATAGTGGCAGTTTTATTTCTGACTTTCTTTATTTTAGTAATATGTTTATTTTAGTCTAACTAAAATCTTATTAATTCTGTTGATATTTTAAAATGTTTCCACGGACTTTGTTGCTTTCTAGTCTGTGTTCCATTTGTCTCTGGTGACCTTTGTTCTTTCCCTATCCTGCTAGCTTTGGGCTTAGTTTACTCTCTTCTAAAGGACTACAGTTAACTTTAACATTAAATTTAAACGGTTCCTTCCTTCCTTAAGTGAAGCCCATGCTTTCTTCTGAACAATGATTCTGTTGCATGCTATAATTTTAGCATGTTGTATTCATTTCCATTTTCCTTTGTCTCAAGATCTTTTCTAGTTTAACTTGTCCTCCTAAAATGTATTTGAGACTTGTTAGTGATTTAATATGTAGCCTGCCCTGAAGATGGCCTAGGGGCACATATGTATAATGTTCCTTTCTTCTGATTGTGTTGGGCCTTTATCTTTCCGTGTTGTCTTTCTTTGTCACTCATAAGATTTTTGTACTCAAAGTCTCTCTCTTTTAACGTTAGTGTAGCTTCTTTTACTGTAGCTTGGGCCAATTATGGGAGTTGGGAGACAGGTGTTTCAGATGGGTCCCAGTGTCTTCGGTTTTCTGTCTCAGGATGTGATCTCTTGTTCCCATATACACACTGCATTGATTCCACAAGGCCCTCACCAGATTTAAGCCTGTGATAGTGCTATATCCTTGAGTGCCTCAAACATTGCTGCTACTACTGCTACTATTACTGCTACCCCTTCTTCCTCCTCCTCTGCTGCTTCTGCCAACCTGTCTCAAATATTTTGTTGTAGTAACAAACAATAACAAAAAATAACGAAAGCCTATTATACCTTATAACATTTTCTTCTTTTAAAGATTTTTTTTTTTGGAATTTATTTAATGTATACAAGTGCTCTGTTTTCATGCACACCAGAAGAGGGAATCAGATTCTATTATAGATGGTTGTGAACCATCATGTGGTTGCAGGGACTTGAACTCAGGAACTCTGGGAAGGCAGCAGGTGCTCGTAACCTCTCAGCCATCTCTCCAGCCCCCTTATAAGGATTTCTGGGGATTCTGACAGCCTTTTCTTTCCTGCTGGAGTTTCCAGTAATAGAAACAAAGTAAAGTTTTTAGCATTGTTTTCCAAAGAATCCTCCATATGGATGAGAGCACACTAATTCTTTATGAATAAGGTCTCTGCTTCTACATTGTAGGATGGAAGTCCCACACTGGGCAATTACAGTAAAGGAAAAGACATTAGGGGCAGATTCAATCAAGCACTCTAGTCTTTTCATAGCATGTCAAATCTTCCTTGTGGTGGGTCTTGCGTGTTTGCTTCATTGATGTTAAGTCTCTGAGTGTTCTCCAGAGTTCTGACAAGGTTGACTCTGACAGTTTGGCTTGATTTCTGAATGTTTCTGTGGGGGCCCATGCTCTCGGAACTGTCTGCCCTGTCATGTTCACTGATGTCACTTGTAGTTTATTTAGGGGGCTTTCATGTATCTCTGGGATTTAATTGAAGCTGTTCCCTTGAATAAAATGTGGGCATTTCCATATTAGGTACTATCTGTCATCTCATTTCCCTTTATTTAATTATTTATGTAAATGTGCTTTAGAACATGTGAACTGAAACTCGTTATTTGAAAAGCATCCACCATTAAAAAGGTATACCTAAAGTAAACGATCAGTATGTATTTTTGAAATATAATCCCATTTTTTTCTTTTACCATGGTTTCAAATTAAAGCAAAAGGATGGTTTTAAAAAATAATCCTGTGCTAGTGTAAAAAAAATCTTGGCAGCTGAAAATCAATTTTAATTCCTGGAAAGAAGATTTTAGAACAGAGTGAAATATAAATTTCTCTGAGATTGAAACCGGTTATTTTGTTAGCCGAACGTTTTGATGAGAAGTAAGTTTGATAGTGTTGCCAAGACACAATTACTAGAGATAAATGTAAATTAATTTTTTGTCAGAGATTTTGAAAATGTCATTTTAAATTTAATACTAGAATGCAACTCAATGCTTTACAAACTACAATTTAAGAATAATGTAGGGGGAAAGCATTAATATATAAGTTGTAATTCTCAGGTTCTATAGTCTCAAGAATTAGGACACTAAGCTACTAGAGAAGAGCCTGACCACACTAGGGAATACGAAAGGCCTTTAAGTCAAAGGTTAAGTGTAGCTTTGGCTGAAACTCTCGGATTGCTGCTCTGGGGAAGCACGAAGCATCTCGGGGAGGAGTTTTTGTTTGCGCTTAGGAAGACAGTGCACATATAAGATAAAATAAGTTCTTTTAGCTCAGAATTTCCCCCTTTTCTTTTCTACAAGAAGAGAGAACTTCCATAGGTTCTTTGTGTCCCAGTAAGAGGAAGTGGAGCACAAAAGGCCATTTAAAGGGTGAAATACCTATAAAGTTTTCTAAACTACTTACAGCGACTGGCCAGAACTTAGGTTTAATTAACTTTGCAGGGCCTGCAATGGGTGCAGGACAATAGCTAGTCTGAGGACAGAGTGCCAGCTTCCATTTAACTTTGAATTTCCTGGCCCCAATCCACTGGTGTCACCACTTCACTGTTACTTAAAAGCAGGATTTTCTCTTTAATTTCCTTTCAGGGAGGCATATAAACCAGTTTCTTTTCCAAGGGACCTCCAAAGAATCTCCCTGTGCTTTGTTAAGTGAACCACTGCGTTTTCAGAGCAGACATAGGGTAACTGGCAGCACATTAAGATATGATAGAGTACATGTGCAGCTGAAGGTCCTAAAACTCAAGTAATTGTCAGGGAATTAAGAGCATTTGCATATGTGCCCAGTTCAGGGGGAAATTGCTGATTACCTAAGAAACTGCAAATACTAAAATTAAGTATAAAACCTTGAAATCTTTTTTTTATAAGACCATACCTAATTATCCATTTTTTCCCTCTTATGTCTTGTTTTCTACAACTTTTGTTCTCATATTTTGTGATTTATTTGTGCCAAAATCCATTTATCAAATGTTAAAATGTTTTGTATACTTTAAAAATAATGACTTTGAAGGTGCTTTGTCTGCATCTGATGACTTGGTTTTTTTCTTTCTTGTTTTGTGTTTATTCTTACTAAGAGAATTTCTGAAATGCTCTGTCTTTTCCAGCACCGTTTATACCGAGCTTATCCCGGGTTTACATGAGCAATAGCTAGCTACATTGAGGCTGTTAAAAGTGATCGAGGGAGTCAAAAAGTACAGCAGCTTTTAAAATCTGAGCGGTGTTTGTGTGGTTATTCTGTTTCCAGGAGGGCACCGATGGATTGCTTTCAGGTATAGACTTGGGTCCTCGCTCCTTGGGCTGGATGTCTTTTGTGCCATCTAGTTAATGCCTTGCTATTCCTCAAACCCTTTCTCAGACATTAGTTACACTTGATTGCCTTCTGATACTTTCCTGAGCATGTCAGCTCCCTTCCCTTCTACAGATTCTCATAACACGTCCCTCTCTTGTAGGTGATCCTCTCTATGATAATTTCTGGTTCACTGTCCTGGTGGTCATTTGACTACTGTCCATCTGTGTGACTGCACTGGAGCCTTCCTGTGAGCGTAGATCCCTCTTGCTTGAATCTACTCCCCCTTACAGTCTGATGCTCCGCATCGTGCCTGCTACAAAGGCAGCTTCTGTTAGGGCTTGCTGTTAAAGGAAGTAAAGCAAGGTTCTCTAACACACATGCTAACCTACTTCAGACTGTCATAAGAACTCAAAACGACATCATTAGAACACAAAAGTCCTTATTATATAGAAGAAGAATAGGTCTGCTACCTGTGACTCTAAATTGTTCATCTGCTCACAGTTTGTGTGTTCATTCACTAGTGATGCTTACTGGAAGCTTTCTCTCCTTGGTTGATATGATAGTTTTCTAAGCTGAATGATACATCACTTAAACCAGTGCCGCAAAACAATAGCATATATCGTATTCCTGGTAGTCTGTGCATTAGGACTTTACACTATTGAGCAGACATGAACTATTCTTTTTTCTTTATGTATCTGACCAGTGACCTCTCCTGGGGCCTCATGTGCCTTTCTGCCCCCTCAGCCAAAATGACTTGAAGAACTCAACGTGGCTGTGTAACACGGGCTTTGCTTCTCCTGGTCAGCTGGGGTTCTCTGTCTCCTCAGTGTAGCTACTAGTATCTCCTCATGACCTATTCACATTGACATTCCAATGCACTAGGTTATTTTTAATCCCGTGTATGCCAAGGGATCCTAAGAGCACAAAAGTAGAATCATTACATTGTATTCTTTTGGGTCCTCAACTAGCCCAACTGAAGGGGAAGATACTCAGAAAAGAGGTAAAGGCAGGGAGAGGCTCATTGCAGCTGCTGCAAATTCTTTACCTGAGATTTTGTGCTGACATGATGAAATATTGTTTACTGTCAGTGAACTCATAGAATCTGGAGAGACGGACTGATACCCATGGATGCATCTGCTACAGGTATTCCGAGAGTGGGCTCAGAGCAGGCCTGTGTCTGCCTTCACCACACCCTTAAGATTAGTCTGTTCTTCTTTCTCTGGGTTCCAATCCTTTCCTTTTCCCTTTTTCTTTCCTTCCTCGTTCCTTCCTTTTATTTATTTAAGGCCTCTGCCTTCCAGTGTGGGGAACACAAGCGTGCATTACCTTTCCGGGCTTCAATTTCTTATTTATCATAGTACTTACATATTTTGAAGGGATTGCCTGGAAAAGAATATGCTATAACTAATGGAGACTATTAGAATGAATTACAGCATAGGGTTTTTCTAAATAGTACGCAAAGGGAATCTCACAAACCACACTATTTGTTTCTTTTTCTCTACATTTGTAGTAAACATGGAGAAGTAAACCCAGGATCACGTCCATGCCAACCCAGAGCTGCACAGCTGATGGCATGTACAGCTTTTACTTCAGTTTCTAAGGATGGCACATTATTTAAAAAAATGTAGTAGGTTGGACAAATTATTCATCCCACCTGAAAAATTAAAACACATACAATGAAGTTTTGAAAAACTTTTGTAGTGAGGACTTTGAAATATAAATAGCAAACTATGTAGAAAGAGAAATCTTTTATACCTGAACCCATGTAATCGACCCTAAGAAGTAAACACAGGAAAACAGATAATCTCAGATGTGTTTATTAGAAAGCAAAAATGGAAACAAAGAATAGCACAGATAAAGGCAAAGGAACCACAGGAAGTGTAAAGCAGAATGAGTCAGGACACAGCTGATCAAAGGCCAGGCTGAGAGTCAACATGAAGCCAGTCTCAGCCAGCAGGGAAGCGTTAAGAGAATTCTGAAACACCCATGCTTTTCAGATTTGGGACAAAATGTATAAGTTTCAAAGGAAGGATAAGTTGACACAAGATACTTAGAATCCTAACCCCCAATCAGGAACCACAGGGGCAATTGAGGCAGTAGTTACCTCCATCTTCCATCTTTTCTTCATTCCCTTGGGTGGATTTATACCAATTCTTCAAGAATTATAAAAGAAAATAGATTTCCAATAAATTTCCACATTCTAGAATGAGAAAGCTCAGTAGTTTCCCCTGATTTCTGAGTCAACGTCATCTGCATGTTCTCACGCTATTGTGGCAGTCTTTCCCAGCCTCTTCCACAGAACTTCCTGTTGTGACCTCTTAAAAGTACATATTTAATTTTTGTGAGTTTCCATGTCTTGTCTCCTTATCTTAGGAATGCGGCCAAGAGTGGTCTGTCGTCACTGTAGTTGAATCGGAGTGGAATCCACGGACCCAAAGAGTGGACGTGAGCTGACCTGACTCTTGGTTCACATTCCTCATCTCGCATTCCTCATACTTAGGATATTAATAATGCAAAGTCTCCATATCTTTTCCTACACGATTAATCTATTCTTTCCCCTAATGGTTCCCCTTAATTTGCTGGTTTGGTGCTTATCTCCCATATGATTGCCACTAAATTCAGGATGTAACAGCTTTTCAAAATTGGCCATAAATAGCACACATAAAGAAAGGCAAGAAGTGTTGCCCACTCTTAATTAGGGCATTAATCCAGGTACATTAAATCTAATATTGCAGACTGTGTCCAGCACTGACACTATTAAGGTATCGCAATAGTATAACTTAGTTTCAAGGAAATGAACAAAAAACAATGACTGAAATAGAATGAAATGTAGAAACAGGTAGACATTGTCTATAGACAATAAATTGAGTCTTTTGTATTTTTTTGGTGTTTTTTATTTAGTTTTCTGGATAAACTGCTTAAATTTTAAATGCATCACAGCAGGGAAGTAAGGTGAACTGCCTCTTTGCTTTTCTGATGTTGGTCCTCCCAATATTCTGGTGCGTTGGCAGCCCTCTCTTCTGCCTATTTTTCCTTATTTATGGTAGACTGTGTTCCTTCTGATAATGTTTTATAGTTTTGGAGGGTCCTATGAGGTATGTGTAAAAAAATGACTGTCTACTTGTGCTTTGAAGAGTTCTGCTAGGAAGTTAGTTTACCTGTCCAGTATCCAGATGGGAAGGAATCTGATCAGAAGATTTCATTGGTTCTGTGTGCTGTAAGTTCTTGTTCCCCCTTCCTGATCATCCCATGGCTTCGTAGCTCTGTCCCAGTGTGGCATGTTAGGATCATAATGCTCCCTGGAAGATACTGTCAATTCATTTATAATTGTCCAGTCTTGGATTTTTCTTCAACTCTTTTGTCATTCTAAGGGCTCCCGTATACCCACTGTGAGGCTTCTAAGAGACTTATGGACAGTTGCTACTGACACACCCTTCTTCATAGACATGTTGGTAAAGATATAGCAAATATAAAAGGAGCAGGAGTGACTGCTCTTTCTGCAGCCCTGTTATCTGAGACTTCAGATTTCCAAGGGGGAAAACACAGAGGAAATACTCTCTGTGCCCTTCCCTTTCTGTGTAATTCTAGATGTCTGATAAAATTTGGCTTAAAATTTTAAATAAAATCTCTCCTAATTTTAAGAATGAGATCAAATTTATTTAGGCAATGATGCTTTCTTTAGCAACTCTTTAGAAAAAAAAATGAAGTACATTATTTACCAAAGTAATGACAAACAGTGTAAATCACCTGTAATTGTCTTTTAGAGTGTGTTTTAATATTGAGTTGGTTGGCAGGAATATTATTTGATTTGGCTTCCCTAATGAGGAAAATGCCACCCCACTCCCACGCAGAAAAACACTAAATATTTTCCTTCCATTGACTCAGCATAGAAGTGATCAGGGCTCATGACAAATGCCCTGAAAGCAAAGCCTTGGAGAGTGCCTTGCAGAGGAAAAGGTTAATCTGGCCTATTATCAGCATAATTAGGAAATCTTGAGAACAGAGACTCACAGTTTGCATGTGAAGTGTTGCTTTAATTACACAGTGAGAGCACACCTATCCCCTGCAGGGGCCCAAATCTCGAGGAGGAGTAGCCATTATGCTTGTGTAGTGCAGAGCTGGCCCTGCTTGTGCATACATTCTTATTTTGTTTATTACAGGCTGTCCTCGGAGAACAAGGGGTTACAAACGAATACTGCATATGTATATGAGCACTCTTATTGGGTAGATATGTAGGAAATGCTGTGCATTTATTCCCGAGAATATCCTGTGGATTTTTTTTTTAAAACTGTGATCGTGTTATCTTCTTAGTATTCTATCCTTATGATATATCTTCTTAGTTTTTTATCCCTTTAGTGAAACAGAATCCGCAAATGAAATGAATTAGTAGGGGTTGTGTAAACCCCAAACATGTGCACTGCATTGCATGTATGAGATGGAAGGGGCACTCTGAGCTGTTGGACACTAATTCAGGGCTGACTTTTTAACTTTTTATAACCTTGAACAACATACTATTTTAGAAATTTGTCCAGATCAAACAGTTTAATTAGTTTCCCTAATACACACACACACACACACACACACACACACACAGAGAGAGAGAGAGAGAGAGAGAGAGAGAGAGAGAGAGAAGAGAAAAGAGAGAGAGAAAAAAGCCACCTCAGTAGAATTGACCCTCTGACCTTAATTCCCAGGAAACTGTCACATTACTTCTTTACCCCTTTGTCTAACTTAACAATGTGACCCAAAATACTGCAGACCTTTAAAGTTTCTCAGCATTGTAAGGTCAAGCTTTGGTCACCCTAGTTACAGTTTAGATCTGCAGGTCAAAGGTCAAAGAGATGAATGATGTCAGACACATCTTACTTGCGTGCAGTAAACAGCTGAACATCTTTGACATGATAAAGGTATTCTTCAGTTTCACTAGTAAGACCCTCAGGGGCATCAGCTGACAAGGGATTTCCTAGAACACTTAGGTGTCAGCAACTGCGTAAGTATTAGATGAGCAATCTCTGATGCAGACTCAAAAGTATAAAGAGTGCTCAACAGTTCGGATTTCACTTCTCTGCGCATGTCAGTGGCTTGGTTATCTGTGTGTTGTCAAGCTAATCGATCGTCCACCTGTTTACGAAAACACTGCCCCGTTCACTTCCGAGAAGGCGCAGCACAGGTGTTCTCACTGGGAGCATGTGCTCTTTTGCTTGCTTTTTTGTTTGTTTGCGGTCTCCTTTCTGCTAGTTGGGGAATTACAGTTAAAGCGGCGACTCTTTATTCAGGAAGCGTGTTCATAGTTGAGATCAGATTGGTTTTCTCTCTGTGCTCTCTGTTTAAAATACGGTCTTTGATCTATTTCCAGAGGTTAGAGTCTGTATTCAAGGGTTTTTGTTTGTTTGTTTGTTTGTTTGTTTGTATTTTTGTTTGTTTGCTCTCTTGGAAGAAAATTGTCTGCTATACCCTGAATCAGAGGAAAAGGAAAACAAATAAGCAACACCAATATTAAAGCAAACGACTTGAAAAATTCCCATGAAGTCTTCTTTATAACTAATAGCCTATAAATACTTTTAATTAAAAACTATAGAAATATTCTTAGAAATGATGAATCAAGATACTAGGTGAGCTGGGTTTTAAATTATTATTAAAATATATTTAAAATAATTTAAACAATCACTGGTTTGTGACCCTCAGACATGAACATACCACAGGATACTTTTCTGTTGTTGTTTTTAAAGCTCTACTACCAGTATGGAGCCTTGCAGACGACAATATGTGTAAGCAGCAGGCTCAGGCTAATTAAACATTAAAGGATGCCCTGCTTCTGAGGGTTTTGTTTCCCATGTGTATTTTGTGCAGCTGTAAGGCTTAAGCTTGCTGGAGCATTTGGTCTTGATCACATACTATAAAGGTAGACAAAGGGGAGAGCGAGGAGGTTTGGCAGCTGGGAGGTGTTAATATGGAATTTAATAGCAAAGGAGATGGGGGGTTGGGACTTTTCTAGGTGAAGCATAGATTGGCAGCTGGGTGGAGGAAACACGTCCAGCCGTCTGAGAAGAGCTGGTTGCCTGTGAGTTTCAAATGACAGCTAGCTTTCATGTGAATGAATGGCTTGTCTCTGGGTTTTCCTTTCAATTCAGTGTGAACCTTTGCCTTGCTGATGTAGAAGAAAGCGGCTACTCAGCAAAGAAGGTAATTGCTGACCTGTTTAGCAGCACTTAGGGACAGGGCTTCAACACACCGACGGATTATTCTGTTTGGTCATTATGTCAGGACAATAGCAAATCAATATTTAACTGGTGAAGAAGTTACCACATTGAAATAACGGTTTCTATAAAAACTATTCACACACAGGAGATCCTGAAAACGAAGTTTTGTTTTAAACAATAAAATACCCGAAGTCAAATAAAATAGGAGGTTGCACTGAGCTCTCAGGATCTGAATTGCTTTTCTGTTTTGATGAACATTTAGGTTGTTCTTAGGATCTTGTTTCTAATACATTATTTCTCCTGCTAAACCAAGCGTTTTCTAATGTCTTTGCACCTATGTGTCAAAACCAATGAGATTTTCAACATCATATTTTGTTTGCTTTTATTTCAAAGCTCAATCTTTTCTTGTTTACCTCCAATGGCTTTTAATTTGTCAATCTATATATTTCTACTCCTACTAGTGTTCTGACCCCAAATGTGCAAGTTCTGGTACTGGAGCAGCATTTTCCTCTCCAGGGTGCATTTGAGAAGTCAGCTGAGCACAATTTCCAGTCTCCAGACTAGCTGAGATGCTGGAGAGGAGGATGACACTCTTTCAAACCATATTCTGGAGCCACACCCATTCACGCCAGATCTATGTAATGTTGGGCCAAATATGGAATCTCCCGGAGTCGGCTTCCTTATTTCTAAAATAAAACAATTCCGTTGTTTCATTTGAAGAATTTTGTAAGGTCACTTTAGTTTCTTTTTTCCTTCCTTTTATTTTAATTTTTTTTAAACTAGTGTACTATCTGATTAATTAACCTCTGATACAAGGAGACTTTCTGTAATGGACAACACATGTCCTTTTTCCGGTTAGTGTACTTGCCAACCCCAAAGAGTACTTCTGCATGTCAAATGACAGTTGTGTAGGTGTGTACACAGACTGTGATGATGTAAGATGCACCAGGCACCAGGCGCCACCAAAACCTGAAGCGAGTGATGTGGGCCTTCTTTATGTCACTTTCCTTTTCCCAGCAAGTCTCCTGGAATGCTCAAATGAGTTGCAGGACCACGTCATCACTCCTGGGCTGTTGAATAATTGGAGTGACAATATCCATGAAGCCTTTTCAGTACCAAGGTTTCAGTACATCGTCACCAGAATTTGTCCCAGTGCAATGCGTCAAATAGACCCTTGGCAGACTTGAACATTTTCCCTTTTCCTCCCAATTCTGCATATCCCTTTTATCTTGAAGTACTACTTTTTCAGAAGGGATAAATTGCCTTCGGGCCATTTCCTGCCTCATCTCTGGGCTCATCTTGGTATTTCTTTACCTGCAGATCCTTTTTAAAGCTTAAGGGAAGAGTCCCACAGCAAGTAGGGTAGTTAGAGTTGTCCAAGGCCTGTCATTTTTGCTCTTCTCAGTTCACATTTCCTCCTTGGCATCTTCCTTTATTGCTATGGACTTTGTTTGCTTTGTAGTGAGCATAGCTTATTTTTCCCAATTCACATTCCCATTGATCTGTGTGACATGTTTAGTACTCCAACTTTGTGCAGCTTAGTAATTACCTTCATCTCTAGGAACAGTTCTGTGACCACTGAAATTCGGAGCACTGGGTGATTTTTTTCCAGCCTAAGATAAACCTTCATAAGAGAACAGTATACTCAGCACCGATCTCACAGTAGAGTCATCATGTGTGCATTTTGCATATTTAAACCATAAGTAGTGTGGTTTTCCAATTTGGTCTGCTTTAATACTACTGAAGGCCTTGCTGAAACTGAGACACCTAGGACCCAGCTCTAGAGTTTTGGATTCCACAGCTCAGAATCAAATAAGAACACGTGCTTCTAAGAAATGTTCAAGCCACCCTGCTGCCGCCGCCGCCTCCCCTTTGTGGACCACAACATGAAACAGAGGACATGGTACTGATATTTGCAAGGAGTCTCCTTCTGGAGTATGGCCTTTCTTTCTAAAGTACAAAGACTGTGGCGTGTGCTTTCCAGGTGTTCTGAGCTTTGGCCTTTGTTGAGAGGAGCTGCTTCAGAATTGTATTGCCCTCCCTGACTGCAGGTCAGATAAAACGACCAGACAATGCAAGGTGTGCCAAGGTCCATTCTTCTTGTCTTGATCATGATAATTCCATGGGCCCTTCCTGATCCAGCCTCTCTCCTTAATCTAGCTTCCGTGGCTCCTAAGAGCACTCTCTGATTAAACTCTATCTCAGTGTTAGATCCCAGAGAATCTGGCTCACAGCCATAGATAATAATATAATGTGTTGTTAGTATGGATTTGACATTAGTTAGATATAACAATTCGTAGATAGGAGCTTGGGGGACCTCACTTTTTCCTTCATTCTCAGACGTGTAGTAGAGTCACATCAAAGTTCTTGATTCTTTCTCCCTTGTGTTTCCAGAGCTGCAATATTTCTTAGGCCTCAGCAACCCTTCTCCATAGACTGATAGGATCAGTGTCTACCTTTCTGTTCGTTTGTGTTCTAGTTGAGAAAGCATTCCCATGCCATCCATTGTTAGACTCCACATTTGCTCCATTTCATCCACAACCAACAATACCAGAGGCAAATCGCATGTCTTCCGTGCAGCTGCTTGCTGTTGTTTGGTGGCCCAGGAGTTGGCTGCTTCCCTCAGGATAATAACAGTCGCTGGCACTGGTGCTTCAGACGTGCCAGACACTCCTCTGAACACTTTGAAACATTTATTATCTTAATCCTTGTCTCGGCCTTAAGAAAAGGGCACTGTGATCCTTATTTCACAAAAGACATGACAGCATAGGGAGGCTTAATAACTTATTAGAATCATGTGTTGGGAAAGCCATGATTCGAGCCCAGGAACACTGGCGTCTGGAGTCTGCCCTCCTCACACAGTGGCCATGCTGCAGATGATCACCTTTTATGCACTCCTGGTTGTCAGTTACACTCATTTTTGGTTGATACAATTTAAATCATTTATTGAAGCATAATTCTATATTATATTACTTACCAATTTAATTTATATTATTCAATATTATCATATATTAAATTATAAGAAATGAACTATTCAACACAATCCATTTTAAGTATACAATTTAGACTATCCACAATGTTGTGTGTCTTTTGAACTTTTTCTTTATTATAGAAGAAGCTCTGTAACCATTAAATGACAATTCTGTGTCTTACCCATGTTCTATAAACTCCTTACCTATTTTCTGTGATCATGGAATTGCTTATCCTAAGCACCTCCTGAAAGTGGAACCTAATAGCCTTCTCCCTTTGGTCTCCTGTTCATTTTGCCCAGCGTTGTGCTTTTAAGGACTTATTCATGTTGTGACAAGTACCAGAATGTCAATCATTTTAAAGCTTGGATAGCATATTGAACCATATATCAGCTATTATTTATTAACTCATTCATTGGTAGACACTTGGGTTGTTCCTGTTGGTGTTTGTGTATCCTGAGTCTCTTTCCGTCTCTACCGTCAATTCCCGTGTCTTTATACCTAGCAGTGGAATGGCTGGGTCATCTTTAGCCTTTTCAGAGCCTACTAAATTGTATCCACATTCTAAACAGCAGTATAGAAGGACATAAAGTCTCTCACATCTTTACCAAGTTGTTATTTTCTGTTTTTGCTTTGTTTTGTTTGTTTGCTGCTTGTTTTCTACATCTTAGTATGTATGCAGTGGCATCTTCTTATTCTGATTTGTATTTCCCCTCATGATTAAGTACATTGATCACCTTTTCATGTATTTATTGACTTTTTGTGTGTCTTCATGAAGAAACGTCTATTTCCAGTGTTTGGCTGGATTTTTAAAGGGATGCACAATTTGCTGACATTCCCCCGTCTGCAGTCTGTTTCCAGTCCTTTGATGGTAACCTTTGAAACGGAAAGGATTTTAATGCACGTGATGTATCACTTGCATGCTTTTCTCTTTGCTGTTTACCCCGTGTGCGTTTGTGCTATATTTAAGACTCCACTGTTATATCCAAGGTCGGAGTGTTTACTGTCTCTTTTCTTTTCAGTTTTATAGTTTAAGTCTTTGTTTGAAGGCTGTTGATCCTGTTGAAGTTAAGGCTATTGTGTAAGTGAAGGAGGATCTTACCTCATTCTTTTGCATGTGTGCATCCTGTTGTCCTGGTCTTATTTAGAGAAGAAATCATCCTTTTCCTGGTGATTGGTTATCATGGCCTTGCCAGGAAACAATAAAATGTATGGGTTTCAGTTGGGACTTCCAATCTATCCTTGCTATTATTTCAACAGTTGGAAACAGTATAGCTTCTGCTTAAATTTCAGAATCAAAAAGTATGGCTTTTCCAAATTTGTTTGTTTGTTTGTTTGTTTTTTAAATAAAAATTGCTTTGGTTATTTGGAGGGTCATTGCAGACCTTAATTTTTTTTTTAATTCAGTATATTCTTTATTTATATTTCAAATGATTTCCACTTTTCTGGCTCCCCACTCCCTGAAAGTCCCATAAGCCCTCTTGCCTCCCACTGTTCCCCCATCTACTCCTTTCCACTTCCCTGTTCTGGTTTTGCCCAATACTGCTGTACTGAGTCTTTCCAGAACCAGGGGCCACTCCTCTCTTCTTCTTGGACATCATTTAATATGTGGATTATGTCTTGGGTATTCAAAGTTTCTAGGCTAATATCCACTTATCAGTGAGTGCATACCATGATTGATCTTTTGAGACTGGGTTGGTTACCTCACTTAGTATGATGTTCTCCAGCTCCATCAATTTGTCTAAGAATTTTATGAATTCATTGTTTCTAATGGTTGAAAGGTACTCCATTGTGTAAATATACCACATTTTTTGTATCCATTCCTCCGTTGAGGGACATCTGGGTTCTTTCCAGCTTCTGGCTACTACATATAGGACTGCTATGAACATAGTGGAGCATGTGTCCTTATTGAATGCCGGGTAATCCTCTGGATATATGCCCAGGAGTGGTATAGCAGGGTGCTTTGGTAGTGCCACATTCAGTTTTCTGAGGAGCCACCAGACTGATTTCCAGAGTGGTTGTACCATCTTGCAATTCCACCAGGAGTGGAGGAGTGTTCCTCTTTCTCCACATCCTTGCCAACACCTGCTGTCTCCTGAGTTTTTGACCTTAGCCATTCTGACTGGTGTAAGGTGAAATCTCAGAGGTGTTTTGATTTGCATTTCCCTAATGATTAATGATGTTGAACATTTCTTAAGGTGCTTCTCAGCCCTCCGAAGTTCTTCATGTAAAAATTCTTTGTTTAGCTCTGTATCCCACTTTTTAATGTGGTTATTTGGTTCTCTTGGTTCTATCTTCTTGAGTTCTTTGTATATATTAGATATTAGCCCTCTGTTGGATTTAGGGTTGGTGAAGATCCTTTCCCAATCTGTTGGTTGATGTTTTGTCTTTTGACAGTGTCCTTTGCCATACAGAAACTTTGTAGTTTTATGAGGTCCCATTTGTCTATTCTTGATCTTAGAGCATAAGCTATTGGTGTTCTATTCAGGAACTTTTCCCCTGTGCCCATGTCCTCAAGGGTCTTCCCCAGTTTCCTTTCTATTAGTTTCAGTGTGTCAGGTTTTATGTGGAGGTCCTTGATCCATTTGGAGTTGAGCTTAGTACAAGGAGATAAGAATGGATCAATTCGCATTCTTCTGCATCCTGACCTCCAATTGAACCAGCACCATTTGTTGAAAAGGCTATCTTTTTTTCCACTGGATGCTTTCAGCTCCTTTGTCGAAGATCAAGTGACCATACATGAGTGTGGGTTCATTTCTGGGTCTTCAATCCTATTCTATTGATTGGCTTGCCTGACATTGTACCAATACCATGTAGTTTTTACCACTATTGCTCTGTAGTAAAGTTTGAGGTCTGGGATACTGAATCCCCCAGAAGTTCTTTTACTGTTGAGAATAGTTTTAGCTATCCTGGGTTTTTTGTTATTCCAGATAAATTTGAGAATTTCTCTTTCTAGCTCTATGAAGAACTGAGTTGGGATTTTGATGGGGATTCCATTGAATCTGTAGATTGCCTTTGACAAGATGGCCATTTTAACTATATTAATCCTGCCAATCCATGAGCATGGAAGATTTTTCCATTTTCTGAGCTCTTCTTCGATTTCCTTCTTCAGAGATCTGAAGTTCTTGTCATATAGGTCTTTCACTTGTTTGGTTAGAGTCACCCCAAGATACTTTATGCTGTTTGTGGCTATTGTAAAGGTTGTCATTTCTCTAATTTCTTTCTTAGTCTGCTTATCCTTTGAGTATATAAAGGCTACTGATTTGCTTGAGTTGATTTTGTAGCCAGCCACTTTGCTGAAGTTGTTTATCAGCTGTAGGAGTTCTCTAATAGAGTTTTTTGGGTCACATAAGTATACTATCATATCATCTGCAAATAGTGATAGTTTGACTTCTTCCTTTCCAATTTGTATCCCTTTGACTTCCTTATGTTGTCTAATTGCTCTTGCTAGGACTTCAAGAAGTATATTGAAAAGATATGGAGAGAGAGGGCAGCCATGTCTAGTCCCTGATTTTAGTGGGATTGCTTCAAGTTTCTCCCCATTTAGTTTGATGTTGGCTACTGGTTTGCTGTATATTACTTTTACTATGTTTAGATATGGGCCTTGAATTCCTGTCCTTAACAAGAGTTTTAGCATGAAAGGATGATGAATTTTGTCAAATGCTTTTTCAGCATCTAATGAAATGATCCTGTGGTTTTTTTTCTTTGGGTTTGTTTATGTAGTGGATAGCATTTATGGATTTCCTTATATTGAACCATCCCTGCATCCCTGGGATGAAGCCTACTTGATCATGGTGGATGATCGTTTTGATGTGTTCTTGGATTCGGTGGGCAAGAATTTTATTGAGTATTTTTGCATCGATATTCATAAGGGAAATTGGCCTGAAATTCTCTTTCTTAGTTGGATCTTTGTGTGGTTTTGGTATCAGTGTAATTGTGGCTTCATAGAAGGAGTTGGGTAGTGTTCCTTCTGTTTCTATTTGGTGGAAAAGTTTGAAGAATATTGGTGTTAAGTCTTCTTTGAAGGTCTGATATAATTCTGCACTAAAACCATCTATTCCTGTGCTTTTTTTGATCGGAAGTCTATCTACGACCCTTTCTATTTCTTTAGGGGTTATGGGTCTGTTTAGATGATCTATTTGATCCTGATTTAATTTTGGTATTTGGTATCTGTCTAAGAAATTTCCTCCAGATTCTCCAGTTGTGTTGAGTACAGGCTTTTGTAGTAGGATCTGATGATTTTTTGAATTTCCTCAGTTTCTGTTGTAATATTTCCCTTTTCATTTCTAATTTTGTTAATTTGGATACTTTCTCTGTGCCCTTTGGTTAGTCTGGCTAAGGGTTTATCTATCTTGTTGATTTTCTCAAAGAACCAGCCCCTGGTTTTGTTGATTCTTTGTAGTATGGTTCTCTTAGTTTCTACTTGATTGATTTCAGCCCTGAGTTTGATGATTTCCTGTCTTCTTCTCCTCCTGGGTGAATTAGCTTCTTTTTGTTCCAGGGCTTTCAGTTGTTCTGTTAATCTTCTAGTGTATGCTCTCTCCAAATTCTTTTTGGAGGCACTCAAAGCTATGAGTTTTCCTCATAGCACTGCTTTCATGTGTCCCATAGATTTGGGTATTCTGTGCCTTCATTTATGTTAAATTCTAAAAAATCTTTGATTTCTTTCTTTATTTCTTCCTTGACCAAGGTATCATTGAGTAGAATATTGTTCAGTTTCCATGTGTATGTGGGCTTTCTGTTGTTTTTATTGTTATTAAAGACCACTTTTACTCCATAGTGATCTGATAGGAGGCATGGGATTATTTCAATCTTCTTATATTTGTTGAGGTCTGTCTTGTGACAATTATGGAGAAGGTACCATGCGGTGCTGAGAAAAAGGTATATTCTTTTGCTTTGGGATGAAAAGTTCTATATATATCTGTTAAATCTAATTGGTCCAAAGCTTCAATTAGTTTCACTGTCTCCCTGTTTAGTTTCTGTTTTCCTGATCGGCCCACTGATGAGAGTGGAGTGTTGAAGTCACCCATAATTATTGTGTTAGGTGGAATGTGTGCTTTGAGCTTTAGTCAAGTTTCTTTTATGAATGAGCCCTTGTATTTGGAGCATAGATGTTCAGGATTGAGAGTTCTTCTTGTTGTATTATTCCTTTGACCAGCAAGAAATGTCCTTCCATGTCTCTTTTGACGACATTGAGTTGAAAGTCAATTTTATCTGATATTAGAATGGCAACTACGGCTTGTTTCCTGAGACCATTTGCTTGTAGAATTGTCTTCCAGCCTTTTACTCTAAGGTAGTTTTTGTCTTTGACACTGATGTGTGTTTCCTGTATGCAGCAAAATGTAGGGTCCTGTTTACATAACCAATCTGTTAGTCTATGTCTTTTTATTGGGGAATTGAGTCCATTGATGTTAAGAGATATCAAGGAGTAGTGGTTATTGCTTCCTATCATTTTTGATGTTAATTTTATACTTGTGTGGTTATCTTCTTTTGAGTTTGATGAAAGAAGTTTAATATCCTGCTTTTTCTAGGGTATAGTTTCCCTCATTGTAATGGTGTTTTCCCCCTATTATGCTTTGTAGGGCTGGGTTTGTGGAAAGATATTGTGTAAATTTGGTTTTGTCATGGAATATCTTGGTTTCTCCATCTATAGTGATTGAGAGTTTCGCTGGGTATAGTAGTCTTGGCTGGCATTTGTGTTCTCTTAGAGTCTGCATGAACTCTGCCCAGGATTTTCTAGCTTTCATGGTCTCTGGTGAGAAGTCGGGTGTAATTCTGATAGGTCTTCCTTTATATGTTACTTGCCCTTTTTCTTTTACTGCCCTAAGTATTATTTCTTTGTTTAGTACATTTGGGATTTTGATTATTATGTGACGGGAGGTATTTCTGTTCTGGTTCAGTCTGGAGTTCTGTAGGCTTCTTGTATATTCATGGGCATATCTCTCTTTAGGTTAGGGAAGTTTTCTTCCATAATTTTGTTGAAGATATTTGGTCCTTTAAGTTGTAAATCTTCACTCTCATCAATACCTATAATCCTTAGGTTTGGCTTTCTCATTGTGTCCTGGATTTCCTGGATGTTTTAGGTTACAAGCTTTTTGCATTTTGCATTTTCTTTAACTGTTGAGTCCATGGTTTCTATGGTATTTTCGGCATCTGAGATTCTTCTATCTCTTGTATTCTTTTGTTGATATTTGCATCTATGGCCCCTGATTTCTTCCCAAGATTTTCTATCTCCAAAGTTGTCTCCCTTTGTGCTTTCTTAGTTGTTTCTACTTCTGTTTTTAGATCCTGGAACTTTTTGCTCGGTTCCTTCATTTGCTTGTTTGTGTTTTCCTGTAATTCTTTGAGAGATTTTTGTGTTTCCTCTTTCATGACTTCTGCCTGTTGATCAATGTTCTCCTGTATTTCTTTAAGTGATTTTTGCATTTTCCTTATTGGCTACTAACTTCTGACCCATATTCTCCTGAATTTCTTTAAGTGATTTTTGTGTTTCCTTTGTAAGGGCTTCTAGCTTTTGATTGTTTTTCTCCTGAATTTCTTTAAGAGATTTATTTATGTCCTTCATGTGTTCCTCTAACAGTATCCTTACCAGTGATTTTAAATCCAGCTCTTGTTTTTCTGGTGTGTTGGGGTATCCAGGACTTGCCGTTGTTGGAGAATTGGGTTCAGATGCTGCCATAATGCCTTGGTTTCTGTTAGTAACGTTCCTACGTTTGCCTTTAGATATCTAGTTCTTACTGGTGTTAGATGATCTTATTGTCACTGGCTGGTGCTTCAACCTACTGTGGACCTTTAAGGCTATTTCTGAGACACTGGATGACTGGGTTTCCTCTGGTACAGGTTGCTGATATGCTGCCTTCCTCTTTTGTGCCTTTGGAGCACAGCTCAGTGTTGCCTCAAGCAATGTTATACTTGGGTTGGCAAGGTGAACCAGGTGTTTCTGTACTGGGGGGGGGGGGCTGTCACTCCCTCCCTCTGTTGATTCTCATGTAGGACACAGGCCCTATGACCAGCTGGCAGATGAACCACCAATGTTCTCAGGTCCTGGGCACAGGCCGACTCCTGGCGGTTTGCACCCCCAGAGATCTTAAGCTGGGGATAATACAATATCTAGTGATGCTTTTCTGCCCTAGTGGGCTGGTGAAGATGTCCTCAGGGAGTTGCTCCCTCTGTTACTCTTCATGCAGGACACAGGCCCCACTCCCTACCGGCTGACAGATGAACTGCCTATGTGCTCAGGTCTTGGGCGCAGGCGGTTTGCAGCCCCAGAGATCTTAAGTTGGGGATAATACAGTATCTAGTGATGCTTTTCTACCCTAGTGGGCTGCGCGAAGATGTCCGCGGGGAGTTGCTCCCTCTGCTACTCTTCATGCAGGACACAGGCCCCACTCCCTACCGGCTGACAGATGAACCGCCTATGTGCTCAGGTCCTGGGTGCAGGCAGACCCCTGGAGGCTTGCACCCCCAGAGATCTCAAGTTCGGGGTAATACAGTACCTAGTGATGCTTTTCTGCTCCAGCAGGCAGCAAATATGGCCGCGGTGAGTCTCAGAGACCTTAATTAATTAATTTAACGTGTGTGTGTGTGTGTGTGTGTGTGTGTGTGTGTGTATGTGTAATGTCTATGTATGGGAAGTACTCATGTAGAGATTAGAGAATACTCTTATGTTGCTGAGTCTCAAACATTTACCTGAGTTTCAGAAATGGATAGGCTGGAGTGACAAACACCTTCCCACGGGGGCATCTCCCCACCTCTGTATTGAGAACCTTTTGTATTATTCTCTTACATGGCTGGTACCTAGTGTTTGTCCAGGGATATCTTGTTTTAAATTTAATTTATTTTTTTGAAAAATTGTTCTTATATTACAACCTGACTACAATTTTTCCTCCCTCCTTTCCTCCCAGTCCTTCCCTCCCACTTCCTCTCTCCACTTAATCCACTTCTCCATTTCCCTTCAGAAAAGGGCAGGATTCCCACATTTATCAACCAAACATGGCATATCAGGTTGCTTTAAGACTAGACACCTCCCCTCATATCATGACTAAACAAGGTAACCAAGTAGGAGGAAAAGGGTCCCAGAAGGAAGCAAAAGAGTCAGAGATAGCACCTGCCCTGTTATCATGAGTTCTACAAGAAGACCAAGACAAACAACACATATGTGCAGAGGGCCTAGGGCTGACCCAGACTGACTCCCTGATTGTTAGTCCAGGCTCTGTGAGGCCCGAAAAACCCAGGCTGATTCTGTTTTTGTTTGTTTGTTTTTTTGTGGTATCCCTGACCCCTCTGGCTCCTACAATCCTTCCTCCCTTCTTCCACAGGATTCCCTGAGCTCTGTCTAATCTTTGGCTGTGGTTTTTGCATCTCTTTCTGTCAGTTGCTGGATGAAGCTTCTTTGATGATGATTTTACTAGATTCCTGTTTACTAGTATAGCAGAGTATCATTAGGAATCATTTCTTAGACTTTTTTTTGATGGGGAGGGGGTTTGTATTTAATTCTGTCTTAGATCTCAGGGATATCCGGCCTGTGGTTCTTAGCCCCCAGGCAGTGTCAGGGGTCGGATCCCTCTTGAGCCACCCTTACCCCAGAATTTCTTGCAGGCAGGACAAATTGTAGGTCGAAGGTTTTGTGCTATGATGGGGTTGGTGTCCTGCTCCCTCCACTGGAAATCAGTCTGTTTAGGCTCTGTATCCCCCACTGCAATGAGTCCTAGCTGAGTTCATCCTTGTAGATTCCTGGGAGCTTTCATTGCACTAGGTTTCTATCTCATTGGGTAATATCCCCTAATTCCAGTTATCTCTCCCAGGACTATGACCCTCCACCCCTCCCAGTTTCTATTTCCATGCCTACCTGTGCCCAGTCTACCTGCAATATCTATTCTAGTTCCTTTTCCCAGGGAGATTCATGTGATATCACCCCCCCCACACACACACACACACACCCTGCTTGAGCAGGGCTACCTATTTTCTCTTTAGAGTATATTCACATACATTCTTATTATTTTTAACGATACTTTATAAGATACCTAGCGTATCCCATGATTTACAACTTGACTCCTTCAAATCTAGTCCTGCTTATCCTTGATTTCAGACCCAAACTAAATTTGCCCTGATCATATCTGTTTTGGAATCAGAGACAGATCTTGGTTGATGTGAGGTTTTGTTAGTCTTAAAAAATAAAAAGAAAACTACCTGCTATCAATATTTATATGTTTTACATGAGACCTTCTGAGATGGGTCTTCTCACAGGGGTGTTATACTACACAGTGGGTATAGACAGCATTTCCTTTGTAAACAGAGCGATTCCAAATCTCAGCACAGATATTGCTCCAGGGTTGTTTTCACACAAGTGATTGTTGATCTGGGTTTTTACTTTTGAAATATATATATATATATATATATAAACACTGTTGTTGGAGTAACTCTTATACACTTCACTGTTAAGACTTTGCGTTAATGTTACAAGAGAACATTGGCAGGAGAGACCTAGTGAATTAAATCCAGACCCATGGTGCATGGTCTTTCATTAGCATAGAAGAGATGGTGAATACAGTGAAGGGTGGTTGTGGTATAGGGAAGATTGCTGTGGGAACAGTTTCCTGTGTATGTGATATGATGACATGAGTCATGTGTATGTTGATCCCTTCATCTAGGAAGTGTCACTGTCTCTATTATGTTGATATCTAAACACATTACTGGGATTTTCTTCCACAAAAAGGAGACACTCTACTCTTCGCTCTTCAAATCCCACCCTCTGACAGCACTTGCTGCCTTCACTGGCATTGAATCAATTGTCTTAATCCACACTGCTCCCAGGATGAAGAAAGAGTGATGGAGAGATACTTCCCCCACATGTATAGTTCCACGAATCAAGCAGGGTTAGAAGCCCTAGTTCTGAAAAAGATGGACATCAGTTTTCAAAATTCAAACCTAGGGAATAAAAGTATAATGGTTTTTTTGTCTTTGCATCATCTATCCAGTGAGGATTCTGATCCAGGAGAGTTAGTAGTTAGTGCTAGTGTTAGCCTTTCACTGCATCAGTACTGCATGCCTTCCAGAAGAATCCAGGAGGCATATTTATAATGTTTCATGACAGAGTTATCCTGCATTATGATTTATTTGGAGTTATGTTTTGTAACTATTTTAAAATAATTAATATTAATTAGGAAAGCTTGCATGACTGATGACTTATAAATGAGGAAACAGTCAGTATTCTTTCTTCTTTCTCATTCCCCTCCCTCCTCCCCTCCCTCCTTCCACTTCTAAGCTGCCCTTGTACTCACTGTAATACCTCAGTCTTCGCTGTGCTGGGGCTAGAGGTTTTCATCATGCTTGGCTCCACTGTTTTTGAAAAATAAAATATGGGCAATAATATTAATATCATGCCCATGTTTGCTCCCTAAAATCAATCTGGAAAACTTTTGGGAAGAAACATGTTGAAGTCTTAAAAGAAGTTTTCAATTTCAGTTGCAGAAATCAGTACCTACCATGAAGATGCATTTGAAGGAAGGACCGAGGGGTAGGGAGCTCCATAGAAACTTCCGGAATCTGTGATCAGAAACAGAACAATGCCTTTTGAGAATAGTTAGTTGGGCAGTGCTGGCACATGGCTTTTATCTTAGCACTTGGGAGACAGAGGTAGGTAGATTTCTGAGTTTGAGCAAATTCTAGGACAGCCAAGGCTGGTACACAGAGAAACCCTATCTCAATGCCTCCCCTACCCAAAATAGTAAAACTCCAGTAAGGGGACCTCCGTGGATGTCTGTAGATGTCCACATCCATTTATCTTTTACATGTATTCTGCCTCTCACTGAGATCTCATACAGCAGGATGGCCCATTAATACCTCTCCGAAAGTGTCTGTCTTAGTTATGGTTGCTATTGCTGTGATGAAACACCATGACCAAAAGCAACTTGGGGGAGGAAAAGGTTTATTTCATTCAGTTCCATATGGTAGGTCTTCATCAAAAGCATCAAGGGCAAGAACTCAAACAGGGCAGGAACGAGAGTGTGGTGCTGATGCAGAGGCCACAGGGGAGTGCTGCTTCCTGGCTTGCTCTCCCTGCCTTATTTAGCCTGCTCTCTTTCAAAATTCAAACACTTAAAAAATCCAGTCTCCTTAAAATATAGAGTCTCTTTTAAATTCAAAGTGTTTTAAGATCCAGTGTCTCTCACTTGTGGGCTTCTATAAAAGCAAAATTAAGATTCTTATTTCAAGAATGAATAACCAGGGAACCAACACAATTTGAACAAGGAAAGTCCAAACTGCAATTGTAAAGAACTCAGAATCTAGTATCTGGGATTCACTCACAATCCTCTGGGCAACCCCAATGGGCTTGGGTCCCTTTTCCAGCTCCCCCTTCTGCAGCACACATGCTTTGTCTTCTAGGCTCTGGCTGGCTCCTCTCCATTGCTGCTGCCATCCTTGGTGATTATCCCATGGTACTAAAATATCCAAAACACTGGTATCTCTTGCTGCAACTGCAGTGAACTCTCACAGGGAGCCTCTCTTGGGCTCTTTTCATGGTGCTAAACAGCTACTGAGGCTGCACCTTCACCAGTGGCCTGTCATGGCCTCTCACAGAGCCAAGCCTCAGCTGCTTTTCAGGAACCCTCATGCCTTCAAAACAGGTACCAGCTGGGTGACTTTTCCATTCCAATTAGTTAGGTTGCCGGTGCAAGCTGAAAGCATTCTACATCTTTTGTAATCCAAAGCCATCCATATTCCTCCAAGCAACAGCATGGCCAGGTCTACAAAGAAATACCCAACTCCTGGTATCAACTTCTGTCTTAGTTACTATTCTAGAGCTATGAGGAGACACCATAACTAATGCAACCCTTATAAAAGAAAGCATTTAATTGGGCCGCTGCTTACAATATTTGAGGGTTAGTCCATTATCATCATTGTGAGATATGCGGGAAGGAGGCAGAGAAAAAGTCTGTGGCTGGCATGGGGTTTTGAAACCTCAAGGCCCACTTCCACTAGTATGTCTCCTCCAACAAGGCCACACCTCCCAATTTTTCCTAAATAGTTCTACTAACTGGAGATAAAACATCCAAACATATGAAGCTATAGGGACCATTCTCATTCAAACCACCACAGATAGTTACTCATCTATGTTCTTGGACACTGTTCACAATAGTGGGAAATTAGAAATAGCTTAGATATCCATCAACTAATAAATAGATAATAAAAATGTGATAATTTACACAATGAAATAGTATTCAATGTTTTAAGAAAACTAGGTTATGAAATTTGCTGGTAAATGGATTGAAATAGAAAACAAACAAAAGCATCCTGAGTGAGATAACTCAGACTCAAAAAGGTAAACACTAAATGTTTTCTCTTCCATGTGGATGTGAACATTTAAGCCTTTAATATTCAAGCTGTGATCTGTATAACTAGAGATTAGATAATGAGTTAGGAACTAAGATGAAGGTGAAGCTTTCCCAAGGAAGGGGAAATAGGGTATATAGTTATGGAGGGACAGAGGGTGAGGAGGATTGGAAGATTAAATGGGGATAGGGATAAAAGACAGGGACAAGGGAGGTAATGTGAGGGGGGACAACTAATAGTGCCATTTAAGGGGCTGTGGAAACCTGCTACTGTAGAAGTACATATATATTATATAAAATATATAATAGTGTATAAATATATTTATATATTACACACAATTGTTTATATATTAATGTTTCATTCTAATATATTTTATAATGTAAAATAATATATATATAACTGTGTATGTAAATACATATATAAATTAAAATGTAGTACATTATCTTATATGGAAGAATTCTGAATGGAGTCATAAAATAATGGGGAGACAGTGCCCCACCTAGATATCATTCACCACTAAGTGAAACCTCCAACAACAGGAATGGGTTACATCCAGTTGAGTTGTTGGCCAAAGGTACCCTTTGGAAATCCCAAGCAACTGTTGGACAGCTTTTGGCTGCTCTTCACAAACTGATGGTTAGGCCCCATTGCTCTAACCCATCATTGTTACTGAGCACAGAGCAGTCAAGCTGGCGCTTAACCAGAGCCCACACCCACTGCTGATTAGTGTTCATGTATTGGCGGGTATCTGCGTCCTGTCAGAGGAGAAAGGTAGACACCAACCCAGCTACAAACCCTTATTCTATTGTGGTGACCTGCCTGCAAGATATTCTGATGCAGTAAGGAAAGACAGGTTGTGAGAGCCACCAACCCCTACCTTATTGCACTTAGACCCACTCCATGCCTGACATTGCTTAGCCAACTAAGAATCTGAAACTGGATGAGCCAGGGGAAACCAGATACTTTGCCTATAGATCAGTGTCTCACTTGGCCTTTACCTGAAAGCCTTCTAGTAGTAGAGGGAACTAACACAGATACCCACAACTGGACAATGTATGCAAATGTGAGAGATTTTTAAAATCAGTCAGTCCTAAATGGGATGTCTTCATCAAACCACTGCTCTTTGCTTCAGGGTCCAGGGAGCTATGCAGAAGAGGAGGCAGAGAGATTAGAGAAGCCAGTGGGGATGTATAACACCCAAGAAATAGTGTCCTTCTGACAGGACTGCTGTACATATGAACCCATAGAGGCTGTGGCAGCATGCATGGGGCCTACAGAAGTTAAGCCAGATGGGGATCCATGGTTGAAAATGGGCAGTTAGATACTGGCTCCCACCCACCTGTAATCAAAATGTGATCTGTAGCTGATACCCACTTGTATAGGAAACATTAGTTTTCTCCACTGAAGTCTCATTGGATCCATTAGCCACACGAAGGCAGGCCCCATGCCCAGCAGTAGATGGTCAACGCAAACCAAACTCAGTGGTACTTTGTAGACTTTTTGTCTCCTCTTGCTTTGTTTGACCATTTTTAATTTTAATTTTTATTTAGTCTCATTGGCCTTTAGCTTGTGATTTGTGTGGTGTGTGTGTGGGGGGGGAGTTTCTTTTTTTTTTTCTTGTATGTTTGTTTGCTTACCTCTTTGTTTTTTCATGAGAGAGAAAAAACAAGGAGTTGGGGAGGTGGGGAGTGTCTGGGAGGAGCAGGGAAAGGGGACCAGCATGCTTTGAATACATTGTATGAAAAATTCAGAGCTCTTAGGGACTAAACCACCAACCAAAGAGTATACATGGAGGGACCCATGGCTCCAGCTACATATGTAGCAGAGGATGGCCTTTTCAGTCATCAATGAGAGGAGAGGCCCTTGGTCCTATGAATGCTAGATGCCCTAGTGTAGGGGAATGCCAGGACAGGGAAGCAGGAGTGAGTGGGTTAGTGAGCGGGTGGGGGGATGGGATAGGGGGTTTTTGGAGAGGACTAGGAAAGGGGATAACATTTGAAATGTAAATAAAGCAAATATCTAATAAAAATGTTAACTTTTAAAAAAGAGCGATTGATTTCTCCCATAATCCCTCATGCTTCTTAATCCATCACTAATTTTATTTGAACCACCCCTACCCTTCTTTGCCCTCCTTTCTCACTCCCTTGAGCCCACAAGCTCCAGCCGCTTTCATATCACATTGTTTTTACTCTCTTTTCAACTCTCAGGACCTCTTACTTTTCCTTCTCTAGCTTATTTTGGGGGCCGGGGTCTTTCAGTGACCTGGAGTGTGCCAGCTAGATTTTCACTCTGGTAAGGCACAAGTATCTGCTCCCATGTCAGCACCTGAGTTTGAGGTGCACTTCACAGTGCCCAGCTTTTGTGTGAGTGCTGGGAATCTGACCTCAGGTTCTCATGCTTGCAGAACAAACACTTCAACCAGGGAGGCAGCCCCAAGCTGGCTGTTTCCAAGAGATAAAAATAAGGCTATTGTTGGAAATGAAAATTCATTAAGTTCAAGTTCTGTTTAATTAGTAATCTAATCATTATTTGCCCTTCAGTTTCTCCTTCAATTTGCCTGTTTCTGTTTATTAGACAGGTTAAAGGGTATTTCTTGTTGCATACACCCTAATGTACCAGCTTTTAGAGATGTAGGTACAAATGCCTTCTAATTTTCAAGCCAACCATCTACTTCTAAATACTTGTTTATTTGAATGTTTGTTTGTTTTCTTATGCATCTAATCTCACATTATGAAAACATCAAAATGGTTTGGCAAAATAAAATAAATTCATTATATTTCTAATGTCACCTTTAATTAACCATCTATTGATAGTACTAGGATTTAAATTAATAAGACTCTTCCTTTTTCCTTTCTTTCTTTTTTCTTTCTTTCTTTTTTCTTTCTTTCTTTCTTTCTTTCTTTCTTTCTTTCTTTCTTTCTTTCTTTCATCTTTCTTTCTTATAGTCAGGAATATTTAGAAAGAGGACACTACCAATAACTTACATTCTTTATTTTAGGCAACAAAACTAATTCAGTATCCTTTAAAATTATTAGTTGATTTTTTTTTATTTTCACTAATACTGAAAAAGGAAGTTGTTTTTGAGAAAACTGGAAAACCAAGGCATTTTGTACATTATAATCACTGCCAGCTAAGGAACTAAACTGAAGTTGTGTTAATATAAGCACAACTGCACTGTTTCCAGCTGAAATAAGAGCGGATTCTGATGTCTTCTGGTGTGGGTATGTATTGCAGGAAGTCGGCTGTCAGTCTATACTCCACTGTAGTTGATTTTAAATATGGAACTAAACAACAAGTGTCCTGAGTGATATGACCATCTGCCAAGTGTAATGGTGTCTGAGCAAGTGCATGGGATCTGTAGCAAACAAGACTTCTTTGCAGTGCTTTTGGAATGATTTCACCCTCCAGGAGCTGCAGGCCAGAATGCTGATTTAACACATTCATAATTCCTATGCAGTCGAGTTGATTGTAACTTGACACAATGGTGGCGATTTTTGCTAAGAGACTTCAAATAACAGTTCCCTCCAATCACACAACTTCCATATGATATGCTTGTGAGTATCTGGAATTCGCTTGGAGTTCCCTTGGAAGCACTTAGGAGTTCTTTTTTAACCAAGGAACCTGCTTTCACAGTAATTATAAATCAGAATCATGGGTAAGAGGAGAGAAGAAACACAAAGTGCTGATTTCTGTAGTCCTACCCTCTGATCTGTCTAAGAGAGATCAGGGGTTGTTAAGACCCACACTGAGGAGTTTATAGAAGCTATCAAATTGGTGACAAGTTTCCATGAAAACTTTTCATTGTAATGTTCTCATAGAACAGTATGATGCCCATCTTAGTAATCAGTGGAGGAAAATTGAATTCTCTCTCTCTCTCTCTCTCTCTCTCTCTCTCTCTCTTTCTCTTGTGTGTGTGTGTGTGTGTGCATGTACACACACATGTGCACATGTATGCTTGCACACATATCAATACTAGTACACATAAATGATTGAATTATAGATTAGAGTAATCATCTAAATAAAGCTGGGGGAGTAAATGATATACTATCATTTTAGTTTTACACAGGACATACACTTTTATTGAAATATAGATGGCTACACCTTTATCAAATTACAGTTTTATTATTCCATAGCTGTTTACATGAACTTCCATTAACTCTGCTGTGAATCATACTTTAAAATGTATCACAAAAATTACTTTCATCATTTTACAACTATAAAATATGTATCAACATTGGGCTATTCTGTTCCTTTAATGGACCATTTTAATCCTTAGTAATGTAACCCTTTAAAGTCTACATGTCAAAGATAGCATTTTTTTCTTGAAGAAAATAAACATTGAGAGCTTTAAAGTTTTCAGTATCTGTTTCCCTTACTGATTTTAATGGTCTTCCAAAACAACCCGGGGACAGTGGGTGGCCTCTTACTTGTAGGACCCAGTATTTAAAAACATGATTCTCTTCCATTTAGACTCTTTTCCTGAGATATATTTTTACTCTTAAAAAATGGCATTTGGTAAGTTAGCTTATTGAAATGTTAAATCATGATATGTTACATTTCAGAGTTTAATCTGAAGTTCTATCCTTTATGAATTTCAAATGAAATTGAAAGTCTTGAGCTGGCTAGATGGCTCAGTAGGGAAAGGCACTTGCTGACAAGCTTGATGACCTAAGTTTGATCCTTGTAACCCACATGGACATTGAGAACCCTCTCCTAAGTTGTCTTCTGACTTGAGTGATGTGCAAACACACACACACACACACACACACCACTACACTAAGTATGTGAATAAACAAACAAATAAATGTAAAAAAGGATGGAAATGTAAAAAAGATGGAAAGTCTCATCTGTCTGATTTTATGTGGAAATGGAGAATAATAACCTTCTCTTAAATCTATTTTGTTAGATTCAATGTCTTAAAACACTACCATGGTGATGACAACTACATTTCCATTGTGTTTGTCACACCTTTCTTCCCGAGTTCTTCTCCCCTGCTGACTTTACCAGTCTTTTTTGTTTCTAATGAGAAAAATGAAGCCTAAAGATAGACATGATTTAATGGCTTGGCCCTAGATGAAATTACCCAGGACGGTCTGGAGCAAATGCAAGGTGGGTCTGGGGGAGGGAATCAGAGAAAGCCTAGTGAGGTGATGAGGAGATGGGAGATGAATCTGACAGGCCTCCAGGATGCTTTTGCCACCAGTGGTGAGAAGACAAGCCCTGAGCATTCTTCAGTGAATTCTTACCTTTGTCAGTTGCCACACTCTCTCCCTTGATACCCTTTTTATCAACTTACTGCTGTACATTCTGGACTTTTCAAGGTCTCTTGATTTTGTTAGTCCCTCTGTAAAGTAGAATTTCCAGAGAAGTAAAGAGGAAGCAAAGATTTTTTTTTTATATCTATTTTGAAGGATAAAAGGAGGCAAAATTTGTTAAATGTCTGCAGAATAATACATCTAGAAAGAAGTGTCCTTTCACAAGGTGGATAGCTGTGCATCCATTCTCATGGGCAACCTTTAGGGACTCTCAAGGTTATTCAGTGGAATGCTACACTTGCTAGCTCTTTTAGCCTTAGATAGTTTCATTTTACAATATATTTGGGTAGGAGACTTAAAATTTATTTCACAATTCTCTGTGTAACATATAACAGGAAACTCCTTTGACCATAGCTTGATGACTTATGCTTACATGAAGATCATTTGATGCACAGGGGATGTAATTTAGCCTCTCCCTTCTGGGAGGGGACAAGTCTTCCAGGACCTTTCTAAAGTTTCTGAGTTAACCCTTTCAAACTTAGTACCATTCAGTGTCCTTACTATCCTGCGTAACTTTTAAAATTAGTGAATGCTGAGCCTTTGTTCCCTAGGAAAGATGGATTTGGTTTCTATGAGTATTTTAGAAAATTTTCATTAAGTAATCAATATATAACTTTTTTTAAAATATATGCTTCTCTTTAAAAACACATTCTTTACTATAAATAATTGAGTATAGACAATATTTCTTCATACTAAGTTAGCTAATGGAGTTTAACATCATTTGACTGGGGGTGATGTGACTAAGTATCGGTGGCTTTTATCCAGATACTTCCCACTGTGTGCTTTTGTTATCAATTATCATTGCCCACACCCACGCATTTTACTGCTGTCTCCATCTTTTTCACAGCTACATTACACACTATAGGTGTTACTTTAGCACTCTTTTTGAAGTGGCCTCTCACAAAGATGGGAAATTTGTTTCCCTACCCTACCCTTCCCAACTGTGCCATATTGATCATTAACCATGTCACAGCCAATAGCACTGTAGTTCATTTTGGAATGAAGTATATCAAATGAACATATTCCAAAAGAGACAGCACAGAAGTCTTATACTTACAAGCACTCGAGAGCATCATACTTAGAGAAACTGCATACTTAGGGAAACTGAAATGATGCCAAAAAGAAACTGAAAAAAAGAAAAAGTGAGAGGCATGTCATGAGACCCTGAGAAAGACAGGAAACTTGGGAGCTCAGGTAGGAAGCAGAACGTCACCCTGCTTGGGCCCAGCTGGGTTCGTGTGCTCTGAGGGCTCACGTGTATCTGAAGGACACTGATGCTCTTTGCAAATACAGACCTGTAATTAAACAGGTTGGCTTCATTTCCACAAACATTCTTCCTGTCCATTTCTATTTCTCCTTCTGGAATTTTCTAAATGCCTACGGTAGTATACTTGATTGTAAGCATTAGATCCTAAAGATATCTTATTATTTCTTTTCTTTATTTGAGGAAATTCAATAAATATGGAATAAATAAGTAAAACAAACAAACAATCAAAAGGAAAAATCTAATCAGATATAATGTCAGAAAGAACCCCTGTGCTGACAAATCTTGGGACCTCAATTGAGGAGTTGTTTCCATGGCCTGTGAACATGTCTCTTAGGAATTTTGTAGAGTGCTTATAGACGATGGAGGGCCTAACTTATGGTGGCTTTTCACTCAGAGCCAGAGGAAGCAAGCCAGTGAGCACTGGTCCTCTTTCATTTGTGTTCTCTGTTTCAGATTCCATCTTGGGTTCTAGCTTTAGCTCCCCCTTGATGATGGACTAATCCATAAGCAAACCAAACCAAACCAAACCAAACCAAACCAAACCAAACCAAACCAAACCAAGCCAAGCCAAGCCAAGCCAAACCAAACCACACCACACCACACCACACCACACCACACCACACCAAACCAAACCAAACCAAACCAAACCACCACCCTTTCCTTTTCCAAGATGCTTTTAGTTGGTATTTGATGATAGCAACAGAGGTAAGCTAGGATACCTTCCCCCTACTCCCACTCCCACCCAAATGTTGACTCTGTAAGGATTCCCCTTTCTCTGTATGCTTTGCCATTTGTTGTTGTTGAGAGTTACTAAACATTGTAATGTGGTGACGTTTGAAAATCAGAATGCATGGATTACAAATGTGTATGCCACCATACCTGGCACCCTCCCCCCCCCACTTTATTCTTTGACATTAATAGTACTAAAGTGTCCATGGCATCGTTTCTGTGGTCAGCCAGTGATCTTACAGAGAAGTTCTTGAGTTCATATTCATAGGAAAAGAATCCATGTGTGTTTTATATATTAAATTATTTGAACAGATGCTGCCTGAAAAGCTGCTTTAGAGTTGAAACTGTCCCTGGGCTTCTATGTCCCTCCCCTGGTGAACAGACAGATGTCAAAACACAGGACCCTAGTTTTTTTTCCAAAGAGTGTCCTGTCTAATTGCTCACCCTAGTAACAGCAAGCTGCAGCAACAACACAGGTTGCCGCCTTCCTGCCTGCCTGCTGAGGCGAGGGCCAAGGGCCAGAGGATTGTGGCTGCTGAGTGAAGCATTAGAACTCACAGAAGTTCCTGAAGGGTCCTTGGCATTCAGGAGTCCCTGAGGGTCCTGTAAGTGTCCACTGGCATTCCCTATTAAAAGATAGCTTTTGTTGTTATTCTGACAGCGATTGCAACCTTTAATAGTCATTTCCATGGGGAACAAACTCCAGAGATTTCCTTGTTGAGTATTTTTTGAACATAATTATAACCAGAGTTTGTAGGGTCAAATCCTGGGTTCTAGCAGCTTCAGCAGGCTAGGCACAGCCACCTGCCCCTAATAGATGGCTCAGATCCAAGCAATAGTGAAAAGCACAAAAGAAATACTTATTCAATGTGGCCATTTTGGGAATAGAAGCAAATAAGGGGCTCCGGTGACTTCAGAGGAGGTGGTTTAAACAGAAGGCACCCCCCACACACCCACTGCCCCCAAATCATAAGTCATCTCAACAAGGTGTGGAGCTATGTCTCATTGATCAATCATTGACAGCTCTATTCTGCCCCAAAGATGGTCTGTTAAGTTTTCAGAACCATGTGTAATCTTTTTCTTCAAAACAAGTTCCTACTTTGGCTGCACCAAGGCTCTGGTGTTTCACATTCCCCTGCATTCCCCTGGTAAAATTCCCTCCTTTGGGTTGTATTTCAGTGGTCAGAGAGTGAAGGGAGGAAGACATATCTTTTTACCCTTCTCCTGCAGTAGGGTGCCTGCTTTATTGTCATGACATTAAGATTTGGTACACTTTATAATTTGCTAAAATATTTATTGTAGGGAAAGTTTATATAATTGAAGTCATTTGAAATGTTGAAGCCATTTCTTAGTAGGAATGAGCAAGATCAGAAAATGAATACAAAGCTGAAACACTGTTCATTATGCTTCTTTTCATATGAGGGGCATGGCGGTCCTCAGGAGTGGTATTAAATATCTCCTGTAGTTTTGTCATAGATGATACTACAGTACCAGATTTCAGGTAGGACACAGTTACAGAAGGAAGAAGGAAAGCTGGGTATTATGGGGGTATACCTGTGAACTGCTGTGCCCAGGAAGCTGGTGTTGGGGATCACTAGTTTGAATGACCTCATGTTCAAAAAGAAAAAACAAACCAAAGCAGCAGCATTTGCAAAATGAGCAAACAACAACAAAAAACCAACAGAGTAAGAAAATCAAAACAAGAACATAGGGAAAATGTATCCAGGGTACAGAGATGTTATATAATTTTTAGACAATGCTGCTTATAGCTTTGTGCTTATATCATTGATAATAATAAAGATAACAGCATATCATTTACTTTTCTAAATGAACTATGCTATACCTTAAAATAAGTATAAATACATATTTAGCAAATACCTTTGAAAGTAATAAGTGACATACCTTTATGAAGACAGAAGTATTTAAATTAATAGTAAATTTTCTAAATTGCTGTATAACAGCGGTTCTTACCCTTCCTCGTGCTGCACTTTAATACAGTTCCCCGTGTTGTGGTAACCAACAACCATAAAATGATTTTCACTGCTACTTTAGAACTGTAATCTTGCTACTGTTATGAATCATAATGTAAATATCTGTGTTTTCTGATGGCCTTAGGTGACCCCTGTGAAAGGGTCATCTAGCCCACAGGTGGAGAACCACTGCTGTGTAAACTCAGGACATGATAAATCCTCATCAAACTATCAGTTCATTTGTAAACTGTTAGCAGGTCATGACAGGCATCCAACACCTAAAGGCATCTAGCAAAGTGTTCATGTCCAGGAAGGCAAGGAAACTCTTCTTGTTTGTGTGAAGGCTGTTGTTTTTCAAGATGATAATGGGATCAAATTAGTAAAATCTGGCAATGGAATTACTTTTTTCTATAAGGTAAAGTATGATAGTTATAGATATGCATAAGGATCCACTTCTGGCACTACAGCCAGGAAAACTTTTGGTTGGCAGGTCAATGGTGAGGAAAGAGAGATGGAAATTCTGTATTGGAATCTGTAGTTTTCAAATTTTAAACTTTTATTTCAAAATGAAGTGCTAAGAACATTTCTACCATGGAGTATGCCTTTTCTTTATTTGATTGGTAAACTAAAGCTCCATTATGTTCCTCCAAGTCACTTCAATTGTTATTCTGTTCCCATATGGGAAAAATTTATATTTCATGGACTCCACACTAAAATCCAATAGAATTTTCTAATGAAGGCTAAATGCAAACTGAGCTGCTTTCAGATGGACAATTGGAGTTGGCATATTTAATGAATTGTTTGCACTTTAGTGAGCTAAAATAATCTGAAATTTTGTCACCTTTCAGGGAAAAGTCTTTATATACATATACATGAAACACACACACACACACACACACACACACACACGCACACACACTGACTTCTTGGAGTTCTTATTTTTAATCAATTAATTAATTCTGCCAACTCTTCCCTTTTCAGGGAGTTTTTTTAATGTGAACACCTATAATGACATTTACTATAGACCAGTTGGACTTTATATTGGAATTTGTAGTAATACTCAATTTCAAAATGTATGCCAAAATGGAAAGCTATTTTTTAATATATTACTTTTCAGTCATTAGGAATGTTTTTCCAGTTAAGATGGATTTTTAGTTTTTCATAAGGTTATAATAATAGCTTGATTGTTATACATAAAAACATCCATTCATTAGAAGCCCTTTTAATTTTACTTTAGTTTTTCAGCTAATAAGGAAAGGATTCTAATAGGGGATAAAACACTCAAATATAGCAAGCATATATAGAGAAAGACCCGCCATTGAAGCTGAGAGGGGGTCTTGTGAAATCCTCAGAAAATTGGACATAGTACCTGAGGACCCAGCTATACCACTCCTGAGCATATATATACCCAGAAGATGCTCTAACATGTAATAAGGACACATGCTCCACTATGTTCACAGCAGCCTTATTTATAAGAACCAGAAGCTGGAAAGAACCCAGACAGAGTAATTCCTTTAACAGAGGAATGGATACAGAAAAGGTGATACATTTACACAATGGAGTACTGCTTAGCTATTAAAAACAATGGATTCATGAAATTCTTAGTAAAATGGCTGGAACTAGAAAATAATCATCCTGAGTGATGTAACCCAATCAATAAAGAACACACATGGTATGCATTCACTGATAAATGGATTAGCCCAAAAGCTTGGAATACCCATGATACAATTCAAAGGCCATATGAATCTCAAGAAGAAGGAAGACCAAAGTTTGGGTGCTTCGGTCCTTCTTAGAAGGGGTAAAAAAATTCTCAAGGGAGCAAAGACAAAGTGTGGAGCAACCCCATAGGAAGAACAACAGTATCAACTAACCAGAACTCCCAGGGTCTAAACCACCAACCAAGAAGTACACATGGAGGGACCCATGGCTCCAGATGTATATGTAGAAGAGACTAGCTTTGTCTAGCCTCAATGGGAAAAGAGACCTTTGGTCCCATGAAGGCTCATGACCCAGTATAGGGGAATGCTAGGGCAAGGAGGTAGGAGTGGGTGGGTAGGTGGGGGCACACCCTCATAGAAGCAGGAGGACGGGGGATGGGATAGGGTTTTTTGGGGGGGAAATCAGGAAAGGGGATTTACATTTGAAATTTAAATAAATAAAATATCCAATACAAAATAAAATAGAAAATAAAGAATTGCTTAGAGCACCTACCTCCCCGCGGGCCCCCCCCCCCCCCCCGCCCCCACCATTCGGCTCCACCTGAAGAAACAATATACCCAGGTAGTATAAGCAAGTCACCCTATAAAACCACAAAGCAGCTGAACTATAACTTTTTGGATGCCTCTTCCCCTTCCCTTTTCCCTTCCCCTTCCTTTTCCCCTTCTCTTTCTCCTTCCCATTCCTCTTCTCTTTTCCCTTCCCATTCCCCTTCCCCTCCCCCTTCCTTCCCTCCCCCTCCCTCTCCTTCTGCTCCCTCCCCTCCCCTCCCCTCCCCTCTCCTCCCCTTCCCTCCCCTTCCCTTCCCTTCCCTTTCTTTCCACCTTCTCCTCCCCTTCCCACACCCACCTCTGTGTGTGTATGTGTGTCTGAGTCATTCTACATAAGCTCAGCCTTCATCCCATGGAAGGGTTGTATGTAGCCCTTGATGTTCAATAAAGGACTCAGCCTGTTGAGAACCGGGCCTGTTTGCTTCTCTGACTTGGCCTTCTTGCAGGTAACTTGCCACATGCTGCCATTTATGATTCTAAAACATTACATATCACAGTATAAATTAGGATGCTTGTAGATCTTTGCAAATGCAAAATAAAGTTATTTTAAGATTTTCTTTAAAATCAGTTTTCCATAGGTCAATCAAAAATTAACACCGTTTTAGGGAGTACGAGTAAAATCTAAATTTGGAAACTGCTCTGGCTATATGGGAAAGAGACACTGGCATCCTATGCAGCATCACTCTAGTATGTGAATAAATAATATGAGACTTTGTATTTTGTACCTTGTATTTCAGTTTAGGCAAATGAGTATCAAGTGTTTGTTTTTAAAATTAATATCAGGCAAAAGGGTGGGATAGAGCCTTATGTGGCTTAAAAAGGAATCAGTTTGTAAAATTTTAGTGCTCTGTAATTTTTTACCTGTATTTGAAAGAAGAAATAAAGTATTTTTTTTGTAAAAACAAGAGCTTTTTCTTTTTCTTTTTGCAACCTTAACATTACAAGTTGCAATAGAAACCCTAATGGCTTTTTCATTGTCTATGTCTATACATGCTAAAGCTGATAGGCTTGCTTTGTTTATTGAAGGGAGTGTGTGCATTAGACCATTCTTAGGTTTTCAACATTAATGACAGATTATAAAAACATCTACAACCTGTGCTTTCCTCATAATATTTTAGGCTATTAAGGATGAGCTCAGTTTGGGGAGTAATCTAGTTTACCTGAAATATTAGGAGGAATATCTCACAGCACTCAGGCTGGTGCATTAGGCAACCTTTCATTATTTTGTCCAAATAATCAAAATGATAAGTAAACTACAAAGATGTATTTGGTTCACAGTTTTAGTGGTTTCAGTTCATGCTGCTTGGCTTATGTTATTTTTTGTCCTGTGACAGTCCAATACATTACAGTGGGGGTATGTGGTAGAGAAATGCTATTTAGGCCATACTGGTCACGAAACAAAGGACCTAGGTCCCATATATCCTTCAAGGATATGCTCCTAGTCAGCTGCTTTTTTGAGCTAGGACCTACTTCAAAAGTCCCATTACCTTCCAATAGTAGCACCAGTGGAGGACCAAGCCTTCAGCACAGAATCCTCTGTGTGGATGGGGAGACTCACTTAGAATCCATTTCATCACACCTGGTGAGCATCATGGTAGTTTGGACAGCTAGGATCCTAGACTTATGCTAACCACTATGCATATGTGGCTATTGGATATTTCAGTGCAGCTATTTAAGTACATTTTATGTATATACTATGAATAAGATTCTGAAGACTTAGTAAGACAAAAAGCAAACTATCTCATTAACTAATGAAATACCCCTCCCCCCACTTTGGACATGCTGGGGTCTCTTAGTTACTTTTCTTATTTCTGTGATAAAAATCCTCTGATCAAATGGAAGGGGATGGTTTCTAGGCAGTTCCAGGTCCTGTCAACTTAATAGTTAATACTATCATGAAGGGTGCCAAGTTGCCCAAGCTGGGTAGTTGACAACAGCACTGAAATCTTGAATATTTTGCTTCTAAATTCTGAATTTAGGAACTCAAGCATGGTATTCTGGGCAACCACATCAAGTTTGTCTGTTATTGGGACTCCAACCCAGGGCTTTTTATCATGATAGGCAAGTATTCAATCAACTAAGCTACATAGCAATCCATTTACCTTCTTTTCACTTTTATTTTGAGTAGCTTCTAGAAAATGGAAAGATAGCTTATGCTCTAAGATCAAGAACTGACAAATGGGACCTCATAAAATTACAAAGTTTCTGTAAGGCAAAGGACACCATCAAAAGGGCAAATCGGCAACCAACAAATTGGGAAAAGATCTTCACCAACCCTACATCAGATAGAGGGCTAATATCCAATATATATAAAGAACTCAAGAAGTTAGACTCCAGAAAACCAAATAACCCTATTAAAAAATGGAATACAGAGTTAAACAAAGAATTTTCACCTGAAGAACTTCGGATGGCGGAGAAGCATCTTAAAAAATGCTCAACTTCATTAGTCATTAGGAAAATGCAAATCAAAACAACCCTGAGATTTCACCTTACACCAGTCAGAATGGCTAAGATTAAAAATTCAGGAGACAGCAGATTTTGGCGAGGATGTGGAGAAAGAGGAACATTCCTCCACTGCTGGTGGGGTTGCAAATTGGTACAACCACTCTGGAAATCAGTCTGGCGGTTCCTCAGAAAACTAGGCACCTCACTTCCAGAAGATCCTGCTATACCACTCCTGGGCATATACCCAGAAGATTCCCCACCATGTAATAAGGATACATGTTTCACTATGTTCATAGCAGCCCTATTTATAATTGCCAGAAGCTGGAAAGAACCCAGGTATCCCTCAACAGAAGAGTGGATGCAAAAAATGTGGTATATCTACACAATGGAGTACTATTCAGCCATTAGAAACAATTAATTCATGAAATTCTTAGGCAAATGGATGGAGCTGGAGAACATCATACTAAGTGAGGTAACCCAGACTCAAAAGATGAATCATGGTATGCACTCACTAATAAGTGGATATTAACCTAGAAAACTGGAATACCAAAAACATAATCCACACATCAAATGAGGTACAAGAAGAACGGAGGAGTGGCCCCTTGTTCTGGAAAGACTCAGTGAAGCAATATAGGGCAAAACCAGAACAGGGAAGTGGGAAGGGTTGGGTGGGAAAACAGGGGGAGGGAAGGGGGCTGATGGGACTTTCGGGGAGTGGGGGGCTAGAAAAGGGGAAATCATTTGAAATGTAAATAAAAAATATATCAAATAAAAAAAATAAATGTCCACATTATGATTAAAAAATATAAAACACTAAACAGATTATATTGAATAATGTTTTTTTCTAAACTGATTTTAAAAATTAAAATATAAAATACTCTTTTCTAACTTACTTTGAGTTTTAAGTAGTGATCCATAAAATAAATTTTAAATAGATAGCTGGTTGCTATTTGTTGTGTTAGGAGACAAAAAAAAAAGAGAAAATGGAAAGATCATGTATCATTAACATATGTGACTGAATATATACACATATACACACATATTTATACACACACATACATATATATACACACATATCTAACTTTTTGACTACCCTTGTCTAGTTGGCAAGTTGCATTTTCATTGCTAGAACATTGAAGATATTAGTGTAAAATGAATTTAGGCTTTGCCAGCTATGGTTTTAGATAGGTAGTTACTTCTATTTTCAAAATATTTATATTTTGACTACTCATGTTTTACTTTGAAAGCCACCTGCGATTCAGAATGTCTGCATGCTGTTCTGGCCAGTGTTTGGGAAGGTTTGCTGTTCAGTGTTAGCATTCACTCTTATTTGGCATTTACTTTGAAACAGATAAACTAATTTTTACTTAATGGATTTTGCAGATTCTCTGAGAGGCTTGATAGCAAGCGATTTTGTCTTCAAGTAAATGTATTTTTGAACTCCCCTAGGGCCTGTTTTTTTTTTTTTTTACCTCCTTTACTCATGTTCCTGGCATATACAAAAAGTACAATATTGTATTATTGCATATTCATTCTTATAACTTATACATAGAAAATTTTAGAGCATGTAATATGAAGCACCCAATAAAGGCAGGTAATAGTAAGAGTTTGGTGAGTGATGATGGTGGTTTTGTCCCCCACCCCATTTTATGACATTTTGTATAGTTAATAATCTAATCTAAGTATTTTTGAAATGGTAATAGTTTACTAAAAGGGATCGTTTTTTTATGCCTAACATTGATTTTTTTTTCTGGGCATGGTGCATTTTGTGTCAAGTTCTTTGTATTTCAAAATGTTGATGTCAAAGATTTTAGATAATTTTTCTGTTCAGGTACATGCAAGATAAAAAACAAAACAAAAACAAACAAACACTAAGTGGCTGAGGAACCAGAAATTACAGCCTCAGACTTCATTAGCACTGTGGGTGTTAGCACCATGTAAGAAGTGAATGAGGACATGATATCTCTAAGCTTCAGTGTGTGCCTGCCAGCTTGTCAGAACTTCAGATAGAAACTAAGATTACACAGATGTGTGAGAGCGTGCTAACACTGTAGAAATATGAAATGCAGAGGTGATGCTAGAGGTTTCTCCTGAGTATACTACACTGTATTGGGGTCATGGGAGGCACAAGTAATGAGGACAAGACCACTGAAGTCAAGTTAAACCAAAAGCAATTGTATTCACCACAGGAAGCCCTACTAGCCAGCTAGGGCTGTAGATGGGCTTGAGACCTGGAGCTGCAGGTGGAGGGAGGGAGCAGACTCTTTTAAAAGCACAAAGCCAAAGCACATGTTCAGGGGGGATGATTAGAAAGAAATCTGTAAATTGAGGGTCAGTCCTGAATTGAATAACAGCCAGTCCCAGGACTGTTTGAGATAACAAGATGTTTGTACAGGCTCAAGGCTATTCTAACAAGCCAGAGGTCTTATCTCAATTTGTATGGGGCTGATGCAGGCCAGATGGCCCTGTGGGCTTTTCCTGTAACTAAAGAGAATGTAGGGCAAGGGACATGCATGTAGTAGAATCAGGGCAGAGGGTTTGGGCTCTTCATTTCAGCCTTGAAGTTGTAAGTGATTCAAGCCTTTGATTCACTCTGAAAATCTTCTGAGACTGGGGCAATATTGAGACCTAAGCACCGTGAGTTTAATGCTAGAAATTCTTAGATAAAGCGAATCAAAGCATTGATAATGTGGGGACCAAATGTTAACAGCAGAAGAGGTATAAGCAGTGGTCCAGCTATGGCTAATAGCGAGATGGTTAACCAGGGGCACCAACTCTAAAGTCTATAAAACCAAGAGTAGGACTGAATGGTTGTTGCCTTTTAATTATATTAGTCTTAACTTTTGTTGGGTTTGCTTGGCAAATAACTCCTGAATGATTAGGGTAAAAACAACAGGCTTCTTCTAGGGCCTGCACATAGTCTTCCTTCCTTAGGAGGAGGATATCTAGCCACCATTGGTTTTGTAGGACCATTTCTGTCAGGGACTCTCTAGGTGGACGATGGTGTTTTGAAGCCTGAGTAAATCTTTTTTGTACAGCTAAAGTTTGGTGGTAATTTCTAAGTGTTGTGATTAGGGATTAGAGCTGTTTATGGCTGCTGTCCCTAATGCCACTAATCCTGTAATTTCCAAGCTCACTAGCACAGGAACAAGAATGGGAGGGAACAGCTGGCTTGGCATAGGAGGACCCCAGTTCTAATAGTGTTTTAAAATGTTCTCTCCTTGTGGTGCCCTCATGGTCATATACCTAGGGTAGGACTTGGATCAGGACACAGAGTTCAGTATGACCTTCCTTGCTAAACAGTTCTTGGGTGATTCAAGAATATAATCCAGTAGTGCAGGCAAAGCAGGATCCATCCAAGGTGTGGAGTTGGTGGGAGGAATCAAAAGATCGGTGCTATATTCGTTGGATGAACTTTGGATTACAAACAAGTTTGGCTTTTTGTAAATGGTCTAGTAGGGAGTTGTTTGTAGAGAACAACTATGCTATGAGAACAGAAGCAAGTTGTCTGTCCCTGGATGTCCCCAAAAGAGATTGGTGCATTCCAGGCACAAGAGCCTGGCCAGTTAAGGGTACCGAGTTAGGTGCTGGAGACAGAGGGCATCAATCAGACCTATTTCTATGTAGAGAGTAGGTCTTGTGTCTAAACATAGCCAACAGTCAGATGTCAGATTGGCTTTGGTAGTGTTTAGGAGGGAATAGGTGGCCAATATAATTTCTAGGAAGGAGTCCTGTGGTGGCTCTGGTGTTAGAGGTGAGTTTATAACCTTCAGCCCCAGTGGTGCAGGGGAGGGTTCTCTAGGTCTTGAAAGGAAGATGTCTATGAAGTTGAGGTGTGGTTCTATAGGGATCAGATTGGGTCCTGACCTTAGTTCTTTGGATTGTGAAGACTGTTCCTGGCCTTCCTCATATAAGCAATATTGGTTTCACAAAATATGTTGGAAGTATTCTATCATCTCCAATTTTTTGCAACAGTTGTATAAAATAGGCATTCCCTCCCCCATCCTTTTAGATGTTTGGGATACTTTTTCAGTGAAGACAACTGTGCTTGAAATGGATATCCTTGGTAGTCTTTGTGTGGAAAAGTGTGTGTGAGAAGCATTTGTATGTGTGATTATGTGTATACATGTGTTTAGAGGCTAGGGGCTGGAGTCAGGTGTCTTCCTTGAGCATTCCCCACTTTACTTTTTCAGAGTATTTCTGTCTAAACTTGAAGCTCTTCTATTTAGCTAGATTGGTTGGCCAATAAGCTCCAGGAATCTTTCCATCTGTAGGCCACCTGGTTTTCAGGTGAGTGCTATTGTGTCCAGCCTTTTTGTGTGGGTGTTGGGATCTCAGATCTTAATACTATTGGAACAGGCATTTTACATACTAAGCCTTATTTATCCCTGTCCCTAAAAAACTTGGCTTTTTTTGTTTTGTTTTGTTTTTGTTTGTTTGTTAACATCAAATTTAATTTCCAGAATAGATTCAAGATTCTCTAGACTCCTTATATTTTTAAAGCAAGACTTGATAGAAGATTTGTCATAGTCAGGGTTTCTATTCCTGCACAAAACATCATGACTAAGAAGCTAGTTGGGGAGGAAAGGGTTTATTTAGCTTACATATTCCACATTGCAGTTCATCACTAAAGGAAGTCAGGACTGGAACTCAAGCAGGTTAGGAAGCAGGAGCTGATGCGGAGGCTGTGGAGGGATGTTACTTACTGGCTTGCTTCCATTTGCTTGCTCAGTTTTCTTTCTTTCCTTCTTTTTGAGGGGGCCGGGTACAGCAAAATTTACTGATGGTATACAAGAGGGTAGGGAGGGCTCTCTAGGCCCCTCCTGTTATTATTGGGGTCTGGGATGGAAATTGTGAGGGAGATGCTCAGTGTTGGGGGCCAAGTTGGGACAGGGACTCCTCAGCAACCAAGGGTGCCTCTCTTGCTCTCAGTGTCCTTGTTGGGGTGGGCCGTCCAAGGTTTCATACTCCCTTGAGGCCATGTAGGCCATGAGGTCCATGACCCTGTTGCTATAGCTATATTCATTGTCATACCAGGAAATGAGCTTTACAAAGTTGTCATTGAGAGCAATGCCAGTCCCAGCATCAAAGGTGAAATAGTGGGAGTTGCTGTTCAAGCCACAGGAGACAACCTGGTCCTCAGTGTAGCCCAGGCTACCCTTTAGTGGTCCCTTGGATGCCTCCTTCACCACCTTCTTCTATGTCATCATACTTGGCAGGTTTCTCTAGGTGGCATGTCAGATCCAGGTGGTACTTATAGTACTGGAATCTCCAAAACACTGTTGTCTTTGGCTGTAACTAGGCTTCACCAATAGCCTCTCATAGGCTCTCTTTATGGTGCTAAGCCTCAACTCCTTTGCATGATCCCAACAGTTCTGGACCATCAATTGCAACTGAGGCTATACCTTCACCAATAGCTTTCCATGGCCTCTCACAGTGTTGAGCCTCAGCTGCTCTTCATGACCCCTTCATGCCTTCAAAACCAGTACCACCTCTATGACTCTTACACATTACTAAGTCCAGCCACAGCATGAGGTACAACCTTGGTTATCTCTGGAACACAGCCTCTTTGTGCTTTCAGAAAACACTTCCCAGAAGACTTTCACCTCGTTGATGCTGGTCTCTTCTTAATCACCACTAACTTATTGGCTCCAGCTAGGCAGCATCAATAGTCCTAGTAATGCCATGGTTTCACTTTAGTAGTTCTAGTATCTTGTTAATCACAGCTGATTCTTCAGCCCCAGCTAACCAAAACCACAGAATCTGCACAAACAAAATTGCAGTAGTCCTGATAAGAGTCTTTAATCTTCCCTCTGAAATTTCACAAGCCAGGCCTCCATCTTCTGCACTGTTCTCAACATTATCTTCCAGGCTCCCACAGATCATTCCACAGAGCTCTTAACATCCCAATGGCTCTTCTAGCGCAAAGTTCCAAGTCCTTCCACAGTCCTCCACAAAGAATGGTCTGGTTGTCACAGGAACACCCCACTATGCTGGTACCAATTTGTCTTAGTCAGGGTTTCTATTCCTGCACAATTAATTTTATCAATTAATTCATCCACATTATATACATTATTAACTTATTGCCATGAAAACATTTCTATAATTTACTAAAGCTATCAGAAGTTTAAGTTGAAGAACTGTCACTCTTTGAGCACTGTGGTCTTTGAGCCTTTACCAACACTGACTTATCAGTCATATCTTATCACTTAACAACTCCTTATCAGTCATATCTTCTCATTTCCTGAGCTCTCTGTTTTCTATTTTAATCTCATTAATTTCTATTCTGATATTCATTATCCATTTTCTTCTGCTGATCCTGAGCATGAGTAATCTTCTTATTTTTTATTTATTTTTTTAGGGTGGAATATGAAGACTTTTTTGAGACTCTTTTTTCCATTATGGATATTCAGGGTATAAGAATTTTAAATCCTCAAACTGAAACTAATCATTTTGGAATGTTGAATATTATTCTCTTTTAGTTTAACATTAGATTAAAGATACTTACTATTTACTTTTCAATTTTATTTGTAGGTTACATACGTGTATGCAGTTTGCCTTCCTGATCTTGACATTTTTGATATACTGCTCTGACATAGATTTCTCCCTTGTGATGTAAAAATGTACTTCGTGTGATTTGAGTTATTTTTAACTTTACTGAGATTGTTTCATCATCTAATATTGTTAAGTTTTGTAAATGCTTACATAAAAACAATACTCCTGTTGGTGACAAGCATCCTCCTGGTGGTGTAGGTGTGATCCAGACTGGTTGGTAGTCCACAAGCAACCTCTTAGAATTTGTCCCATTAATCACTGAGACAGTACTGGTGACATCTGTGTGCATTTGTGTATTTATCCTGACAGTTCTGTAGTTTTTAAATCTTTGTTACTAGGTTTCTAAATATCAAAGCTGATTATGTCCTCTCAGTGGTCAGTTTTATTATTTGTATTAAACCAGTTTTTTATTGGTAATACTACTTTCTCTGGAATTTATTAATACAGCCACTTAATTTTCTTCTTTCAGTGTTAATGTGGCATGTATTTTTGCCAATCTTTCACTTTAAAAGATTTCCAACTCTCGTATTTAAAGGAGTCTTTGAGTAGGTAACTTAGTGTGGTGTTGATTTTGAAAGTTCAATATGATTTTTAATGACTAAATTTTGTTTATTTGTAGACAGGGCCTCCTCGAGTACCCCAGACTACCCTCAAGCTCTCCATATTGCTCAGGATGACTTTGAACTTGTAATCTTCCTACTTACACCTCAGAAGTTCTGGCATTATAGGTATACAGAAACACACACTTGTGTGCCGCCGGGGCCTGAGCCTAGGCCTTCTTGCAAGCTCTGCAAGTGAGCATCCTCCCAGCCTAGCTAGACTGACAGATGCTATTTTCACTCACTGTTGAAGTGCGGTATATGTAGACCCCTAACATTTGGTATAAATACTGATATAGCTTTATCCAAGTATGGTCACCTTTATTTTTACTGTGGCTTATAATATTTTTACTTACTGTTATGGAGGTTATAATATACACCATTAACTTATGTCAAGAAATGATATAATTCATAGATAAGAATGTTAAAATATCTCAAAAGTCTGGACATAGGAACTGGAGTTGTCTTAGTTATTATGAGACTTAGTTACTCTTGCAAAGTTCTGTGACAGAACACTCATACACATAAAATAATAAAATGAATAAATATTTAAAATCTAGAAATAGATCAACTATACATATTTTTATATTACATTTCCCTGATACCTGGAAATGGTAAGCGTATTTTTTTTCTAGTAACAAGACAAGAGTTTGAATGGAGGGATTGGAACACCACCTGAGCCATAAAACTGAGGAATGTGGTCACTTTTTGCTAAATCTGAACTTGGTAATATTTTACCTTAAATTTCAGTCATACTTTTATTTTTTCTATTTCTTTTATTTAATCTTTTTTTTTTTACAGTCAAAACTTTATCCCCATCCGTTTACCCTCTGCTTCAAATTCCATACCTCCTCATTCCCTCACTCCTGTCTCCATGAGGGTGTCCCCATTCCACCAGAATTCCCCACTCCCTGGGGCCTCCAGTCTCAATCAGAGTTTTAAAATAAATTTTTCTACCCCACTCATAAGATTTCGTCATATTATATACATTTCTCCAAGGCAAAAAAGAATATTAAAACAGCATATTTTACTTCCTTTTTGGGATACATATGAATATATATGTAATATTAGTTTTGATATACATATAAAACATATTTGCATGCATAGGAATGTATATGCTCTATATCCCTAATACATTGCTATATGTCCATCTGTCACTGTGTATGTGTGTATGTCTCTGTGTGTATGTCTGTGTGTGTGTGTGTGTGTGTGTGTGTATGTGCACAGGTGTCTGAAGTGGAGAGAGAGAGAGAGAGAGAGAGAGAGAGAGAGAGAGAGAGAGAGAGAGAGAGAGAGAGAGAATCAGTCATGGTATGACTGAAGGTCAGAAGACAGTTGGTTCTTTCCTTCTCCCAGGTGAGTCTTGGGCATTTACCTAAGGTCCTCAGGTTTGATGGCAAACACTTTACTCAACTGATCCAATTCACTAGCCTGCCCAGTATTCTTTGAAGACATTTCAAGAATAGAGGAAATATCTAGTATATCTATCCACATAGTTTTCCATCTCTATGTTCTTTATTTCTATATTCATCAGCATTTCCATCTGGTGTCACTTTTTCCTCTCTAGAGGACTGTTTTCTATTATTCATAAGTACAATTCTGCTAGAACTTAAGTTTCAGTATGTGTGTCATAAAAAGTCTTAACTTTACTGTGTTTCTGGAATATAGATCATTGATCTGAGTGTGGTAGTTTTGGTGGTGCACACCTGTAGTTGTAGAACTTGGATAACTAAAGCCAGAAGATCAGGATTTCAAGGGTAGGCATGGCTTCTTAAGAACCTATAAAAAAAATGGAAGGGGCAGAGAAAGGAGAAAAAGAAAGGAGAAAGGAAGGAAATTTTACTGACTATACAAGTTTCAATTACTAAGGTTGTTATATATATATAATTGTTATATATATTGTTTCAGGACTAATGTTCCCCACTACTTAGTTTGATATCCTTGGAATATTCTCTCTCATGCATCACCTAATTATAATATCTTCACTTCTGAATGATTAGAATATGAATAATTAGTAGCTATGCATTGTCCACCATTGGTGAGATAGTTTTATCAACTGATGATGCTGATCAGGAGTCAGCCACATGCACAAGTACTTGCTTTGCATCTAGCTCGTCTGCATTCTGTTGCTGAACTTGGTAACCACTTGACAATTCCGTATTCTAACTTTTGTTTCTCAACTCAGGAAGAAATTTCCAGGCCCTACTCCCCTCCCTCCTGCCTTTGCCACTTGGAAAGTCTCTCCGGGCAGTAACCTGTGACACAGTCCTAGGCCTCTTCAGCTATCGTTTCTCTCAAGGATGGCTCTTCTCTACTGTGTGGTATTCTGTGTTTGATAGCTTTTGTGTCAAATATATGGTTTACTGTTTCAGTGCCTCAGATTAAAAAGTATAGCTGGCTGGTCCCTGTCACTTTCTGTTGTCTGGATGAATAAGTCATTTTCTATATTTAGACCCTGAGATGAGTAATAATGATCTGTAATGGGATCAGCTATCAGCTATTCCAATGTGGAAGATCATTGACTTTCAAGGTGACAATGCCAAAGGATTTGGTACAGAAGATCATTACTGCAGAGATGTAGGCTTTGTGCACTTGGATCTACAGAGCTAAATGAGCTGGCTAAATTGACCAGTCAATTTAAACTTACTTAATTCTATCAAAACACAAATTTCCTGTTCTTCGAATCAGTTAATCATTTTTATTGAGTTCTCTCCATTGAATGTATTTCAAATAGTCCTGCTGTATTGTTATTGCCAAGGATTATGGATGCTGGAAAGTGCACATTTTGTTCCACTAGAAAATAATGTGGGAGAGAGATGTAGGATTCTGGTTGATGTATCAGTCCCCAAGAAGGGTAATATTTTAAATGATATATGTACAGTATCTTATATATAAGGCCAGAGTTGGGAATAACTATAGACTCCCTTTTAGATGTAATATTGTAATACAAAAAAGAAATGCATTTATCACAAATTTCAATCTCTGAGTGTCTGATTTCTGACCCATAGATAGGTCCTAGAAGTAAATTTCAGTCTGACTTTGTATGGACTGGTTGAGTTGAAATTTTATATACAGTGTGTCAGTGTGGAGAGAGGGGGGAGAGCCAAGGCTGACAGCACAGAAAAGATTGCATCAGGAAGCACATGAAGAGTGACTGATTTAAATTAAAAATTACAGTACACATAGATGTAGATGTCATAAAGGGTCACATAGGACTCTAGTACAGTACGGATTAAGATGACCACAAAACTGGCAGTGGCTTAGTTAATGTTCTATAAGCAACACTGTAGTTTTCCCTTCAAATAGTGTAAGTCCCTTGATAAGGAGAGTTACCATAATCTATTTCAGATGAATCAAAGGCAAATTGAAGATGCTTGTGTATATGGTTTTGTATATTCTTATCAATCCAGGTGAAGTACCCTATGTGAGCCTTCCCTCCATTTGCAAGTGACCTCCTGCCAGGGTTGATGAATGCTTTTGTGAAAGATAGCCTATCACTGGTCCATTAATTCATAAACCGTGTGTGTGTGAGGGTGGGCATGTGCTTATGCCACTGTATGAATGTGGAGGCCAGAAAACAGCTTGGTGGAGTTAGTTTTCCCTTTCCATCTTCACACAAGTTCTAGGCATTGAACTCAGATCACCAGGCTTTTGTAGCAAACTGAGCCATCTCTCTGGCCCCGCCCTTCCTCTTCCCATAAACACGTGAGTCTTAGAGTCTTACACATTTTAGGTCCATCTGAGTTGCAAGCTTGAATGTGATTGTCTTTTGCTTCAGGTTTGTTGCACCTTCCACTATACTATGATGCTGTCCATACTTGGGAGAGTATGTGTTAGCAGCATTCCTTCCCTCTGCACATGTCCAAACTGAAGCACCACCTACCAGCTGTTCCTTTCTCTGTGCAGGCAGCTTTCCAACAAGTCAGCAATTCTCTGATGTCCCACAATTCCTATCAGCCCTTTAAAATGGTTGGAAACAGAAATGTTTTCATAAGTATTGGATATGAATCAAATATTCTAATTCACTGCCTCAAAAACCTAAAATAACTTAGACAATCAGTGTAGAAGTTTTCCAGCTGAGTAATAGGAAAGACTATGTGAAACACCAATAAACTTGAATTATTACTATAGATTGTTATTACGAGTTTGGCTCAGAAATGAGAGTATTTGTATTAAAACAGAAAAATGTATCCTAAGGAGATGTTTGCAGAATCACAAACTAGTTGGCCAATAGTTGGTCTATTTCTGACTTAACTGCTTAGCAAGAGGTGAATCTGCAAAAATGTTATTTATTCTTCTGAGTTTACCATTCAGCTGTATTGAGGAGAGCAGTGGAATTCCTGTGGTTATTTTCTCCCTCAGATACACAATACAGTTATTTAAACAGAAAAGGTAAAAGGTTCAGGTCTGACGTAGACATCATCTGACTTTAAGTTCTTCTTCATTAAGTCAAAATGGAGAACTGAGGTTGGAGATAAGGGATTACAATAGAAAGAATGATGTGTGCTTGGTAAATGATTCTTAGAACCAGGACAATGCTAGATTGTGTCCCTATCACTGGGAGTGTTTATACACTGAGCCTGTCTGATCTGGGTATTTATTCTTCTTTTGAACTCATGCAACTTTCCTCCTTACCATTGTATGGCAGCTATCAATGCTTATCTTTTCAATTAAATAGATGCCACATTCCTCAAAGACAGACATTCTCTGACTCTTACAGGCCCATCCTTGCAAGCCCCTTGCCTGTCACAGTAATACCTCTCAAATATTTGTTCCTGACTAAATCCCCTTACCTGCTACCTTGGCCGTCATCACAGCAGTCACATAGCAAAGGCCTGAGAGCATCTTCTATTAATCATTGACTTTTCAGAAGCAAAGAGTCACTTGTAATGACATTACCTAGAATTGCTTTTTTTGTTTGTTTGTTTGTTTCCTTGCAGGAAAGACTACAGCTTTCTCCAGTTCTCTGTTTCCCTGCATCAAACCATTCTGGCCTTTAAAACGAAGGTCTTGAATACAAGTATGACTCTCTTCATCATGAGAATGTAATACAGCTTTGCAGAAAGGTTCTAGAAACCTATGGACATTTTTTTAAACAACCCCCCGCCCCCCAAATTTCACCATTTTTAAAAAAATGTTCTATTGATATTTCTAGTTGTAGTGAGAAGCCCATAAAGAAGCAAATGACCATTTTTATTGGGCATGGATGCGACAGTCATTTAAATTCTTTCTTGTCTAGCCATATTTCTGGCTAATATTTCTTTCTTTGAGGGGTTCCCCTATGGCTCTCTACTCATTCAGTGGCTAGTGGTAACCTGTCACCCCAGCTCCCATTCTTTTGGATGTTGTCACTCCACAGGTGATGGAGATTCTGTCATCTGACTTTGAAGATGGCTTCACGGTATTTTATGTATTTATTTATTTTCTCAGCTTTTAGAAATGAGCTGTCCTTGATTACAGCTTGTCAGTGTGTTCCGAGTGCTAACATTGATTCCCAGCAGTCAACAACGTTGTCATATTGCTCAAGATTAGGTTTCCATGTGTCATTTTAATAGACTAAAAAGCCATTCTCAGTAAAATCGAATTCCTATGGGTATCACTGTTAAGGATGCTCTCAAAATGAAGTAAATTTGTAATGTTTTGGAGGTTTTACCGGGAAGGCATAGGGTGACTGTATTTACTGAAACTATCAGTGAGTGTCTCAGCTGGATTTGGTATTCTGTAAATTCAATTTAAAATCTGTTTGCTTTTAGTTAGGTAAAACTTGATTTACAGTAATTAAGAAGCTTTATGAGCTTCTCCCTTTATGTAGGTAATACAATTTTAAAACTTTTATTTTTGTCTTTAACTGTAAAAAATGTTTGCTTTTTCTTCACATTTCTAAACATGACCCTTATACACAAGTTATGGACAAGACCATGGAATATGAATGCTCATTATCAGCCTTGGAACATGGTGCCATATCACACTAGTAATATTTAACTACAGGTAGCAGTAATGAAGAGGAAATTATCTGAAACCTTGTGGTATGGGTTCAAATTCCAATTCAGGTATTTGTTATTTGTATATCCTTTAGAGTTATGTATTTCTTTGTGCTTTGGTTTTCTTTATATAAAATGGGGTGTTGATGGTGAATTTAGGGGTGGAGAGATGGCTTGGTGTTTAAGAGAACTCACTGCCCTAAGGGAGGACCAAAATTTGGTTCCCACATCTATACTGGGCAACTGACAACCACCTGTAACTCTATCTCCAGAGGGTCCAATACCCCTTTCTGGATTTCAAACACGTCTACACATATAAACAAAATATATCTTAAAAAATAGTTATGTAGCTAGGCATGTCGGTCCATGCCTTTAATCCAAGCACTCAGGAGACAAGAAGCAGAGGGGCGGAGGGGCAGAGAGGGGCAGAGGGGTAGAAAGGCAGAGGGGCAAAGACAGAGAGGCAGAGACAGAGGCAGAGGCAGAGGCAAAGGCAGATGGATTTCTGAGTCTGAGGCCCAACTGTACAAGGTAAGTTCCAGGACAGCCAAGACTTCACAGTGGAATCCTATGTTGAACATATAAATAAATAAATAAATAAATAAATAAATAAATAAATAAATAAAGCCTTCTTTATGTCTGTGTAATAGACAATAGATACATAACGTGTGTGTGTGTGTGTGTGTGTGTGTGTGTGTGTGTGTACGCTGCTCTCTCTCCTTACCACTCAGCCTTGGCTCTCATTACTCTATTAACCAAGCAGTCCTTCCTGGAGCACACATTTTTATACACTGGGTAGCAGAATGAAAGTTTGTAGCCTTCTACAACTCTCTTGGGTGTCAATGTATGGGCTCTCTATGATCATCTAGCAAGCTCCCAGGATTTTGATATTCTTTGCCTACCAATTCCTCTTTACACTAAGTTGAGAGAATAAGAGTTTTCACATTTCTTTAAATCCTCAATGACACTGTTACTGCTCATCTTGACAGATGCCTGGCTAGGTCAGTATCTCACCCTCTCCCTCAGAGAGCTCTATGAACTGGGAGAACCCAAATGGATAGCAAGTGGTAGACACCATTAGCCATATATGATATTGGAGAGCTATAATCGCTGAGTAAAATCTTAAGCTCTCGTTGGACTTGTCCTATAGGCAATCAAGTAAGAATTGTCTCTAACGAGACACTGTTGATTTCAGAGAAAAGGTTCATTTTCCTCAATTCTGATCCTAGGAAGGCACTCTCATTTTTCAACTGTTTGTAATCTACCTCAGGTTGAGGTCTAGGGTGGGAGTTTCCTTGCCTTCCCTGTGTGGGCTGAACAACTAACTGTATAGGGATTCTTGCTGCCATGCCAGATACATCAAGATCTCAGTGCCACTGGCTCCTGACATGAATATTGAACCTGTCTTACTACTCGATTAGGTCTTCTTTAGCCACCAGTTTTTTTTCCCTGGGTTTGCTCCAGTGCCTGGGACAAAGCTTGTTTAATATAGAACATGACCTTTTGTGAAAGCCTGTCTTATTTCCGTGTCTATGCACTTTGACTACTATGCTGGTGTCTTGGCATTTGTGCTTCTCAGTGCCCAATAAGCTCCTACTAAGTGTCAGTACTGTGCTCTTCACACAACATTCAAAATAATCATTTTATAATCGCATACAATCCTAAGTTATAAGTATGTTTACTGTTTTCATACGTAAGACAACTGACACCCAGAGTAATTTAGATATAGTTACCCATTGAAGAAGAGATTCAAACCTAGCTTTCTCCTGCTGTAGAACCACAGGTCATTGCTTCTACTCTGCTGTTTCTGGTCCATACTGTTAGTTGGAAGGCAGGGTTTTAATAGGGCTAGTGATTTTTCAGGGAGAGTTTGTAGTTCATTCTTCTAGGGTGTGTTCCTTATCTTCATCTCTTTGGCCAAGTTTGTGAGGGCCCTTGAGCTGTTCCCATGAAGTCAATCATGAAATCCAAGCTTGTCTTATTGACCACTGCTTGGGTTGGGTAGGATACTGCTGTGGGAATGGTCAAGGATAAAACCAGAGCTTGTGTAGTGGGGACTTTAACTGCTGAACTGAAGTACACACCCTAGTATCTCTAGTAGACTCATGAGGGATAGCAGCCCCTTTCTAAGGCACACACAACAGTGCTTTCAATTTCAAGAGCCTGCTACACTGCCCAAGTCTTAGGCTCTAAGGGCTTTCTCAGATCTTCCAGCTAGTTGATCTAAGAGAGGAGGGGCTCCCTGCACTGCTCAGGCAAGTGGCTCACAGGCATTTGTTCATAAATTCTCTAGCATGTTTCTTTCATACTACAACATACTTGAGAATCTTGGAGCATTGTTTGAAACTTATTAGGTCAGAGATGAAGCTTAGAGATTGCATTTTCAAAAAGCTTTTAGATGATGCTGAACCTTAACCCACACTTTGAATAACAAGCCTCATCAACAGGGTACCCTTTAGTAGTAACCCCATTCCCCTCTTTCCTATCCTTTCTAATGTCTCCAGAAGGAGACTCAGGATCCCTAGCATCAGGTCCAAATAGACCATGTGCACTTTCTTACTGTTCTTGCTGGTTTCCAGATCCTCCCTTAGTGGAGACCTACCCAAAGAGGTCTCTACAAGCTTTCAGAATGGATAGCCCAAGGGGACAGCAGCATTTTCCCAAGTGCTCAGGGCTTTGTCGACACGAGGGCACCTTCACAGACCTCTTCCAAAAAAGTATCACTAGGCATGATGTAGCCCAGGTTGAGTAGCCAGAGTTTTGCCTATATTGATCTTAAAGTGTTTGCAGATGAGGGCATAGCTGGCTCCCTTCCCTCGGAGAATCGCCAGGATCTTTATTTGAGAGAAAGATATGCTGTGTCTCAGCTGTAGAAACTCTAGGACCTCTAAAGTCAGTCTGAGCCAAGATTCCCAAGGATCTGGAATTCTTTAAGAGTGATGGGAGGGGGATGGGGGCAGTGAATAGGAAGGTGGGGAGAAGGGAAGAGAAATAGGTAGGAAGGTAGGTAGTTGGGTCAGTAGGTAAGGAAGGTGGGAGGGAGGAAGGGAGACAGGGAGGGGGACTGACTCAAATTCTCAGAGCTTAGGAATTCCTTTATGAAAGCTCAATAGAGATAAGGATAGGGAGTGGCCAGTCACCTGCATACTTCCTATCTGCATTCCTGCTCCCAGCTGAGGCCTGTTTGTTCCCCTCTACTGGCTGCTAACATTTTCTCTGGTTCTCATTAACCCCACACTTATTCAAAGCATCAACCTGTTTTACTCTTCCTAAGATTAACAGTTAAAGTAGAATAAGCCAGAAGAACCACTGGCAATTAACACCAAAGTCTCAAAGGTTTGGTATCTGTTTCTATAGTCAACTCCCTCGTGTCAGAGGCTGCTTCTTTCTATGTTGGCCCCTGGGATCTGTCTCATTTTGTTTTTCACTGAGTTGGGCTCTCGCTAGCAGAGCCATCCTGCATGCTGCTCAGCTCTCAGACCACACTGGTGGAAAACTGGAGGTTTGTGTCTGTCGGTGGCTCAACTGGCACAGACTGTGAATGTGTGGTGAAAAATAGCATTCTCTGTAGGAGATTTTGTAACTTAGCGATTGTGCTTTCTCTCAAACCCTGAAGACTTAGACTCGATTCCCGCCAACCATAATGATAACATAATGATGTTTCATAAAAACAAACATGAGACTGTCGCCCCCTCCTCCCGCCCTGCCACCATCAGAGGTCTTATCTTTCTTCTAAAATTAGGTTGAATCTATCTTTTAAAATTCCAATTTATTCTCCTGTTTATTCAATTTAGTGCCTGGAAGGATAACATGTGTTTTCTGTAGGTCTTAATCATACCGTTGTGAGGACCCGTGCTTCGATATCCCCGATATTTCATTCCCTGTAGGTCCTTCTGGAGCTAGCTCTTGGTTTCTTTCTGGTGTTTTGGAGAGGTTAGAAAATTTGGGATAAGACTTTATCATTGTAAATTGGCATCATGTAGTTGGGAGTTTTATATATATAAAGATATTTGGTTAACTATTCAAGTTTAAGAGTCATGCTTTTCTGGATACTTAGGAGTAGTGCAGAGGCCTGGCAGGGCAGAACTCTTTATTAATTATTACCCACTACAGTCCAGCTGTGGGACCATATCCCTGTTAGTGCCATCTCCTGGAAGAAGAAACTTGTCTAATGAGGGCTGAGTGAGGCAGTGACCTATGGTATAGCAATGTGTCATTGGGACTCATTTTATTGCTTTTTTTTTTTTTTTTTTTTTTTTTTGCTTTGTTTCATTTGGTTTTTCAGAATAATAACAGTTAGTTTTCTTGGGATAGTTTTCATATTTTCAGTTCTCTTCTCTATAAAATGGGAGTGATGGTCCTTCAACAACTATACAGCTTAAATAAGTTATCATATGTAAGGTTCTTAGCATAAGGTCTGAGAAGCAGTAAATTCCAACTAACATCCCCCCTCACTCCTGTCTGCTGGGATTCATCCTGCTGTGCCAGAGGGTCACTTAGCCTGCACCATCTCCTGGCCTCTGCTTCCATGTTGCTTCATTGGTGATGCCTTACCTGAGGGGACAGAATCCTGAGCCCAGAGCACTTTTTATCACTTCTCCTAATGCCTTATTTGTTTGTTTGTTTATTTGGCATGTTTATCATATATTACACTGCTGGTTACAGATATATGTATATTGTATGATGTGTGTATGTATATGTTTGTATGTGTGTAATTGCATATGTGTATATTTGCATATGTGTAAATGCATATGTGTGTATATGTATGTCTAGGGGGATGGGTGTTACTTGATTGTTTCTTTCTACTAAAGAACATAGGTTTCATGAAGGAAAAAATGGTTCTTTAGAATCTAAAAGTGCCTGGAATTTAGTCTGCATGTAATAAATATTTTTAGAATGAATCAAGAAATACTTGCCCTTTGACAATTTTTGACAGAACAAAGCACAAAGGAAATATCACTAAGAAGATGCTGAAAAGCACAGTGAGAACTTTTATACCAGCCTGTGACACAAAGGATTGACCTATGGACTACGACTAGAATTTTGTGAAATGTTAGAGATCTTGTTACCGACAACTTTTATCAACCACTCATCTTTACTGTGCAGTTGGAAAAGAAAACAAAAAACTTCTAACTTCCCTCAAATATTTGTCTGTCATGCTCAGTGTGGATATTTACACCTTCCCTTAAAGAGGCAACCTTGGGGAGTGTGTGACCACCAACACTGTGCCGGGTGTCAATCCCCTGTGGGTTTGCTGAGAAAAAGGCTGCTTTGTACATGAGCCCCGCCCTGCATTCTCACTTGGCACCCGGCCAGTTATTGACACTATTTAGTTTGTAAAATTTCCTGGACACAGAGGAGAGAGGGCATCTGTCTCAAGTGAAACCCTGATACCCAGAATACATTTCCATTCAAAGGGAAACAGTGTCTGTGAACTGTATAGCAGCTATCTATGCAGGAAACTAGAACAGTGTCCAAAGAGCAAATAATTGTAGTGATTAATCTGATAAGCCAGTGACACAGGAGGAAAGTACAAATTGAAGTTTCAGCAACAGGTGTAAGACATGTAGTCTTTCCTTTCCTGATATTCTTAGGAAAGTAATAAGATAGCTTAATTACATGATAAAACTCTCAAAGTCCAGCTGGAGCCTCCTGGTCCCTGCAGGCTGCTCACTGGCTTTCTTTTCTTATTGGACATGTTGAGATCTCTAGATGGTTAGGTTGAGCTCTCTGCTGTCCTTACCCTTCAGATTTCAGAGAACTGTGAATATACAGTGAAACCAAGCTCATCTCTGTCTTTGGCTCCTTGGATTTTCTCCTGGTGCAGTTAATGATCTACTCAAATGAACTTTGTACTATAAGCTAAATCATATATATACTAAGTAGTGCATTCACACATTCAGGGACTACAAGATTACCAGTATGTCTGTTATATCTTGTTTGTCCCTTAATTTTGAAATTAAGGTGTAAAACTATGATTGGGTTTTCAAGCACATATAATCTTTTCTTGTAAGCATTACATCGAATCATATGGAAGTTGACTCCAGTGCTGTAGGAGGCATCTCATTATGAGATACGTTTTTTCTCCTATTCTTTCCTAGTTTTCTTCTTGTTTTGATAGTTACTGAGTTCCCATGTAGGCCTAGCATCTGAGGATGGTAGAAGCTAGTTACTCAATCTTAGCTGTTCTAGGGTAGTTTGTGCTCACCCACAACCAGATTGCCTTGATTATGTAGTTAATCTTGGAAGATGTAAGCTCTCACAAACTTTTTTCTAGCGGAAGCTTCTGTGCTTATTTGGTACGGAATGTTACTAGCTAGGTTTTGGAAGCTTTCTGTAAATGAGCTTTAATGTTTTGTTATTTGTCCAATAGACTGATTCTCTCATATTTTTGTTAAAATGTAGACACATGTTCAGAAGGCAAGTAGTTCTTCTGGCTTCTCTTTCTTCTTAGGTTCTAGACTAGAATTTCTATCTTCTCATTCCTATTCTGAGCTCCCTGCCATGGTTTACAACATTTATGAGTTTGCACTTTGTATTGTAGCAAATTGCTTTTGAGGAAATACTTTATATTTGCTCCATATAAAAATAAATGGATGCAGAGCTAAAAAATTGAGACTATAGATAGGTTCAAGATTGCTCTACGTGAGTGCAATCGGAGGCTGAAATGTTTTTTAAAGGAAATTAAATAGATTAATAGTATATTTCTCACAGACCATTAGTCAGGTAGGAAATAAGGAACTCATTGCTTACCTGATCACCTATTCTGAAGTCTGAATGGAGACCTGAGACTATGTCCTTCGTTAGAGATGTTTCCTGGTCTCATTTCTCTACATGCTTTAGTTTTTCCTTGGCCATACCCGGGCAAAAGGGCTGCCCAAGAGAGCTCTTTATTTGAAAACCTATTCAATTCAACAAGAGAAAAAATTGCCTGGACATTTTAGTGTAGGTTTTTAGATAAAATATTCTTACAGGAAATCTGAAATTCAGAACTCTGTACGGGCTCTTCACCCTGCAGAGAGGAAATGGCGTTTCTGACTCAACCTGACCTGTGTTTAAGTTGAGATGGAGTGCTGTATTAGTTCTGTTTGGAATCCTCCTAGAAGACTTGTCCATCATAGTCAAACCCAGGGTTCATAGCTTCTAAAACAGATTGTAGGCTGTTAAAATACATTGTATGGTAGCACTTACCAGTCCTTGAGAGAAACTATGTGTGAGCTGTGATGGATTTCAGGAATTATATCAGCGCCCTCCAGTCAGTGTTCCTTTCCTTCTTCTTTTATAAATCAGTAGTTTGCAATTTTGACAGGTAATTTTTTTTTCTGTCAGCTACAACTTGATGCAGTCGTTTACACTCTGAGCAAACTGGAAACTAAGTACCTCTTGGAAGTTGCTGACATGTTTCCATTCAAATTACGATTTGGCTTTCTGAATTTTTGTCCTTTGGGGAGGGATTATGTTTTATTGCTAAAAATCTTTGAAATTTATCCCTTGAAAATTTCATAAAATTATACAATCTATTTCCATTATAATTGGTACCTCTCTCTAATTCCTACAAGATCACCCATTTCCTCTTTTCTGACTCCACATCCTCCCTTCCTTTTTTTGTTATTAATAACAACTGCATTTAATTAATGCCATCCAACATTAATTAATTTAATTAGTGACAACTGAGTTTAATTAATGTGCATAGGTATGGAGGCCATGCACTGATGTGTGGGCAACCTACCAGCTTCTATATCCCCAAAGGAGAGACTGTCTTCATCACTAGTTATCAAGCACTAATAGGCCCACTATCAAGGATAGGTGCCCCCCCCCAAGCCTATGACTACCTTAACCATGGGCTTTTGCCCAAGCTTATGGAACCAGGTATAGATTCCCTCTTATGGAGACAGAGTGTTAAAATAGATAGTGAATCAAAGTAGAAGGTGGGCCTCACAATATGGTGGTACACATCACATTGCACATCACAATATGGTGGTACACATCACATTGAAGTATTTCCTTTTTGATATAATTATACTATCTCTTCCTTTTATCTTTTTGAGACTATTTCTTCCTTTCTTTCCTCCTTCCATACCCTCCCATATACCCCTCCTTGTTTTCTTTCAGTCAGGACACATTTTTCATTTATTATTGTTGCATGCATTTAGGCATATGCATATATATATTCCCTAAGTATGACCTATTTAATATACATACATCCCTAAATATATATTATATATGTGTGTGTATACACATATACAACTTATATGCATATTTTCAGAGATGACTTTTTGGTACTGGGGAATGAATTGGTATATTCCTTCTTGGAGAAGACTGTTTCTTTCACTCTCCAGCATTCCTTAGTTGAGATTTTATTGATGTAGCTTCTGACATTACTGGGAGACAAATCTCACAGCAAACTTGCTGATACTCTCTTATAATCTTTCCACACCCATTGTGCAATGTTTCCTGAGCCTCAGGTACAGCAATGTTTTGTAGATGGGACTGGGCTCCACAGTTCTGCATTTTGATGGCAAGTGTTTTTCTGTAGTGGTCTCTGTCTATTGCAAAGAGAGTTTTCCTTGATGAGCAGTGAGAGCTACACTTGTAAGATAAAGTATAAGAACAAATGTTTACATAGTTGTTAGGGATTGTGCTGGATTGGTACAGTGCTGATAGAGTCTCCTCCATACGTATGACTTCACTGACACTGAGTCATTGCTAGGCTTCCCTCCTGTTGAGCAAGTCTTAAGTCTACCTAGAGAATTGTTCATTGTTGATTTCTTCCTTTGATTTTTTTATTACGTTTTTAAAGATCACAAAATGCCTTTATTCTGAAAAATACTTATTCTCCTAAATGAAATTATATTCCAAACATTATAGTCTGAACTTTTAAAAGAATCATTTCCAGAATAAAATGAGATAGTTACAAATAAGATAAAGTTTGACAAGTATTATGGCAGACTATTTGTAGACTTATTAAATTCCTATAAAAACCCAGAAGTCTCCAGTTGTCTACCCTTGTGACCTTTATATCTATTTCTGATTATGCTTACTCTGATTCTTTTAAGGTTCTATTAAGATAATTCAAGTTAAATTACTTGGACTGAATTTTAGAAACATCTTTTAGCATCTCAAATTGTCTTAGAGTTGCTAGGGGATCTTAGATCTAAACATATAGTCATTAGAGAAAACACATTTTGGTTTTTCAAATCTAGATTAATAATTTCTCCCCAAGTCAGAATGTGAATATAGATCTGCAAATCATTTGTAAATATGCAAATCACTTAAACACATAAAAGAGAGGATGAAATATATTAACATGATCTCTATTGATACTTCATATTTCTATGTATATTTTAAAATGTAGATATTCTAAAGGCAAAGAAAACTTTGAAAAAGTATTATGGAATAAGAGTATTATATGTACATATGAATAATGTTAGATATTTTATATGTGTCCTTTACCCTTATTTTCCTCTGACAGTAACACATTGCCAACTTTACAATATTATAGTAAGGAAGTAGATGTCCTTTTGTTATAATAAAGTGCATATAAGAAAGTTTGGAATTTTACCATTTTAAGTAGGTAAGTTATTGGCAGTAAGTAGATTCAGAGTGTGTGTGAAAATCACCACTAGCCATTTGCAGAACTTGCCATCATCTGAAACAGAAACTCTGTATGTACCAAAATATACCTTTTTACAAGTCCTTCCTGCCAGACACTGGCAGCCTCTATTATATTTTTTCTCTCCCTATAATTTTGCATTTTACAGGTAGTTCATATTCATGAGATCATGCGATAGTTTCTGATTGGCCTATTTCATAAGTGTAATTTTTTGCTACTGCTATGTACTGTTTCATTGGTGAGTTATCTATTTTCTAAAATTTCTACATTTATTTCATTTTGTGTTTAAGGTGGGGGACACAGGATTCATGAATAGGGAGGTCAGAGGACAACTTGAAAAGGGTTCTAGGGATCTAAATCAGGTGTCAGCCTTCAGGGGAGAGAGCCTTTAGTCTAATGCTTAAAAGAAAGAAAAGAAAAAGGGAAAGAAGAGAAGGAAAGAGAGAAAGAAAGAAAGAAAGAAAGAAAGAAAGAAAGAAAGAAAGAAAGAAAGAAAAGAAAGAAAGAAAGAAAGAAAGGAAAGAAAGAGGGAGGGAAGGAAAGAAAGAAGTGAGGAAGGAAGGAAGGAAGGAAGGAAGGAAGGAAGGAAGGAAGGAAGGAAGGAAGGAAGGAAGAAAACCTTTTGGGGACATGATGGTGTGTAAGATACATACTCTGCAAATACGTCTGCCAACTAGTGTTTTGCTTTCTGAGACCCTGTGGCTTGCCTCTGTAGTTTCCTTATAAACTATACTTGTACTTTGATAAGCAAGAGTTACCTGTTAAAGCCTGGCTCATATAAACAGATTCTACTTGTTCATGGTGCAGAATCCTTTAAATAGGCTGCTGAGTTCTCCTTGCTAGTATTTCACAGCAATATTGATCAAGATTATTGGTCTGTAGTTTTTGAGTGGTGTCTTTGTTTGGTCTTGTTATCTGGGTAATTCTAGGCTGGTCAAACAACTTAGGAAATGTTCTTTCCTTTTCAGTTTTGAGAAGGGTTTGTGATTCATGTTTTTCTTTGAATGTTAGTAGCACTCAACAGTTGAGCCATCTGGTCCTGGGCTTTCATTTGTCCAGTGGTTTTTGATTACTGATTTAGTTTTCTTACTAGTTAAACATCTATCCAGATTGTCTGTCTTAATTATTTATTTCCATAGATAGTGGGTGTCTAGTTTCTACACAGCTAATTTTAGATAGATTACAGAGAGCACCCACATATACATGTTTATAGTCTTATACTATTTTTTTTATATAAAAATCAGTAGCATTACCTGTATCATGTGCTGTGGGTACGTCCATCTTCCTTTATGGTCCAGTTTCACTGAAGTTCTCACACCACCTGTATGGTGTCTTACCTTGAACCATGGAAATTTATAGTCATTGGGGTGATGCATGATAATCTGAGAGGAGGTAAAACTGTCGGGTGAGTGCTTGAGTAACAGGCATGTTAGAAGGATCAAAGATCCCTGGTTTGCCACATTGAATTTGTCATTGTTTTATAGTCTAGACACAAACTTTTCTTTGTTGCTCTTCAGTCTAAACTAGCTTTGTAGATAAAAAGCTCTATGATTCACATAAATATTTGGCATGATTATCCTAATGTATATCTCGTGTTTATTTTGGGTAACCTAAGTAACACTAGTATGTTAATCCCCTCTTCCTCTTTTATTCTATGTCCAAGTATTCAGACTGGTGTCTGAGTAGCCTGTTTGTATTTCCTGAATTTTCACTTTTAGATATTATCTGGGGGATTCTGTTGTGAAAATACATGAGCTTTATTTTTTTCTCTTGCCTCTTATAACCCATCCCCACCCAGGACAGTGTTATCACACACAAGGTCTTCTTGCCTATCCCTGGCTTTCCTTATATAATTATATAAAAGATATAATATAACTGTAGTCAATGTTTATTACTATATCACTGAAAAGACTTTCCAGAACTAAGAAGACATAATATATTTAATCTCTCATTCTCATCTACATACACACACACACACACACACACACACACACACACAGGTCTATATATTATTGATACAATTAAGATCCACTATGTGTGATTTAACTCTTCTCTCTGGTAAAAATCTAGTATTATTGTATCACATATCCTTTTGATATATCTTCTGGAACATTCTGACCTATGACCTTCTAAGTGGATTATCATATGGGTTTGGTTTATAGCCATGACGAAAGGCATCTGTCTTCAGTGTGCCCGGGAGCCCTCCTTCCCTTCCTTCCTCCCTATCATTTCTTCTGTTGTTCATTTTTCCCTTTGTCTTCTCATTTTAATGCTACTCACCATCTATATCTTTCCAAAAGAAATAGTGCTTCTGAAATACAATTTGAGTCATTTTGTGCTTAGAAATCTTCATCCTCTCTATGCTTTCAAATGAAGTTTTACTGAAAACAAAACTATAGCCTGCTTTTTTCCCTGCTTCAGTACTTTGAAGAATTTTTTGTTGTTGTTGTTTTTAAGAAGGTTGTGGAGTGCTAAGTCCTGAGATTTCTCAGTAACATGCTTTGATGTTCATCTGTTTTTGTCTTCATCGCAAACCTTCAGTGGACTTGTTTATTCTGGACATGGTGTTCCCTCCTCGAGGATCTCAGTTGTGTCACTAATTTGTTTTGTTTTTTCTTTTCTTTTCTGGAACTTTGCATGTTTATCTTTGTAGGATTTATACAGTGTTACACTGGATTACCAGGATGATCTTTTTCTTTATTGTTTACTATTTGTGTCTTTGAATTTTTCCTCCATTCTATCTCTCAAACTTCTATTTCTTTTCTGGTTACAATTTTTCTTTCTGTGAGTTACCCTTTTGGGTTCCTGAATCTCCCTCTTTCTTTAAATCCATCTGAACTTGCACCAGGGAAGGGCCAGCCATTCCTCTGAGCCCAGCATACAGAAAGCTTTGCCCTTCCTGTGGATCTGAGACTTTGCTGCCTTTGATGTGGCAGTGGCCATCCCTACAGGTGACACTTGCTCTCCACAGGTGACACTTGCTCTCCACAGGCTGCATGTCAAGGAGCAAAACTTTTAATGCTTGCTTAAACCCCAGTTCCTTTCATATTTGAAAAATATGACTTAATCCCAGTTTAGGAGTGAAGGAGTAGATTTGTAAAGGAAATGGTTAATAATATTATGTAAGTTTCTTACAGTAACTGGTAAAAGTTAATACTTTTTTTCTTATTTGTAGCCCGTCATAATTTGTAGTTTGCTTATTTCTAATTTCTAGGCAACCATAATGAAAACCAGACTTTTAGAGTGGCAGTTAATAATACACAGATATCATGTGAAGCAGTGTGGTCTTTCATTTCAAATACCATCCAGAAGAAACTACAAAACAGCAATTTTACAAACTTCAGGAATTCAATTTTTAGTAAGCTAAAATACAGACAGAAAGTAATGTCAGAAAAAAACGAATGGTGCTATAATGGCTGATCCTAATAGACCAGACTGCGCTGTCTTCAAGATATATAATATGTCTATTAAAATTGTTAAATTCTAATTTTATATAGGACAGTGCTACTATTAACATAGCTTGATTAATATTATTCATTTTATAAGTCACACTCAAAGGTAGGCAGAAATTTTAAGTGTAGTATTTAAAAGAGTTGACTTAATTTTTACATTTTAGAAAATTAAATAACTTTGCAGGTTAGTTTATAAACTGAACTCTACTTTAATTTTTAAATTAGAAATATTGGTCTCTTGTTTTAGCTCAGATCAATTTGGCTTGCTAAGTGAAAGTGGACTTTAAAAGAGACCCAAGTCTTGCAATGGGATGTTGGCAATAGCGTTCCCTCGTGGCATTCTTAGAATGTTTGAAATAAAGCCATGGTGCCAGTGACAACTTCACAAGCTTTCCTAGAGCCACGTTTCTCAGTTAATGGACTTGGACATTCGTGCTCAGCGAACAGGAATGTGGTCGTTTAAACGGCAAGCAGAGCACCCTATTCTCATCTTAACTAGGACTGTTGTGAAGCCGGATGAATGACAGAGTCCATGGTGGCTTCAGCTTCTAGAAGGCCAATTAGTCGGGCCAGTGATGAGGTCATTTTGGTCTCCCAACAACCAAATCCCTTGCACTGCTGTGGTCACTTATTGAACGTTCCCAAATTTAGGGCTGATAAAGCAAAGGGTTATCATTTGGTATGTAGTATTTGCTGCCTTAAAAGCTAAATTGGGTACTTTTCTCGGCTTATTATTCATGAACGGTGAGCTTAGGCTAACCCTCACAGATGATATAAGCAAGGCACCACTGATATTTAAACTCCATGTAGTATTTCATGTAAACTGAATGCCCAAGATAGTGACTCCTTACAGGAAGATCAGTATTCCTATATATTTCTATTTATCTTTTTCGATGAGGCCAGAGCTATATAATTTGTAACTAGAATGATTTCTGTGGTCTTTAAATGTCCACAGTGTTTGATTGTTCTCTTCTCATCCATGTGTTATGAGGAACACATTTTGTACTTATAAAATTAAATAAGAGTTTATGCCTAGATGTCTACAATGCAGTACCATATTTAATTCAAGAGTAAAGAAGGGATGCTCAGCTAAGACAAAATTCTAGAAATTTTGGAAGCAGGGAAAGGGTCAAGGAAGACTTCCTTTGAACAGGTGTGTGAGTTGGTTTAGGTGGGCTAGACAATGCTCTGTTCACCCTAGGACCACTAAGGCTGTGAGCAGTTCCCAGTAGGATGATGGTCTCCCACACTAGGAAGATGAACTTCTCTATGTTGGGCTTTCATTGTCAATTCTTCAGATCACACTGGAGGACTTGGAGGAGTTAACATCTACCATGGACCCTCAGGGCAAGAGGAAGAGTCTGTGGATGGATGGGCCAGCATACTGTCTCTTCCAGGAACAAGATTTGGTGGCACAGCATACTTTTAGATTAACCTCAGCAGGATTGTGCTTCATCGGCTCATAGTGTTCTGTTGCCATTTAATATAGCCATTATTGAATCTTTCCCTTCCTAATGAACATCTCCAAATGAACTGTTTACTCCCAGATCATTTACCTTAGGAACAAAAACTAAAACTGTTCAGTAGAGATGGTGAAATAACAGTGCAAAATGCAGCTGAAGCTCAGCCTCGGTGAATAGTTGTCTACATGGAATATCAAATTCAAGGCTTCTTCAAGGCAATTGAATTAGTTACACCACAAAGCTTACTGGCAGAGGAAGGATTGGCACTGTTCTCCAAGCAGTGCAGCTCTCCCAAAGTGTAACAGATAGATGCCATGACCAGAGCTTAGCTTCCATGTGGTGGGTTCCTCTCCTCCTTATTTGGTTTTGTAGTGTTGGGTGCTTGAGCAAACAGACATTTAATTTGTCACTAAGTCAGTGCCAGAGTTAGTCTTTCAAACAATAACTTGGCAGTGGTATTTTCAGAAGGTTGAGGATAGCATATGAGAAACGAACTATCCTGTGATTCAGGTGAGGCTGCAATAGCACTGGGAATAGGATGAGGGGAAGTAACTGACAGATTTATCATAAGGGATGGTGTGCCTTGTCAGAGGAGAGAAAGCGTTGCTTGTGACCCTGACCAAAACCCTTGGGGGATGGGTGAGGGGCAGGTAAGAAGGCACAGAGTCAACAGAGTCAGTTGAGAAGCAGAAGCAGATTCATTTATTGCAGGAAATGGGCAAAACTTTATACCCCTCCCAGTATTCCTTGGCTCTCAAGTAGCCAGATGTGGCGCTGGTTCTTTCTCATTGGCTCGCTCCATTGCCTCCTAAAGCGTCACTAGGCCAGCAGATTCTAAGTTGACTAGGGGAAGAAGTATCCCTGGCTCATGTGCCAGTATTGTAGTTGGGCCTGCTTGGCTAAGTTCCTCCTAGAAGAAAGATGTTAAAGTATATAAATACTTATAACCTGGATTGACAGCTATGAGGATACTGATATTTTCGTTCAAAATAGAAAATATTAGTAGAAGACCATGCTTTTAATTGAAAAAGTTTGCTTTTGTAATGAAAATCTGTCACTGAACGGCTGAATATCTATTCTTTTTCCACTCTGTATTAGAATCTTCATTTTAACTTAAGCCTGTACTGTATCAATCTAGAGATACCTCTGAGCTTTCCTCAAAGCTGGCCTTAGCTGTGTGCATAGTGTTGTGCTAAACTTCCTTAAAGGTCACATAGAAAACGCAGGCTCAGCTGGAGATTGCCCTGTCACCAGAGCCCTATGCTTACTGTCTACTGTCTAAAGGCATGTGGGGTAGTAACACTCTGGGGCCTCAAGATTGCTTTGAGGGTTGGAAGCATATGATAGGTTTTCTAACCACCAGGGTAGCCATAACAGCCTCAAATTGTATTTGGGTGAAGGATTACACCTCACACAAATTTGACCTCTGCTCTGTGTCAAAGGCACTTTGAATCTTCATTTCTAAATATTTAAACTAATGCTATCTGGTGGCTCAGAGCCTATTGGTAGGAGGAGGATTAAATGGCAATAGAAAACAAAATTAGTTAATTAATTAAAAATAAAATTACTGTAACAGTTCGCATTTGATTATTATATTATAGGATCTTATTTTATATCCAAGGATGTACAGAGATGGCTTAGCAGATGATACATAATCAATAAATGGTGGTTATGGTATAGAAACCCAGCTCTTTATGAGGCCAGGGTGTTAACACTGTGCTGCAGTGCAGGAAAAAGCATAGACAAGGGTCAGTCATTTGTTTCTAAATGAGAATAGGTTGTGAATAAGAATACAGAACTATTTATTTGGTATACATTTATTTCCTTTTAAATAGCTTGTGTGGGAGTAGAGAGTTGGGCCAGGAGTAGAGAGCACTAGGTTCTAGAACCTGAGTTTCACTCCAGCACTCACATGGCAACTTGCAATTGGCTGTTCCAGGAGATCCAATGTGTTCTTCTGGCCTCTGTGGGAAATGTACTCTGTGGTATATATGAAGGCAATACACCCATACATATAAAAATAAAAATATTGTGTGTGACACACATGAAAACCATAGAATCACAAATAACTTTATGTTCATAAGGAAATCTAGTTTTTGTTCTTAATTATAGCAAATGGTAGTTATTAGTGAAAGTCCATGAATCAAATTCCATTGATCCTGGCCCCCAGACCCTAACAATGTTAAATTTACATTTAGAGGCCAAGCTATAGGAAAAAGCATAATACCCAATCAGGTGCACCAGTTACAGCAGAAAGCTTCTAGTCTTGATTCTCTTCTCCAAGAAACTTGGGCTCTCTCATTGGACTAAAGGCATGCTTATCATGACGGAATACATTCCTATTGTACCGAAAACCCAGCTCACCACCCAGGGATAGTGAAGTCAGGTATCTTCATGTATGAGGACCTACAGACAGCCAGTCCTTTCTTAAACCAGTGCAATCCCTAAGAGCAATCCAAACATTTGTCCTTGTAACCACAGGTAAGTGTAGTCCTCAGCCTCTATCAAGGAACCTTCTGTTTGGAACAGATGGGGACCACCACAGAACACCACCACCAATCACAATGCAGAGCCGTGGAGCTCAGTATCAACAGATACCTCTACCAAGCGACTCCCACACCTACAGCTCAGGGAACATCCTGGAAGAGCGGGGCAGAAAGACTTTGAGAACTGGAGGAACGAGGTGTTTGCTGTGACACTGAATGTCAGCGGCCATACCTATGATGCCGCAGCAGCATGACTGCATAAGCATGGCCTGAACAAGGACCATAATAGACACGCCCATGTAGACAGGGGAAAGGTCACAAGGCTTAAACCCTGCAGAAATCACTATGGACAATTAAGAACTTCTGAGAGAAATAGTCTTCCATAGAAAAATGACAGCAAGTGGTTATTTGATACCAAATAGTTATTCCTGAAAATATATGCATTAAAATGGGGGAAAGAAGAATACTTTATGTGGGGGGGGGGTTTAGGGGGAGGAAAGGGAAGGAGGAATGGTATAATTTATAATCTCAAAGATAAAGAAATCATTTGGAACAAACAAAAAACAAAGGCAGGTTTTCACACACACACACACACACACACACACACACACACACACACAACACACACACACCCCAAGCCCTGCTTTGTTCCAGCTGCACGTTGCCTGGAAGTTGCCAGGTATGCTCCACCTCTGAGCTGCTCTCAAGATTGTAGCCTCGTCCTCTGCACGGCCTAATCCCCCATCCCTTCACACGCAGCTCGTATGTCGCTGCACACGCCACAGCATGGATGCTTGGTCTGCTTAAGGATGCCGTTTGAGTCTGCTACTCTGTCTTCTTTCATTCCCCACCCTCATGCCTCGAGTGGCTTCTGCTTGCATTTTCAGTCCGTGCTCACTGAGGGGATGTGCTGAATGTGTGGCAAGACAGGAGGAGGACCACTTATAAACATCACAATGTAAACGAGTCTGTTCAGCGGTGTTAGTTCGCTTTCCTTAAAAGCCACAGTGGAAAGACTGTAATCCACAAGGGTCCATTACACTGAGAACTGGGTACTATAAAGCACTTGGCATGTTTTTGTGAGAGGAAGTTTCTTAATCTTTCTCCAACCAACAGTGATAGCAGCATGTTTCTCAGCTCTTGGATATTTCTAGAGTGTTCCTGAAAAGTTAAAAGATTTATTTATGTATGTCTTACTTATGTGTATGGATTTGCCCGCACAAATGTATGTGTATCACACATATGCCTGGTCCTTGTGGAGTCTGACAGAGCATGTCAGATCCCCTGAAACGGGAGTTGCAGACAGTTTTCAGCTGCCACATAAAGGGTCCTCTACAACTGCAGTAACTGCTCCTAACCACCAGGCTTTCTCTCCAACCCCTGTCTCTGCATTTCTGAGTCAGCCTAGGTACTCAGCCCCCAGTATTGTGTGGTAGCAAATGCCTATTTGTTACAACACATGTTGTGTATTGTTGCTAAGATGGAACTTGACGGGATTGTCTTCAGATTCCAATCTTTTGTTTCTTCATAGAAGATTGAATGTTTTATTCATATAAGTTTATGCATGTAGAAATGCATTTTCTATACAGTGCTTGTCTAGACTGTCCAGGGCACAGCATTATTGAGCAGCAATTCACACAGCATTATGGAGAAGAACATGAAGGGAAAAAAAAAAAGGGAAAAAATGGCACCTGATGTTTGTTGAACTCCCCGGGGATTTCAATGGCCTGTTCCCTCTGCATGTATTGATTTTGGGAGTCAATTGCAGTTCCCAGGTAGGGTAGGCTTTCTGTTAGAGATCAACAAACCTTTTACCTCCTTAGACAGAAAGGGCAGGGCACAGCTCTTCCTGCCTTGCAGGAAATTGTAATTGTTATGATCCTAATAAGGGAGATGAAATGAGCATAATAAATAGGTAAATGTACAAACTCGAAGAGACAGATATAAGACACACTGCAGTAAGCCCCAGGTGCATGGACTCGACCTGCACACAACCAGCAACGAATGTGAAATCAAGCGTGTCTTCAGATGATTTCTCTCAAAACAATTAAAGAAGCCCAGAGCCTTTTATTTTGTTTGGCAAATATATAAATTTTTAGCGTGACCAATGATCCAGCCAACAGAGAGAAGAAGCTGATGTTTTTAAATTAACAACTAGGAATTTTTTTTGTAAAACAAAACAAATATATGATTTGGCAAAAGAGTTGAAGTGTTTTAAGATAGATCAGATTCACAGAGTAATAGGAAGCATAAAACTCAGATTCACTAGAGAGAAAGTCTGTGCTGGTTAAAAACACCAGCCATCTTCATTTGTTGCTACCTGAAGAATTAAGACAACCTACAAAGCAGAGAGGTTTTCTGTCCAGCATGGGGCTGCCAAGCACTAAAAGGGAAAGAAGATTTTACTTGAAGTTTGCTCATCAAGATAGTTCGTTAGTGTTCTGTGAGCGTATTGGAGATGGAATTGGTTGTATGTGATTGACGGAACAATATTTTTTTGCAATCTGTGGTAGCCATTCCCACAGGACTTAAAATACAGAAATTCATCATGTGATTTTTCTGTTCCTCATGTAGCTTTATCTCTTAAAATGACTTGCATGCATGTTTAATATTGTGATAGAACAAGAGAAAACCATTTCTTTTTAACCACTGTCATGTGTCACTGAAGACAGATGGTCTGGGAATTATGGATAATGTATAGGTTTTGTAAATATTGAAACTGGTATGAATTGGTGATCTTAAATTGGTAATTAGATTTTATTGCCTTACATTACAAATACAGCAGATACATTAGCACAAAAATAACTGGGTGATAAACTTGCCAGAAGTAAGGTTTATTTCTCAAATTCTGTAACATTATTTTGTATCAGTATGATGTTACTTGTCATTGGAAGAAAATAACTGCTAGGAAGTGAGTAAACAAATTAATGGAGGCAAAATATTATATTACATCTTGTTTATGATGTTTGAGTTTTTCTATTTAAGCCTTTCTACCTTTTAAAGCCTAGTCTGGGTTTTGCTGGTTAGTGTCCCCCACCTCCCAGGGTGAGGTGCTTCACTGGAACTTTGCATTGCATTTTTTCCTCCACTACTGTTTTCAAGTTGTTCATGTAGATGTGGTGATTGATGCTTATGGTGGGGAAGATACTGTTTCAATAACATACAAGGAATCAAGCACAGCACCCCATTAGCTCTGTTCTCTTCTCTGCCAGCTCATCCCAGCAGAAGGCTCTTTGGTTTCATTTTTTCACAATCTCTTTCTTGAACTCATATCCTCCATTTTTCTCTCCCTTATAACGTTCCCCACACTCCTTACTTTCCACATCTCCTTCCCCATTTCCTCTACTATCCCATTACTATCCCAGACATGCTCCCTACAAGGCCATAAATGAAGGGCAACGGTCAAGTCTTCTTCCCTTATCTAGATATGTCAGAAACTATTAATTCAGAGTCTCCATATTTCCACCACTAAATCAGTTATCTTTTGCATCCTCTGTAAAGCTGATAGTAAAAAGTATTCAAACAGAAGAAGATTTTTCTTTCACAGTTCTAGAGTCTAGAAGTTTTTCAATACCCAGGACAGCCTATTCTAGAAAAGATGCTTTCCTTTCTCCTCCGACTTCTGGTGGCTTCCCACATTCCTTGGTTTGGAACCGTAGCGAGTCTCTGCCTCCACCTCTACATCTCCAAGAAATATTGTCCATTAATCTTGCCTTTGCTATTCCAGCAATCAGGCTCACATGCTAGAGGGGAGACTTTTTATCAGAATGATGATGTCAGTTTAGTGTTTTTGTTCATAGGAGATGTATACTGTAATATTCCAATCAGAGTGCCATTTTAATAACTAATGAACTTTTTTGGTTCAGGAAGAGTATCTCTTATATGTTATATACCATTCTAGAGCCCACAGAGAGAGTGTTAAGCAAATACCCACTCTCATAGAGTCATAGTCTTGTTGGGGGATAAAAAGAACCATTTTTTATCCAAGCATATTACATAATGTAAAAAGCCTCAGGAAAATTTCCAAACTCATAGAATTATTTTCAGCTTGTAATTAAGCTGCTAAGAGATAAACCTTTATGGTATCTAAAACAGAGAGAATATAAAATAACCATTTCTAGTTCATTCATTGCCATGACATATATCATATTTTCTACCCTAAAAAGCAAAAGAAAAATCAAAGTATGAAGAGTTGAGCTGAATTATCTAATCCATTGACAAAGCCAGGCAAGTAATGTAGGTACAGTCCTGGAGTCATTGGGTAATTGGCAGGGCAGCTTGGGATTTCACTTCTTTAAGAAATGTATTCATGCCATATTATTATTCTAATTGAAGTAAATGCAAGCAATATTACCAGTCTGATTTCAGACTTCTGATTCTTCATAAAATTTCTTAACTTCTACTGTTTTCCTTCTTTTCAATTATATATCATATATAAGATAAAAAGTTTAATTAAGATTTTTAATGCATGTATGTATTATATTTTGATCACATTCACCCTATTGTTACTCTCTCATACCTCCGTGCTCCTTTTCAACTTCCAAAGTATTATCCCTTTATATTCTTGTCTTTATGTATATATGTAATGTAAATGCATATTTCTTTCTGCAAGATACACTTATTTTTTTTCTACTGTCTCTGAATTGTTAATTATAATCACTACTATCAGATCTTAGGCACATGGCATTGCTAACCTCTCATTTATCATGACCTTACTGTGATAGTAAATGTCTTTCATGTGTGTACTTCCTATGGGACAGTGAATTCATTTTTAGTTTTCTTTTCCAGCACTTTCCACAGTCTATGACATGTAGGAGTACCTAATAGATTTTTTAAATTTAGTCAGCTGTTTGCTAGCACAAACCAGGAGTGGGAGAGCTTAGAATCTGAGTGACCCACCTCTATTAGCAGCATGTCTCCGATTAAATTCTTATTTGTTGATTCAACTATGCCAGTGTGCTGGCCCACAAACAACCAAGATTAATATGTAAAGGACTTACGAGGCGGTATTATTTGCAGAACACAATGTTAATGTTCAAAGCATACATCTAATATGCACTAAATCTTAGGAAGCATCCAATAAATCTTATTCATTAACACTGCTTGCTTATTCTAGACATTATTGTTCTAGACATTTATCCTAACCATACAACGGATTTTCAGATACACAAGCAGCTTTTAATTAAAGTCCATGGAAGTTTCAATTTGTCAGAGCCAAAGATGTAAAATTACATCCAGTTTAATTATAAGAAAGCACAATTAACAGTTCAAGTTTTGTATGCCATTAACTGTGATATTTTAATGAAATGATTTAGAAGAATTAGCTAATAAAGTGTGCGTTTTTATTTTTTTATAAAATGTGGTGATATTTTCTAAGATTTATATTGTTTTCCAAAGTTATTTTCTTTGAATGAATGCTGTTCTCAACTTTCTCCATTCTCTCATTCCTCATATCTGGCAACTCACAATTTGAAAAAATCATTTTCTTATTAAGTGTTTCTTATGCACATCTGTTTTTCTGATTCTGTTAGCTCGTTTAATCACTATGGGCATTAAGTCATAGAATTTAAGCAATGAAGAAAAGTAGTAGTTATGTAAATGAGTTCTGCATTTGTGCTATATGCTCAAAATATATTCCTAATGAATCTCTTTGCTTTCATTTGGATCTTTAAAAATAGCCTTCTACATTTCCACTTCTTTCTCTGTATGTTTTATTATATGTGTAGAGTGTTTTTATTATTAGTGAGAAAGTGTGCACATGTGTACATATAGAGGACAGAAATTGATGTTGAGTTTCTTTCTCTATTAGTTTTTGAGAAGGGGTCTCTCAATAAAACTAAGCTCATAGATTTGGTTTGCTGTCCAGGAGTCTACCTCCTAGCAGCAGGGTTGGAGGCACTTGACACACCTTTACATGTAGGTTCTGGGACTCCCACATCCTCGTGCTTACATGGCTGCTGTTTTACTGACTATCATCAGGGGATGGCGAATTCATGTCAGTTCCAGCTCAAGGACCTGTGGGCAATGGATTCAAGTACCTGGTGACTTCAGCAATAGGGCCTTACCTCTCACCTTTGGGGACAACCAAGGCCAGTAGCAATAATCTGTAATGTTTCGGGAGTTTGTAATGTCTTGGACACCCCTGAACAACAACTCAAAAGAGGTTTTCTCATGCCTGCTGTTGGCATTCTTGTTGGGTAACCTTTGGCTCTTAGAGGGGGCAATGTTAGCCTAGATGAGCAAATTTCATTTAAACTGTATATGTATATTTACAGGCAGACTTACATATATTGAAGGGAATTTTGGTAGATAACTAATAGTATGATTCCTTATGCTTTCTCAGACATAATTCATATTATTCTACCTTCTTTTCTCCTTTTCATTTTTTAAAAATCACATTGAGCTATTGAGAGATAATGTTTTCAATATATTTTGAGTATAGTTCAATATTATTATTTAACAGTATGTTCACAGATAGGACCAGCATCGAGTTATGTTTAAGATCATTAGCTTTAGAATCAGAGTTCTAAGATTTTAATGATGGCTTCCTACTTCTAGTTAGGTAAGTTCTAGGACAATTAGGACATAAGAATACTTAAGACCTCAGATTTCTTATTTGTAAAGAGAAGATAATATTTTTAATAATATAGTTATTATGGGGAATAGATGAAATAATTATTTAAGGCAGTTTGAGTAGACTCAGACTCTTAGAAGGAACTGAATAGATAACAGGTCTTCCAATTAAGGGAGAAGGAAGAGACTTTCCAGTATAAGACAGCACCACTGACACAATGCAAAGCCAGCAACCCATGGCATTTTCCTACTGGCAAGTAATACTGATGAAGGAGTGTTAGAGAAAATGAGTCAGAGCTAGGTCTAAAGCTTCTGCCATCCATCAATATTCTTAAAGAGAGGCCACAAAGATGGCATATTTCATAGACCATCTTTGACACTCTAACAGATGTTTCATGCTTGAAGGTTTGAAATTTATTCTATAGACCAGAGAGAATTTTCAAAGTTAATAGTGATGCTAGTACTTGGACTATAAATAGGTTATCTTATTTTCTGAGTTTCATCATTGATGATGATAATAATGATTTCTGTCTTTTGGGTGTTGTGATGATTAAATAACACAACACAGCTAATATATCTAGAAAATTGTCTGGCTGATAATAATTATTCACTAGAAGTTAGCTATTATAAAGCTAACTTTATATTACTAACTTTATACTGTGAAGAGATCAGTGGGTTGATCAGTTCTCTATAGTTCTGTATAAACCATGATAAAGAAATGCACTTGATTTTATGTGAGGACAGAGATAGGATGACAAGTTTTAGATAAGTCATGATTAGTGATTGCCAGGCACTTGAGCCAGTTTTCTACAGAGTTGACCCAGACAAAGACCTATGGCAAAGAAGATGGCCTCTGCAGAAATCATAGCAGCTAATTCCGAGTCTCAAGGACATTAAGACAGAGGACCCTAAGTCCATTTGAGTAGGACAGAAAGCACAGAATACGGAGAGACCATATCTAGATATTCTGAGAGGATTACTTCTAGGCCATGACTTCTCTGTTCAAATTACAAAATGGTGTTTTTCTCTTGGGGTATAGTCATATTGCAGGAGGCACGCGGCTTGGTGTCCCTTTGACCAGATATATTCGAGCAGGACATATCCTTGGCAGGTGCATTTCTGAGTTAACCAGAGAATGTGTGCATTATTTGTCTCTATGTTTTGAACTTGTAGTGGTCTTGTGATTTGCTTTGATGAATGCAATGTGAGAGAAGTAACTTTATGTAACTCCTATAGGAGACTTCAAGAAGCTTTCAGCTTTCATTTTTAGCTTTTAGGACTCTAGCTTGGGAATCACTGTGTGAAGATGCTCAGTCTGGCCTACTGACAGATGAGAAACCATGCGGAAGAGCGCTGAAGAGCCCAGCTGACAACCAGGATACTGCAGGCACAGTTCCTTGATTGATCCCAGACAAGATTACAGCTTTCCAACTGCAGAATAGCTGGCCCACATGATTCTGAGAGAGAATAGCTGCATTTTACTTCAAGTCTTCCTTTTGCAGATGGATTCTTACATAGAGGTATATGCCTGATGATTCTACACAAACCAAAAAGGAAGGAACAGACAATTCTCAGTCTACAATTCATCTCCAATACTGACATTTTCTCAGCTTCCAGTGTCATTTCCTGCGATTAAATGTTGAGTCAGGACATCTGTCTTTCTCAGACAGAGCCGTTACTACATTATATAGATCTATGTGGTCTACAGTAGAAAACATGATGCTAGTGATTTCCAGGATAGTTTCTGATAGTCATAAGACCTAAAAATGCCTGCTGGCTGATTACCCTTCATGTTGCTTCGTACATCATGCAGACAGTAATAAAAGACTCAAAACTATGAGGTGAGAAGAGCTGCTAAGTTCCTGGCTAGTTCCTGTCATCACTGTCATCACCAGGTATATCATTCTGATGCAGACAGTAATGAATGCATTTGGAAAATGAGCAAGTTCTAAGAATGCTGGTTAAAATGAAAACTCACATGATGTGGCTGAAATTATGGTAGAAATCAGAATAACAGAAATTAGGAATAAATGTGTAAATATAGGGCTCAGGAAATGACTCAGTGGGTAATGGCTTGGTCCTTTGTCACAGATGATAGAAATATGGTGAGGTAGTTGTAGATCATGGGTCATGACTGATACCTATTGGAATAGTTGTTGATTTTACTTAATTCTTGTGAATTCCTGCTTTTAAAAACAACAAACAAACATCAAAACAAAACAAAAGAAAGAAAACCACTCTGTTTTGTATGAAATCAAAAGACAAGGCATTGTACTGTTGGGAGTCTTCACCTAATCCTAGACTCTAGCTAGGCTAGGTAGACTGATTGGTCATAACAGCTTATAGTTATATTCTGACTACAGACATAACTTTGATACCATGTCCCCAAAATAAGTTCAAGTACATCTTATACAGCAGCAGAGAAGAAATGAACCACCTAGTGTAGAAATGCCTAGTGGATTCTAAAGTTATTTGATGCCTTTTCTCAAGCTTGTGAATTTAAAAACTGAATTATTTGCAAAACTGTTGAACAATTAAAGATTCAGTTGTGTTTGGTTCTATCCTATGTCTCTGAGCTATCCAGGCTCTGGTTTCTGGCCCTGCAGGCAGTGTCAGGGATGGGCTCTCTCTCCTCCCTGGGGTCTCAAGGTAGACTAGTCATTGTCTGTCTGTCTCTGTCTCCTCTGTCTCGTCCCCTCTCTCTCTCTCTCTCTCTCTCTCCCTCTCTCTCTCTGTATATGTGTGTTTTGTTTTAGAAAGGATCTTGCTATGTAGTTCAGGCCAATTCAAACTTGTGATCCTTTTTTTCTTTTAAGATTATAGTAGCCCTTCCTCCTTTTCTTTCCTACTGCAATTCTGTGCCACCTTTGCCCCAGTACATTTTGTAAGCAAAACAAACTGTAGGTTGAAGGTTTAATGGCTGGGTTTGTGTCCCAATCCTTCCACTGGAAGTTTTGCCTCGTTATAGGAGAGGGCCAGTTCAGGCTCCTTATACATATTATTAGGAGTTTTAGCTAGGTTCATACTTGTAGATTCCTGGAAGTCTGTCTGTCTGTCTGTTTATTTATTCACTGTCTATCTATTTATTTATTCACTTTATTTCCCAATCTTAGCATTGCTTCTCCTTCCAGTCCCTCATCTCAAAGTCCTGCCTACATCACACTTCCCCTTTACTTCTGAGAAGGAGGAAGTTCCTCCCTGAGTATCAGCCCACCCTGGCACATCAAGTCACTGCAGGATTAGGCACATACTCTCCCACTGAGGCAAGACAAGTCAGCTCATCTAGGGGATGGGATCCATAGTCAGTAGATTCACAGACAGCCCCCGCTTCAGTTGTTGGGGGACCTGCATGAAGACCAAGCTGCACATCTGCTACATATGTGCAGGGGGCATTTGTATGCCCTTTAGTTGTTGGTTCAGTCTCTGGGAGCCTCCACGGATCCAGGTTAGTTGACACTATTGGTCTTCTTGTGGGCCTGGATACACAGGTGCCCTTTGTGAGAGGCACAGTAGCAACACCTGCCAATTTGGGGGGAATGTGCTGAGCTGTCCTCAGAGGATCAATAGGGACACATTGCAGGCCTGCATTCCTGCTTCAACTACCTTGGAGCCTCAGGCTATGCTTGTATCTGTCACCTGGATTCACAGACAGAAGCCTAACATAACTATCCTCTGAGAGGCTCCATCCAGCAGCTGACAGAAACAGATGCAGAGATCCACAGTCAAGCATCAGGCAGAGTTCCAGGATTCTTGTGGAAGAGTGTGGGGCGGGGGGCAAGGATTGAGGAATCTGGAGTGGATGAAAACTCCTTAAGAAGACCAACAGATCCAACTAACCTGCAAGTTTTCATTGAACTAGGTTTCTACCTCACCCAGAAATGCTCCCTGTTAGCAGTTGTCCCTCTCAGTACTCTCTCTATCCATCCTCTCCAAATCCCTCCTGTTGCTGTCCCCAGCCATTCCTAGTCCACTCACAGTATCTACTCTATTTTCCCTTCCCAGACAGTTCATACTTACTCCATGTGAACCCTCCTTATTACTTAGCATTGGGTCTGTGGATCATAACATGATTGTCCTTTACAGCTAATGTCTACTTATAATTGAGTACATACCTATTTACCATGTTTGTCTTTCTGGATCTGGATTAACTCAGTTGGCAAAAAAATAAAATAATAAAATAAAATAAAATGTCAATGAAATGATTCCTGGTGATACTCTACTAGACTTGTAGACCTGAGGCTAGCCTAATTGTTATCAGAGAGGCTTCATCCAGATGGAAAGAGATGTAAAACCTCACAACCAACTATTAGATAGAGCTGGAAAAATCCTGTGGAAGTGGTAGAGGAAGGATTTCAGGAGTGGGGGGAGGAGGATGGGGAGGTGTCGAGGACACCCAAGAACACAACATATAGAATCAACCTGGACTCATAGGGCCTCACAGAGACTAAACTGACAATCAGGGAGCCTACACGGGTCTGACCTAGGTCCTCTGCATATATGTTATGGTTGTGTAGTTTGATCTTCTTGTGGGATTCCTAACAGTGGGAGATAGGCTATATCTTACTCTTTTGCCTGATTGTGGGACCCCTTTTCTCCTATTGGGTTGCCTTGTACAGCCTTAGTATGGGGGGGAGATACCTAGACTTTTTGCAACTTGTTACGTCATGCTTAGTTGATATTCCTTGGAGGGCTGTCCACCTTGAATGGAAACAAAGGAGGAGTCGATGGGGGGAGAGGGTAGGGTGGAGGAAGGAGGCATAGGGAGGAGAGGTGGGAGGGGAAACTGGGGTTAGGATGTAATATTTGAGAGAAGAAAAAATAAATAAGAAAGAATAAATGGAAAAAGAATATATTCAGTTATGCCAGACAGATAAAAATGTTAATGGATTTTAAAACCATGTCAATGACTGTTTTGCTATAAGATATAGAACTAATAATTTTGATGCCAAATTGAAAAAAATGAGATATTTATGACATTATATAAATATCTATCCCTCTGTCTCCATTTGTCTGTCTGTCTCTGTCTCTGTCTCTGTCTGTCTGTCTGTCTCTCCCTCTCTCTGTATATGTGTGTCTGTTAGTTTTCTTTTAGAAAGGATCTTACCATGTAGATCAGGACAACTCAAACTTGTGATCCTCTTTTTCCTTTTAAGATTATAGTAGCCCTTCCTCCTTTTCTTTCCTCTTTTAAAACTCTCCTATATAACACCATCCAAATATATGGGTTTAAATATATATAATATATAAATATATAATGTATATATTTGGGGGTTTAAATATATATTTATATATTTTAAGTATATAATATATAATAATATATATTATAACGTATTCCTAAATATACCCTTTCAGTCTGTACGATGTTATTTGTACTATGTTTTCAGGGCTGACCTTTTGTTATTGGTTAATCAATTGGTGTGCTACTCCCAGCTCTCCTCAGTCGCCTATTGTTGTTGGTGCAGGACTGAGGTCTCATGGCTTATTCTCTGCCTGGTATGTTCATTGGTGTCACCTTTCTTCAGCTCAGAGTTGGGCAGTCACATTAGTGAGACTTTATCGATGTAACTTATTATATATTGATGTAAAGTTATTCAGAAACACAACAAACTTGACGATCCTACAATCTTTTTGCCCCCTCTTCCGAAATGTTCCCTGAACCTTAGGTGTAGGAGTATTCTGAATGAGCAAATTCTGCACTCTTCCTAAATGCCTGTTGGAACTTCAACTGTGATTCTTAATGTTCTTTTGCCAGAACAAGGGGAAAGCAATCTGCTTCCTGTGTTCTGAGAATGTAGCCTGGCTTTACTTAGGCCTCACCCACGTCCAGAAGACCATGTCTTCCTGAAAACAGTAACTAAAAGGAAAAGTCACAGATGCATACAGCATAATGAGATGCACCCCATCAGTGAAGCTGCACATTCTGATACTAATCCCACTAGACATTTAGTAGCCTTCTGGAAGTGGCTATCAAAGGCTGGAGAAAGGTTTTCCCTGGGAAATTAAAGGAAGAAGATACAGTGTGAGATTTGTGGTGTTTAGATGTCACTATGTCCTGATTGGCAGGGAGTGGGTAAAAGTCACAGAGATTCAGTTACGAATTAATTTATTTGGTCACAGTCACACTTTCAGGTGTAGAACCATTGTGAGTCATGGTCCAACCAACTGCTAAGTAGACAAACTTGGAAAGTTACTGAATTGCCAGCCAGTCTTTCTTAAAAGATATTTCTTCCAAATCAAGTTATTCCCTTTAAAGTAGGAAAAACTGTACAAAGTATCCTGCAAAACTATTATCTGGTGAAAAAAAAATGGTGGCCTAAGACATGTAACCCAGAAAGTAGCACATGCTGAGTGCCCAATAAGTGATAAGTACTATTACAGTGCAGAGTTTTGTTCATTTAGATTAAATTTCAATTCATACACCCATTACAATTATTTAATTGAAGCCCTATCCAGCCAGATCTCAAGAACTTTATCTAAAAACTATAATATGACTAATATAATTTATTATTGGGTTCAATATTGTTCATTAAATATGTAACAACTGGTAATGAGGATAATATCGTAGGCTACAAGGTAAAAGAGAATAAAAGTCCTCAGTGTAATTTATAATCCTTTCAAAGGGGATGACTCTTGTTAGAGAGATTCGTTTATCTTTATCAAGATAAAGTACAGTGCATTCTTGTGCACGTTGAGTTTTCAGATCCTTTAGATTGCTGACCCAAGTTATTCCTTCACAGTACTCACCCTGTGACGTAGATGGCAGTGGATACAGTAGCTGACCTCCAGTATGTGCTCAGCTCTCCTCCTTGCTTTCTGTCTGTGTCTACTGGCTCCTTCTTAGCTCTGTAGCCTCTAAAATCTGGAATATCCCAAAGAAGTTCCAAAGCCTCTTTTGTTTTCCAGCTAAACTCATCCCCTGGTTATCTCATCCACTCTCACAACCTTGCATGTAATCTATGGGTAAATGACTTCAAAATTATGTAATTTGTATATTTACAAAACCACATGTACATAAACACCCTAAAGATGGGATATATTGGGGGAAATATACTACTAGTATACTCTTTCTTGTGCAAAGATCATAGAGGGTTCTTACATATAGCTAGATGATACTTCTAGCCCACTATACACGCAGGTTATGTAGTATATACTGGTGCTCTAAGGATAGAAACATGTATATCAAGGTGATATGAGATTATTATATGTGATTGTAACACAGGGCTAAATATAATGTGTGAGTCTAAACATAGAAAGTAGAATGGGAAATTTCTAGCGCCACTGTAATCTTACTGGACTACGGTCCTGGTCCTGGAACAGGCTGACACAGATTAGAAACATCATAATGTACTTTTTGGAAAAAATTCTCACATACCATCACTTCTACAGCACTGTTCAGACCACTAAATCTCTCTCCTGTGCTTCTGCGTCAATCTTCTATCTCATTTTGTTAGATTTTTATCTCCCTATGTTTTGTATCAATGTGTACTTGAGGAAATGTATGTTAGCTCCCGTCATTTCCCTGCTTCAACTGTCCCTCAGTTTAGAAGCCTACTGTAAGGACCTGGGTGAACTGACCACCCTTGACCTTCCCAACCTCGTCTTCACACTTTCCTTTCTTGTCCTAGCTACGCCTGTCTCCTCTCTGGCTACCAGAGATTGATGTAAGCTAGAAGAGAGGAGATTTCATAATTGTTTAACATATATTCAGGCTCTGTGTCTGGCCTAGAGTGAGCACTCATTAAATATTTATTGAATATATGGTGAGGCAGTTTCTGAACACACTTTCTTTTGTGCATTTTCAGAGGGTGTTCGTTGTACAAAGCACTGATGTGTATAGGTCTTTACAGTGAGGCTGAGGCAATGACGGCATTTTCCACCATTAGGTTGTTAGCTTTTCCTCTGCAGATTGCTGACGTTTCTCTGGCTTGTTTACTCTCCAGAACTCGATGCCCCTTCTGTGTCATGGGATGCACTATAGCTCTTTCCCCTCTGGCCTAGATTAATTTTATCTGTGGCCTAGGGAAAAAAAGGGGGGGGGCAAATTTTCTTCCTTTCTTATGTATTTTTCCATTTCAGTTAAACATCAGTATAAGGAAAATTCTAGGGCCAGAATAATAGTATATTTCATGTAAGCTGCCAGTAGTTGCTTTTAAGGGTGGTGCTCATAAACCAGTTAGTTTACCAGAATTTAAATTCCTCCAAATCACAGGAAATCCAGAATGGAAGCCCTTGCCCCTGGAATTGTAAATGGCCTCCTGCTGTGCTAACTCACTGTCCCACATATTTCCAGGGGAGATGGAAAAGAATATAGAGGGTTGATGACTTATGTACTTTATGAGATATACCTGTGACCAGTGTCTCACTCCTACGCCACTGCCTGGAATGCAGTCATACCCACACTCTGACGTGGCCACAGAGGATGAGTCGTCTGAGTTCCCCGGGAAGAAGCAGCAGCTCAGTGGCCGATGACTAACCCTGAGTTCTCATCACAGTCTGCATTGCCTTCCTTTCTGTCTTTCACTCTTCATATATATATATAGATTTGTTAATTCCCTTCTTCCCTAGTGGTGATTGGAGTCACACAGTACTAAAGGTTTCTGCAATTCACTGATTGTATCCTTCGTTCTAATAAACTTGTGAGGGAGGACTGCTATCACAATTTGCTCTATGTAATTTAATTTATGCTAAAAGATAAAAAACACTTCATAGGTTAGTAAATTAAGATACAGAAAAGGTAAGAAACCTAATATTTAGTGTTGAAACCAGTATTTGAGGCAGATTCCCAGGAACTCAGAGCATGGCTTCTTAATTAGACAGGCACATCTTCTCATATTTTGAAGAAGGCGAACGTATTTCTGCTATCACAGTGCTTCTCTGAGGAATCTGAAGGAATGGAAGTGTTTGGACACTATTTTAAATTTGGATGGGCTCAGTTCATGTGATAATTTGCTCCCAACATTATTTCACCAAATTAAAAAATTAATCTTTATTGTATGTATTTCTAGGTTTACACACATGTACATATGTACACACACACACTCACACACTACTTTACATTCGTTCCCCATCTGTTTTACTCCATGTCACACCTCTTTTCTGTTTCTTCAGTTAATCCCCCTCTCTGCTTGCTTATCATATGTTTTAAATTGCCTTATTTTCTACTCTTCTCATGATATAGTCTCATTTCTGTGGCTCACATACTCATATAAGTACATATAAATACATCATTTAAAATCTAAGAGTTATTCATCTTTCTCAATTTGTCTTATTTTGGTTAGCATGATGATTTCCAGTTACATCCACTTTCCTGAAAATGTGATTTCAGTTTTTCTTTACAGTTTAATAAAGTTACTTTCTGTTTGCATACCATATTTTCTTTTCTTTTTTTATGCATACCATATTTTCTATATCTGCTCATCCACTGATAGACACTTCATCTAGCTCTGTTTCCTGACTGGTATGAGTAGTGGAAAATTAACATCGATTTGCAGCTATCTCTGTGCTATGTTGATTTTAGTATTTTGTGATATAGCCTCAGGAGTGGTCTAGCTGGATCATATGTCATTTCTGGTTTCAGTTTTTTTGAGGAGTCTCCATACCAATTTTCACAGTGACTGTACAAGTTTACACTAACAGCAATGGTAAATAAGGGTTCCCTTTACCCTCCATCTTCACAGGGGTTTATTGTCAGATATGTTTTGATGGTAGCCATTTTGGCAGGAGTGAGATATAATTTCAAAGCGGTTTTGACATTTTCATACATATATGTATTACCGTGATTATGTTCACCTTCTATTAACTTATCTTGTCCTCTTTTCAACTGAACCCCTCCTTCTTCTAACTCTGTTTCTAGTGGCTACATTGTTGAAAACCATGATATTCCACAGCATGATATTAACAGTCTGTAGCACCCAGGAACGGACGAGACCTAATGAATAATTCTTCTGTGCACAATGGAATGTCGAATGGTTCAATTTTGTACAAGTATTCATTGTAATGGCCTATCTAGGAAGATGGCAGCATTTTGGGAAACTCCCCCTATCATTATGCCCTACATTATTTGATCCCCTCTTCTACAATGTTTCCTGGCCCTTGAGGAGAAGGATGGTATAGATGTTCTGTTCAGAGATGAGCACAGGATGTTCACTGTCTCATCACTTTGACCAGGTATGAGTTTCTGCATTAAATGCCATGCTCTTCCAAAGGGAGCTTTTCTGCCTCGGCAGAGAGTTGTGCTAGTCCATGAATATAAACGTAAATACATGAATATAAACGTAAATACATGAATATAAACGTAAATATTTAAAGTGATATTTGAAAGCATGTCCAATTAGGGAAACAACAGTCCACCTCTTTGATCCATAGCCTCCCCAGTCATAGGATTTTGAATAAGGTTTATAACACCAATTGTGTATTCCCAGCTATAGAGAAAGCTGGCAGTCCGATTTCAAATCAGTCAGTTAACCACAATACAGTTGTGGCAATATTGCACAGGTGAACACACCTTGCTGGACAAGTTGACATTTTAGCAAACATAGTCCACAGGTAGGTGAGGCCATTGATAAGTTTTCTTCCCCACAGCCTGAATGAAACTTTTGGTACTAAAACACTAGTCATTGGGGGAAGATTCTTCCAGCTCCATTCCACCTTGATTTCTGGGGCACCTAAAATACCAATAGACGACTCATTCTCAAGATAGTGCCCAGCTGCTGTCCTCCTAGTCACATGGTGTGACAAAATGGGATTTGTTTTTTTATCCACTGCTGACCCATCTGCAGGAAGAATAACTTCCTCATTAAAATTGGCAGTTAGATTTGGTGCTTGTGAGGGCTGTGGGCTTGTCCTGCATGTAAAATTGTCTGCCTTTTCTCTGATTCATCTTTTGAAACCACACGTAGCTTTGCCTTCCTCCAGCAGGTACTCTGAATTCAGCTTCTCTGTGAATCTTGTTATTTCCTGATCCTATACAGGGTCTTCTCACTTCTGAAGTGTCCTAAACTCTTCCCTATCTCTCTCTGTGGGATAAAGTCTACCTGTAATGTTTCTGAGTCTCCCCTGACTGGGTCACCTATAGCTAGGCTTTACTCTGCTGTCTTCCTTGGATATACCCCATATTCCCCCAAACCGTAAGCATAATTACTCATCATTCTCCAGTTCTGCGTCACCACCGTAGTGTGAGATCTTAGGGCCAATGGATGTGCTAAATTATTTTATCTTATTTATGTAAGAATCTTCTCTGAGTATTTTTTGAATGATGTGAATTGTTTATTGTTTGAAGACAATGTGTGTGCAATATCTTCAAAGTACAGATGAACATATAACTCATTCTTTTTATTTTTTTATTTTTTTATTTTTTATTTTTTTATTTTTTTTTTATCTTTTTTTATTTACATTGCAAATGATTTCCCCTTTTCTGGGTCCCCACTCCCTACAAGTCCTATAAGCCCTCTTCCGTCCCATTCTTCCATCTACCCCTTCCCACTTCCCTGTTCTGGAATTCCCCTATACTCTTGCACTGAGTCTTTCCAGAACCAGGGGCCACTCCTCCATTCTTTTTGGACATCATTTAATTTGTGGATTATGTCCTGGGTATTCAAAGTTTCTAGGCTAATATCCACTTATCAGTGAGTGCATACCATGATTGATCTTTTGAGATTGGGTTACCTCACTTAGTATCATCTTCTCCAGCTCCATACATTTGTCTAAGAATTTCATGAATTCATTGTTTCTAATGGCTGAATAGCACTCCATTGTGTAAATATACCACATTTTTGTATCCATTCCTCCGTTGAAGGACATCTAGGTTCTTTCCAGCTTCTGGCTACTACAAATAGGGCTGCTATGAACATCGTGGAGCTGTGGCACTTTGGAATTCTTACTTACTAATTGGATGAAATTCCACCATACACCTAGTTGTGTAGCAATTGTGATTAAATATTTTGCACAAAGAAGCACAAGACTTGATATAAGCCTTCTATGTGTTGGTACACTGCAACCTGCTAAAGATATTTGCTCAGGCGAAAATGAGACAAATAAATCATATTCTGATACAGCATATAGCTTAGTTTTATCTAAGTCACCAAAATAGAGTCAATATCAGATAGAAAAATGAATTGTGAGGTATCAGGGCTTATATTTTTGAAGGAAACATTTAACTAATGGGTCTCCTAACCCACCAAGGATATTAAACAAGTCAGTTTGTTAGAGATTAGAGAAGACTTTGAGCAGATAGTTTCTCTTATAAATAAAATTGTGTGTGTGTGTGTGTGTGTGTGTGTGTGTATGTGTGTGTGTATGTGTGTGTGTGTATGTACAAGCATTCAAACCTGTGTCTGTTCATATGCACACACACCAATGCCTAGTCTTTGTAGAGAGCTTCACAGGAGAACATTCTATAGCACATTTAGTTGTTTTCTGAACCCTTCCTGAGTTGTCCGAAAGTAAAGCCACCAAGAGTTGTCGTTGGAAGTTTAATAGAGGGCTGTGTCTGTGCACTGAATGAATTATCTAAAAGAACCAAGCAGGTTTGAATCTTTGGACAGGCTACAGGACCAGTGTCCTAAACAATTTTCCTTCTCCCATGAGAGTACTGTCAAGAAAGTAATGAAAGTTTCCTTTGGAGGATGGATCACCAGAAAGCTGGCAGGATGGTGTGATGGTGGCAGAACAAGTCACTGTGGCATCTGATGAATCATCTCAGCTACTGAAGGTGTCATGACAAGAGCCCAGAGGAGAAGCACGTGAGAACACATGAAGCTGTGGGAGAAGGTAGTGGAAAGAAGGATCGAGGAGAGAGGAGAGGAAAGAGATAAAGGAAGCTTGGGAGAGGTGAGGAGAGGGGAAGGGCTGGGGGGAGAGAGAGAGAGAGAGACAGAGAGAGACAGAGAGACAGAGAGACAGAGAGACAGAGAGACAGAGACAGACAGAGAGAGACAGAGAGACAGAGAGACAGAGAGAGACATAGAGACAGAGAGAGACATAGAGACAGAGAGACAGACAGAGAGACAGACAGACAGAGAGACAGAGAGACAGAGAGACAGAGAGACAGAGACAGAGACAGAGAATGAGCCAGTCTGAATTTATGTGAGTTTTTCAACACCACCTTCCTCTTTTCTGTTGCACTTCAGACAGCGACTTACCGAAGAAACAGCAATCTAACTTCTGAGTGATTATTGCATTGTTACTTCATATTTTCCACCAGGATTCTTATATAATAAATTGGGAATCTCCATTGCAAGAGGATTATTATCATCATCATCATCATCATCATCATCATCATCATCATCATCATTGTTACTTAATCATGTCCAGAGATTGTAGGCTCATTAGAGTGGAATTTTCACTCACTAGTATATTCAGAGAAACCACTTTAAATAGGTGTGGGAGACAAATACAGAGTTAATTTCTGGATACATTCCATGGTTCACATTCGTGATTACATCTCATTTCTCACTGTCCTGATTATGCTCACAAGTGAAAATATTGCTCCTCAGCAAACATGGATTTTCTAATATTGCTAATTCTTAATTCAGTGCTGATATTTGAATATATCACTCTCTGAATTTTAGAGTAACAGAGAGCTTTAATTCATTGATTAATAGTTGATTTCTAATCACCTTACATCTCAAATAGTTTGAGAATCACAAATGAATGTATAAACAAAAGTACCTTACAGCCTGGAGGAACATTGCGATTCTGCTTGAAGACACTCCAGGAAACACACATACTGTCTACGTCTTCTGTGGCTACTGAGCCATATTCCTTCTTGCTTGAACAGCGCAGAAGGAAGGGGGGAGATCAGGCGGATAGACGTGTCTGTGTGGTTGGCATGGCTGCGAGACCTTGGAAAGACTGGAGACCTCGTGACATGGCTGCAGTCTACACAGAGATACCAGGCGTTCTCCTAGGCATGTAATGAGTGTCAACGGGAAACTGGATACAAAGAAACAAACAGGAAAGATCAATGACAGTATTTAGTAGCTGAGAGTCCTCTGATGTAGCTCCATATTTGCCGTCATCACTTAAAATGTGAATTCTTGTGTCAACATCAGAAAGCACCATAAATGCTATCTAGATCGTCTGACAGCTGACCAGCCCCAGAGCTTCCTTGGTTTCTTCTGTGCTCTCGCACTATAAGCACACACTGAGAAGCACTAGGGATCACTGAAAACGGAGCACGGGTGCACAGCCCCGCCCCAGAAAATACCAGGACCTCAGCTTTCAGCTCATGACCCTTTCTCCCAGGTGGTTTTACGTCATCCCTGACATATAGGTGTGAGAACAGGCGTGTAAACAGCGATAAGAAATTGCAAAGACATTTATGTTAAAGTGATTCTTTGCTGTAAATATACTTTCATCATTCTTTAAGGACAAAAGAAATAAATTGTATACAATGAGACACATGTGCTTCTTTATTTTTTGATAAAAAAATTAAGTCTTGGTTGGCTGTTTGATCCTGAGGAGGTGGAGTATCTTCAAAAATTTTTAGGATCAATTGATTGATATTTTGACTTTAATATCAAAAAAGGTTGGAAATTCTGTCTTAACCCCAAGTCATAATTCATTGAGAGTTTTAAAGCAAATGCAAGTCAGCAACAACTCAAGAGCAGTCTCTCTCTCTCTCTCTCTCTCTCTCTCTCTTTTGATTGGAGACAAAATACAGAGCCTTCTGCTTGCTATATAAGTGAGCTTCTCAAACAGCAATTTTTAAAAATCAGAATCTAGCATAATACAATCTAAAGATGTGTTGACTCTGATTTCTTTCTTTTACTCTGTGGAACTAAAGTCAGAAAATATTATGTCTTTGTTTTTTTCCCTTAACCCATCTTGCTTCCACATGAGAAAGTAACTTCCTGCGCCTGTAGCAGGAACACAGCATCTCTGAGCTTAGGTGCCTGTGTCAGTCCTGAGCTTAGGCACAGACAGAGCCTGCTCTGTGCTCTGATCGTATGCTGGAGTGAGGTCATGCCATGCGGCATAAGTGACGACCACCAGAAACACCTGGCATTCATTATGTTTGATTTTGAATGGGCCCTTAGCCATGTCCATCCACAAGTCTTCCATTCATGCTGCCAAGTTTTTCTGTCTGCAGCAGTCACTTATATGGCCTCGTATGGAGTGTTAGAATGTCCACACTGAGTGAACAAAATGTTGCTGTTGCCGAGGCTACCAAAGGGCTAAGAGTCTCTCAGTACCTTACCAGCTGTAGAGACTATAGACTTATGCTAGACCCACATCTTAGTGGAGTAAACAGAAGCAAAAACTACATAGAATCAGTGTTAAGTTTTATTGATTAGTAGGTTTGGTATTTTGGTTGTAATTTAGCTTTGGTTTCATAGTTTGTTTGCATATGTTACATACCTCAGTAGTTTTTGTCATTTTAAATTAGTATGTACTTAAATACTATACAATATATAAGCATTCCTAAGGCTAATATTGAAGACCCAGAGAATTTTTATTCTCTTAACTTGGAAAAAAACTTGATAGATAAAACTGACTACTGAGAAATATTCACATAGTTTAGAAAAAGGAGATCGTGGGCAGGATGGCTAAGAAAAAAGATGTTTTGACTGAAGTCTTTGTGGTAAATAGAAAAGGGAATCAGAAATGTTCATATTACATAACTGGATAGAAGGAGTTGACAGAGAATCCTCACAAAGACAGCAACCACTTAATTTCAGTGACTCCAAGCATACTGTAAGAGAAGCATTAAAGTAAAGCGTTGATAGGTGATCCTGGGACAGCCTGGGAGCGAGGAGAGGTGAGACGGCAAAGAGGACCAGAAAGCATCATTACCAAGCAGGTCACCAAGTCACTGCTGTGGATCGCTAGGACAGTCCCACTACAGATCTCTAGGAGCCCTGGCAAAACAACACTATGCAAAACAACGCTTAACAAAATACAAAGCAAAACAAAGACGAAGGGCTATCAATCCATCAAGAGAGACTCTGGGCTAGTTACACAGCAACTTTTGCTGTAACATGGTTGTTGAGAGATTTCTCTGGAGCACCTGGATTATGAGACATGTTTGGCCTGCCTCATGGCAGACCAACTGGGTCTGGAAGTCACAGAAAGGCCTTCAGGCAAAGCAAGCAATTACTGGCAAAAATATCATCTATGAGGAAACAGAGTCCTACTGTGTCACCTCAGGATGGAATTGTATAATTCACATGCAAACTCTGTATATAACATATCAACTTCCAAAATTATGAAGTTTTAAACCTAGAAATATTATCGTATACCATCCTGTTACAAATCCACCAGTAAACTGAGTAACTTGTATTGATTCAAATGGATTTTTTTTTTCACATTTAGATATACGTGGAATGAGGGGTTGTTGCTCTGGTTCATTCCTTGCCTTGCAAATGATTGTATTAGCTCCTTAATGCACCTCTTCTATCTGGAGGTTTTCTTCTCCCACGGTCACAAATAGAGCTTTTCCTGTGATGGACTCGTCCCTGCTTTGTTGCCGCACTCATCTGCAGGATATAACAAGTTGGTATCATTTCTCAACTATTGATTTCAATTACCTTATCTAGGTCCTTAGGACAAGTAGTGAGAAATACAATACCTAATTCTGAAGAAAGAGGTTTTAAAGGAAAATGTGTTCAGGCATAGATGGAGCTCATCTCTGTTCTCACACAAAACCATGTCTGTCTGTTCTCCCTGATGTCAGGGCCGATGGTGCTTTGCGTTCCCATAGGCATTAAAACTGCCGCGACCTACACACAGCTTGTTCCGTTCAGCCCTGAGGACACTTGGAGTCTGTCGGCTGTCTGTGGTGGTTGTTCTTTTCTGATGCTTTGGGGTACTTAGCCCTGTGGGATTCAAGTCCTTGTCTTCAAATTATACCATCTATCTTTGATAACTGTTGTCATATCCTAAGAAGCTGCAGCTTCAGGCTGTTTGAATATGTGGCTTTTGAATGTTTTTATGTTGTTGGTTTTGGGGTTTTTGGTTTTGGTTTTTGTTTGTTTTGTTTTATTTTGTTTCTGCTTACCTTGAGTGATGTGGCTCAGGTTCATTCCATCTGATTATTTGAGCAGCTATTTGGGAATTCTGGTGTACTATGTCTTTACATGTATAACCCCGTGGAACTCAGGCATCCATGTCAACTGGTCATAAGTTTTACATGTATGAAGTTATTGGTGAGCTTAATGCCGGGGCATGAGCATCCCCATTCAACCCTTCCATCTTATCTTACATTGGTTAAAAAGTAGAACCCATCGTAGTCTTGGTTCTAAGCAGAAATTGTAGTGCTCAATACAAGTTTAAAAGAGTTTACCTTTGCACACAGAGACTAAAAACGCCAGCGTTAACTGTTAATTCTATTTCCCCTACGTAATTAAAAATATACTTATGGTTAAAGTATATTATACTTATGGTTAAGATTTTATATTTTCTTCTCTTATTCAATGGAATATGATTGGTGTTCTTAATAAATATAATTCATAAGAGCAGTTTTAATATCTTACACTATTTAGAAGGAGCTTTATACTGTAATTTATCCAACCATATCACCTTTATGTTTCAGTATCACTAGATGGCCTTCCTAATGTGTCATACAATTTTATATTTTTATTATCAGTGTGTGGTAGTGCCTACTTCATCAAAACCTGCTCATCCACAATTACTCTTCTGGAGAATTTCATCTATCTTCTTGTTATCATCTGAATTGTTGGGCCTCTCGTAAAGACAGACAGTTGCTAGATAGTTTCAAAAAACTCACCATAGTTCTTGTAAGTTCTCTGCATATATATCTTTGTACATTAATTCACTAATTGGTCATTAGTGTTCTTGTTATTATCTTGGAGTGATTTTCATAGTAAATGAACGATCACAGTAGTTGGAGATTATTCCCATTCATTTTTTACTTCCAAAGTTTTAAGTTATTTGTAGTTATACAAATTCTATTTCCCTTGTAGGGTATCTTGTGTGTGTGTGTGTGTGTGTGTGTGTGTGTGTGTGTATGTGTGTGTTCTGTGTTGTGCTGTGTTTTGTGTGTGTGTGCATGTGTATGTGTGTATGGTTTATATGTTTACATGTATTGTATATGTGCGCCTGTGTGTGTTTGTGTATATGGGTATTTGTTTATGTGTGTGTTTCTGTGATATTTGCCTGGTGAGGGATTTATTAGTTATAGATAACAGAAATCCAAATTAATAATGACAAAGGATAGAGGTTTGTATATACCGAATAATCAAAAGTCTGGCATTAGATTATAAAAGCAGCAGCTTTTATAGGAATCTCAGGAATACCATTTCATAACAAGGCTCTATTTCTTTTTCTGCCCTGCCATCTTTGATTATTATCAGAGTCTATTTATAAAAAAAAAATGTGACTTCTTTATTAAGGAAGCCAGGGCTCAGAGAAGAGAAATGATCTGGAGCCACCACTCAGCTGCTTGGTCGAGGAGCCTCGTGCTTTTTTCTTCTCAGTGTCTCCACTCCCCCACACTGGGACTTCATTTGATTCTCTTGGGGTACATCACACTGGAACCTGCTGGTGGTGCAGGCTCCATATTAAAATGTGATTTTTTCTTTGTATTCTTGCAAGTTTTAGCCACACAATTTTATAGATTGATAATTAACACCTTAATTAGCCATTCACTTTATAATGAAGAAAAATATTTTCATTAAAATAATCTGGGATGAAGTCATTAACTTCTACACTAAAACTCTAATTTATTTTCATATTTTTGCAGCACAGAAGACAGTGTTTTGAAAGGATCCAACCATTTTAAACTTTTATACATTTATAATTTTAATTTTTATAATTATGTGTTTATGTTATGTTAAAATTTTATGATTATTAAATTATAATTCATAAATTTATTTTTTATAAATTTATAAATTTTATAATTTTATAATTTATCTTACATGTTATACTTTTATATTAAAACATATAAACAGGTTAATCAGAAAACTATTGAAATAAATGTCTGAAAGGCTGATTTGATGGGTTAAATAAACACTGCTACAAATCTTTGTAAGCATGTCACAGGTGAATGCAAAGTCATGTACATATAGTGCATACCTTTGTGATATGTTCAACCTGAGCCTGTGAAATCCAGCTCATAACTTATTTGGGAAGTCAAGAGCAAGAATTAATATTTAATGCATAAAAGACACAAGTAAAAGTTGAAAACAACTGCAAATTAATTCCACATACTAGATTATGTCTAGTTTTTAAGTAAGTGAAGTACAACAGTTTTTAACCTTTATTCATTTTTGAGACATTATTATTTTTATTATAGCTATAAATATTCAGATTATTTAATATTTTATATAATGAATGAACATTTTTAATATAAGTTTAGTGATTTAAATTTTAACTTTAGATTTTTAATTTTTAGAAATTAAGGTTACTTTCTTAGTAACTGGAGAGAGTGCTCAGTGCATAAAGATGCTTGTGGTCAAGTTGGTGACCTGAGTTTGATCCCTGAGTTCCATGTGGTAGAAGGAAGGATTCATTTTCCACAAGTGTTTCTCAGTCCTTCATACACGCATCAAACACATACAATATAAATCAATGTAATAACTTTTTGAAAAAGTTACCTTCATTTTAATTAACAGTAACCATGAACTCAGAGACTCAGTCTTTCAGTTATGCATTTATAAATGTTGTATTTCTTTTGGCATATTAAAATAAGCACAGATCTAGTGAATTAAAGAATATTCCCCATGTACAATGTAAAATTATCTTCTGTCTCAGTCTGTGGGAAATGCTAGCTTATATGATTAATTACTATGGAGTGTAGATGAGGAACAGTTAGACACATTCTTAATAACTTTCTTACTGTATGTGAATTAAGGAAGCCCCTTGTTCCCTAAGGCCACATTCAAAGTCACAGTTCACATAGATTGTCTGCAAAGCTTTGGCATATTAAGAAGGATTTCTTTAGTGTTCTTAGATGTTTTATACAATTTATGTCTTATTTTATAGCCAACAGATAGCAGCCTTTCATGAGTGTTGAGAAGACTTTACCTTCATTCTTAGTCTTCTGACAATAGATCTTAGGAGTGAATAAGGTTACACATTTCACTTTTATAATCGTCTTTGCTCAGTATACTGTTTTACAAATCCATTAATTTATTTCAGCGCATTATTCTAGGCTGCTTTATAATTTGTTCAGACTGATTGCAAATCTCACTAAAAGCAATTCAGATATTTCAAAAAGCACTCCTCCCTCATGACTACCGACACATAAGCTGAAGGAAGTATAGTCAGCTAATTTTGAAGAATCATTGAACTATTTTGGGAATCAATTTTCTTTCTTTCTCTTTCTTTCTTTCTTTTTAATTTTTATTAATCAATACGTTCATTTATATCTCAAATGAGATCCCCCTTCCTGGTTACCTCTCCACAACCCTCCCATCCCATCAGTCCTCTCCCAACTCCCTTTTGCCTCTATGGGGGTGCTCCCCCTACCCACTCTCACCCCACTGCTCCAGCATCCCCTTACACTGGGGCATCAATCCTCCACAGGACCAAGGGCTTCCCCTCCCATTAATGTTAGACAAGGCCATCCTCTGCTACTTATGTATCTGGAGCCATGGGTCCCTCATGTACACTGCTGGGTTGGTGATCTGGTCCCTGGGATCTCTGGGTGGTCCAGCCAGCTGACATTGTTCTGAAATCAATTTTCTTAACAAAATATAACAAAATTTAGAATTCTGCTTGCAGCTAGACAATTTTAGACTTATAGTTACTAGCTCATAAAATCTGGGCCATATATTACAGAGGAATATTATGATATATAAACTAATTTAAGTTGTATCATGGGTATTCTGAGCTTTTTGTGTAATATCACTTATCAGTGAATACATACCATGTATGTTCTTTTGTGACTGGGTTACCTCACTCAGGATGGTATTATAGACCATATGAAGCTCAAGAAGAAGATAGACCTATGTATGGATGCTTTAGTCCTACTTAGAGGGGCAACAAAATAATCTTGGGAGGTAGAAGGAGAGAGGGATCTGGGAGGGAGAGAGGAGGGGGAAGGAGAAGAGGGCCAGGATCGGGTATGGCAGGAGACACAGAAGTACAGTGTCAGGAAATTGAACAGAGGTGTATAGCAGTGGGGGTGGGGGGAACTAAGGGTAACCACTAGGAAGACCCAGCTGCCAGGAAAGCAAGAGGTTCCTGGGACCCAACAGGGATGACAGAAATACCCAACAATGGGGAGAGAGAACCTGTAGAGACCATATCCAGTGGATAGGCACAGCCCCCTGTTGATGGATGGAACCACCCACCCTTCTTTAAAAATATTAACCCAGAATTGCTCCTGTCTAAAGGAAATGCAGGGACAAAGCGTGGGACAGAGACTGAAGGACAGGCCATCCAGAAACCACCCGACCTAGACATACATCACATCTGCAGACAGCAAACCCAGACACTATTGCTGATGTTAAGAATCGCTTGCTGATCGGAACCTGGTATAGCTGTCCCCTGAGAGGCTCTGCCAGAGCCTGACCAATATGGAGGTGGATGCTCACAGCTAACCATCAGACTGAGCACAGAACCCTAGTGGAAGAGTTAAGGGAAGGACTGAAGGAGCTGAAGTGGTTTGCAACCCCATAGGAAGAACAATAATATCAACTAACCAGACTCCCTAGAGCTCCCAGGGACTAAACCACCAACAAGAAATTACACATCAGGGACCCATAGCTCCAGCTGCATAAGTAGCCTTATCTGGCAGGAGTGGGAGAGGAGGCCCTTGTTCCTGTGGAGGCTTGATGCCACAGCATAGGGGAATGCTAGGGTAGTGAGGCAGGATGCTGGGTGGGAGAGCATCCTCATAGAAACAGGGGGGACAGGGGATGGGAAAGGGAGTTTGCAGAGGGGAAAGAAGCTGGGAAGGGGACAACATTTGAAATATAAATAAATAAGATAACCAATAAAAATTATAATTGAAAAAAGTATTTTGAATAGAAATCTTTACAAACAACATTACCCAGTTCCAGGTCTTAAGCAAATGATACTGAGTCTGATATGCAGTTTTTGAAGACTTGGTTTTTTTCCATGTATGAGTGTACTAAGCTGTTATGTGGTTCTATGGTTTTCAGTCTTCTGTGTCATTTTTCTGTCAGCTTACTTTCCAGCTTTATTTGTCACCAAGTTTGATTACTTGTCAAATAAGCCTCTATCTTCCAAGTCCTTTTCCAGTTGCCTGCTCCCAGTTTTCTATGACCTCAGAGTTAGATCATGAATATTTAAATATATATCATTTATAGCATCAGAACTTGAGGGCAACAGAGAATGAATTCATCAGTGGGCAAAGGCAACAGAGGGTGATGGCATCAGAGGATGAAGGCGATAGAGGTGAATTCATCAGAGGGTGGGCGATGGCATAGAGGATGTTATGGGAAACTGTCCTTAGGGTCAATCTATCATCATCTTCATGAGATCAGCTGTGTTTATTTACAAGCATCCAATCCGATCAGGCCTGTGCAACTACAGACACTCCCTTCTCCTTGAGACCATCAGGAGGGTCATTTGACTCTCACATGAATATGTAGCCATCCCTTGCAGCATTTGTATGAAATTCTGCCCTAACCGTACCTGGCCTTGGTGCCTCAAGGAGGATCTAGAGTATGTAATCTGGAACTAGGGAGCTAGGTCTCCTGTTATTTGACTCTGTGGAAACCATTATCCATTGTGGTTTAGACTTGCTAGCATGTCTGATTTGGAGTCACCTGTTCTCTGACAGAAACCCCAGTAAACCCATTGGTTCCCCAGCGTAAATTTGAATCCATCTTTGGTTTGTCTTTAGGATTTTACGAGGCTAGGCATATGCTGTGAAAACATTCCAAGGAAGGGATATAATAGCAGGGGGTAAAGGCGTCAAAGGGTAAAGATACCAAAGGGTGAGGGTATGAGGGGGAAAACATCAAAGGGTAAAGCCATCATATGGTGAGGGCATCGGAGGCCATCCCTCAACCCTGTTAACTCAGTGTATTGCTTTGAAGGTGCTGAGTGTGAAAGCATTAAAGGTGTGGTGTTAGTTAACTACCTCCAGAGTTTGCTCACCACTTTCGATCCTGATTGTGACAACTCAGCCGAGTTTTGTCAGCACATCTGGCTTCCCAGCTTTAGCGGTACTTCCATATGCCAGGTTAGATTTGCTCTGGAGTGTCTGAATTTCTCTGTACTTTCCATCTTAATGACTTGTATGGTGAAGGCATTCAGAATATTTTAGGAGGCACAACCTTGACTTTGCCAGGACATAATAAGGATATCCCTTTTCCTCCAGTTTATTCTTGAAGCAGAGAACTTCCATCATCATGGCCATGGAGTTCTCTCTGCTTAAATGCTTCTTCCTTGTGATGGACAGGGGTGTGCTTTAGGACATGAAGATCTACCAATGTGTTCACAGCAGCAGGGGGAGAGCATCTTACAGACAGGAGGGAAGTTCTGTAATTATCATTTATATTCAAATCACACCTTTAAATCTTGTGATAAATAAAAATGTTTATTTTCAGTGCTTCTCAGAAATGGTGAGCTATTGTAAATGAAGCAATTCCACCTTCCAAAGTGGATTACAGTCTTCCCATACTGATTAACTTTCCAGTTATTCTAAATCATCATTATTATAGCATATGATTGATCTGTCACAGATTTTAAAAACATGCTTTTTTTCAATTAAACTTTAAAATATTTAGAATACTTTTAATGAGATGAATTTCAATCTATATTAGAGTTTTCTGGTGACAGAGATATGAAGTATCACCTTAGCGAGATACACACACACACACACACAGAGAGAGAGAGAGAGAGAGAGAGAGAGAGAGAGAGAGACAGAGACAGAGACAGAGACAGAGACAGAGATAGAGAGAGAGAATGATTTCAGGCTTGGCTAACCCTTTACTTTCTGACCACTTTCTGTCCTGAATGGTTGCCTTGCAAAACCAGGAAGATGGAGCACCCACCCTGAACACAGTCAAGACGGACCTTCAGCGATGCATAGCATTAAGTAGGCACTTCTCAGAAGCCTGCTAAAAGTATTCTGAAATGACTGGATAAACTTTCCTTGTTGCCTTTTGCTACATGGGCTATTAAGAAATTCTTCCTTCTTAGGCTAATTTACATTCTTTCAAAATTAACCAAATTAATGATGTCAAAAATGTTGAAAATGTTAGACTTTTATGACTATTTGGAATATCATACTTACCTGTAGTCTATCCCCTAGCACCCATTTTAATAACTGTCGGATAAGTACTCACTGCTTATGTGAGTATGTGTAATCTTTCAATAAAACTTTCCTTTTTTTTTTTTTCAAAAATGAAAGCTGTTTCTGTGTCATAATTTGAGAGGATGACTTAGGGGCTCAAGCAGAGAGTTTAGATTTATTAGCCTCATAATAAAATGGAGTTTGAAAAGTCATATAATCAGAAAGAAGGTAAATTGAGGCCAGGGACAGGACTCTGTGGGAGAGCTCTTGCCCAGCAGGTAGGAGGCTGAAGCTAAGTCCTCAGCATTCCGTGGAAGGGTGTCTGTCTGCCACAAGTCTTGTCGTCCCAAGTTTGATCCCTGGGATCCAAAGAGTGGAAGCAGAAAACTAACTCATAAATATTATAAGTTTTATAAGACATATATGCATGTGTTACATATCCATAAAATATGTTTCCTTTGAAAGTCAGTTGTTTAGCCTTAAATTTTTATCCTTATAAAAACCTAGTATGGTATATAATCTTACTAATTCTCATTCTCATATGAAATTATTGCAATCTATAATAAATACTTAGTTCAAATTAGGCACTGAGAGTAGCCTGATGGGTTTTGATATATATATATATATATATATATATATATATATATATATATATATATATATATATATATGGCAGCGTTGACTACCTGTCTCTGCTTAGTGCTGGTGTGGAGTCTTATGAGATGTAATGGACTTTGGGTATATTAGAGGGTCTTGGTATTATCCACTGACAATAAGATCCCTGGGCAGTATCTTCACTGCTTTTGTTAATTGATGTAACTTATATAATGGGCTGTGACACAGCCGTCTATGTGGGAAAGCTGTCTATTTGGGAACATTTACAGTTCACACAGACTTTGCTGTTGTTTTTTATTGCTTTGTGGATGAAGCATAAGAACATTACCATAGCATAATGCGAGAATTAGTCATGAGCCGTAGAGGACCCCTTTCAAAGCCCCACAGTTACCTCTAATAGGGAAACTATTGAAGGGAAAAGTATGATTGATCTCTTCTAAAATGATTACGTTGGCAATCTACAAAATATGTAAGTGACAGGGAGGTGGTGGTACACACCTGTAATCCCAGAATTTGAGATGAAGAGGCAGGCACATCGCTGAGTTCAGGACAGCCTAGTCATAGAGAAAGCCGGTCTTGCAAACAAAGAAGAAATAACAGGAAAAGAAAGAAAAATAGAAAGAGAGAAAGGAAGGGAAGACGGGAGAGAGAGAAAGAGAGAGAGGGAGAGAAAGAAGGGGAGGGGGAGGGGAAGGGGAGAGGCAGAGGGAAAGAAGGAGAGAGGGAGAGGGAGGGGGGAGAGGGAGAAATGGAGAGGGAGAGGGGGAGGGGAAGGGAGAGCGGAAGGGAGAGGGGGTGGGTAAGGGGGAGGGGAAGGGGGAAGGGAAGGGAGAGGGAGAGGGAGAGGGAGAGGGAGGGAATGTGTAAATGTGAGTAAAGCCTAAAAATCTAGAAAAGACACTAGGAGAAACTTCAGATAGATAATTTGGAAGGATTGGGTTTGAGGTGAGCAAAAGGATAAAACATATGGAATATGAAAGAAGAGGAGAGGCTGGGAGGAAATTGCAGGGGTGGGGGATCAGAAGTGACAGGGTTGGGGACACAAAAGGGAAAAGAGTAGCTAAAAAAGTTTGTTCAAAACTGATATGATATTGTCTTGTATGCTAATTAAAATGAATGAAAATGTCTACAAAAGGGACATCAAGGCTTTATGGTAATGTTGGTTTGTTCAGGAATAGCTCAGGAATTTGGAGATAAAATCCCTCTCATCGTCCAAGTGTGAACTATGGTGTTCAGCATCAGTTCTGTGATCAGATCTGGCAGAAGAGATAGGTGTGTCCTCTGTGTACTCAGTATGACTTAGAGAACCTCTTCCAACTCTTAGGCGAGTTTCAACAATTCTGGTTTTGTTCTTTTTAATGAATTTCTTTAAACTTGTGATTTGATGCTTTAATCTTGTTGTGTATCTAATCTATTACAAAAAACACTTAACTTTTGTAATAGACATCCAATTTCATAATGGTAAGGATTGTTAAATTTGCATTTTATTTAACTTATTTCTGTGTACTTTAAACACAGATTCATTTGTTTATTAACTATTTTACTTACTAAGCATTTATAGTATACATACTGCAAGATAGGCATTCTTTTGGATATATAAAACAATTTCTAACTTATTCTGAACTCTTTTTGTACTGTTGGGTACTTAAATTCTCATCTTTTAAAAATTTTGTATACTGCTAAATTTTATTTGCTAAGTTTTTTTTCATCAATTTATTTATTTATTTATTCACTTTGCATCCTGATTGTAGCCCCCTTCCCTCTTCTCCTCTCAGTCCCACCCTCCCAACTCTACAGCCCCATTAGAGAAGTAGAAGACCCCCAGGGGTACCAGCCCACTTTGGCACCATCAAGTCACAGAAGTGAATCCTCTCCCCCTGAGGCCAGAAAAGGTAGTCCAGCTGGGGAAAGGGGGTCCAAAGGTAGGCAACAGAGCCAGAGACAGCTCCCACTTCAATTGTTAGGGGACCACATGCAGATCAAGCTCACATCTGCTACAAATGTGTAGGGGACCTAGGTCTAGGCCCTACATGCTCTTTAGTTGGTGGTTCACTCTCTGTAAGCCCCCAGAGGCCCAGGTTATTTGACTCTATAGGTCTTCTTGTGGTGTCTTTGACCCCTTTGGCTCCCTCAATCTTTCCCTTTACTCTTCCACAAGACTCCTCTAGCTCTGCCTAATATTTGGCTGAGAGTCACTGTGTCTGTTTCTATCAGCTACTGTATGAAGCCTCTCAAGAGACAGTCATGCTAGGCTTATCTCTGAAAGCTTAAAAGAGTAGCATTAATAGTGTCAGAGACTGGCTCTCTCCCGTGGGATGGGCCTCAAGTTGGGTCAGTCATTGACCGGCCATTCCCTTAATTTCTTTTCCGTCTTCATCCCTGCACATCTTGTAGGCAGGACAAGTTGTGGGTTGGAAGTTTTGTAGGTGGGTTGGTGTTTCCCTCCCTTCACTGGAAGTCCTGTCTGGCTATAGGAGGTGGCCACTTTAGTCTCCATATCCAAGTTGCTAGAAGTCTCAGCTAGAGTCACCTCCATCAACTTCTGGGCGGCTCCTCTACCCCAGGCCTCTATCTTGTCCCAGAGACCCCCGCCTTCCCCCTCCCCCACCATCTGATTTCTGTTCTCTATCCAGCCCTCTCCAGCCCCTCCTCCCTGAACAACAACACCTGTACCTGGTCTCCACCTCAGTCCCACTCTCCATCCTTCTCCCACCCAGTGGATGGAAATATCTTAATAAATGGGTTTTAGTAATGAGCTCAAGTAAGAACCTGTGTCTTTTTTCTAGTTCATCCAGTGCTTAATTTTTCATTTAGCATATTGTGTCAGAATTACTCAGCGGGCCTGTCCAGTGTCAGCATCGGCATCATCATCACCTCACTGTGGCTTTCACTGGTCAGCACTCTGGGATGACGCTGAGACCATCATTCTCTTTGGTAAACAGAGATGAAGGTTACTGACAGTGAGGCAATGAGAGCTAAAGTCAGAGTAATCCCTCAGTAACTCCTCATGCCAAGAGGTGGGTGTGCTATTAGTGGGACTCATCAGTTTGGCTGTGGAAAGTCCTGGAAGACAGCATTAATAATGTATTGCAGAGATTCAAATGCACAGGGGAGAAGGCAATATGGTGAAATTACGGAATCAGGAAGCCTCAAGATACCTAGGAATTTACTTGAAACTTCTAGAAGCTGTGATAAGTTAGAGTGGCTTACAATAACACTCTGGTTACGAGAAGCAATGAGTTCACGAGTCCCTGAGAATTAATCATGTTTTTCACATTTTCAGCGATTTCTGTAGCCAGCATAACTTTTCTCATTAACAGGTACTCAGTTACTCTTCTAAGATTTTAAAAGTATAGGTTAAAAGTTCACTTAGAAAATGCATTCAGGGATTCAGCTATGTAACCTTTACATGAACATTCAGGCATCAAAAGATTTTAGACAAAAGTTTTCAGGATGTTATATACACCACCCATCTCTTTGCTCCAACATTTAACATTTTCAAATCTAGTATTTTCAATATACTTTGATTTGAATTCTATTCATTAAAGTTTGTAGAACTAATTTAAAATTGAATTACTAAGATTTTGACTTGAAACAAAATTTAATGTTTGCTAATTAAGTTTCAAATAGATTAATATAATAAAATATTGAATAAAATATTTCCTATTTCCCTGGGATTGTAAACTAAGACCCAAAGCTGAGAAAGGTAAAGCAAGCTAAGTCTCAAAGTAAAGAAAAGAAGCATCAGGAACCCTGTGTGACTTAGTCAGGGTTTGTATTCCTGCACAAACATCATGACCAAGAAGCAAGTTGGGGAGGAAAGGGCTTATTGAGCTTACACTTTCATGTTGCAGTTCATCACTAAAGGAAGCCAGGACTGGAACTCAAGCAGATCAAGAGGCCATGGAGGGATGTTTCTTACTGGCTTGCTTCCCCTGGCTTGCTCAGCCTGCTCTCTTATAGAATCCAAGAGCACCAGCCCAAAGGTGGTACCCATAAGGGGCCCTCCCCACTTGATCACTAATTGAGAAAATGCCCCACAGCTGGATCTCATGGAGGCACTTCCCCAACTGAAGTTCCTTTCTCTGTGATAACTCCAGCCTGTGTCAAGTTGACACACAAAACCAGCCAGTACACTGTGTTATAAATTGGTCTTCCCACAAATGGTTAAAGTCAGTCTCTCTCTGTCTCTGTCTCTGTCTCTGTCTCTGTCTCTGTCTCTCTCTCTCTCTCTCTCTCTCTCTCTCTCTCTCTTTCTCTCTATCTCTCTCTCTCCCTTTCTCTCTCTGTCTGTCTGTCTGTATCTCTCTCTCTCTCTCTCTCTCTCATCTATCTATCTATCTATCTATCTATTTATCTATCTATCAATCATCTATCTGTCTGTCTGTCTGTCTGTCTATCATCCACCATCTCTTTTTAAAAGATGGTTTACAGTGTAACACTGGCTAAATTGGAACTCATAAAGATGCATTTGCCTCTGCTTCCTGGGAGCTGGGATTAAGCCCACCACACATGACTCCTCTTCCATCGAATTTAAATGCTTGAGGACAGCCCCTGTCAGCAGGTGATTGCACTTGTTTTTGAATCCTTAGCAAGCATACTTAGACAGATAGAAATAAGTATGGAGGATACTAATTAAGGAGTATTCTTGGATAAAAGTCTGTGGAAGGATGGGGAAGGGGACTAATCTCAGAAGGCAGAGAGTTGTGTTGTATCCTTAGCAAAGGTTTCTATTGCACTTAACAGAAGATTAATGACTCTTCCCCTATATATCAAATCCGGTTTCTTTCTAGAAGCTTTCAATACTTATTTTCTTTGTCTTTAGGATTTGTTTTTAGTTTAATTACTCTTTGTGATACTTAGTGACTCTTCCTTCAGCTACTCTTTCTTACTCTCATTCTCCTCAACTTGCAGGATCCTTTCAAGTATCACGCCAACTCCGAGGCTCTGTTCATTTAGAAGACATTCTCATATACATCCTGTCTTGGTGGGCAGTGACTATTCATTTGTATGTTACTCATGGTCCTTCCCTCTCTGGTGGGCTGTGGTTCTAATGGCAATTTAATTTCTAGAGTAGTTGTGATCTTTCTAAAATCAGCCTTGGTGTGCCTGATGTGCCAGAGTCCTTACACCTATGAGATTCCTCAGGAGGCTGCCCTTTGCACTGTTTCCAGGATTTATAGTTGTATTCAGAAGGAGTGGGAGAGGAGAGGAACTAAAAGAAAGGAATCTGCCATCTTGTCTAGACTACCCGTCTGTCAGGTCAAAAGTCTATAAAATGCATCATAAAGTATCATCATCTTGTAAACATTTTCCTTAAGGAATTTCAAGCATAATGACTGTGATGTTTAAATGGTAAGTACATTTCTTCACGTACTTAAGTGTTTGTTGTACACATGTGTGCATGTGTGTATAAAAACCATAGCTTGATATTGGATGTTTTCTTTTGTGACTCTGTACTCTTGTTTTTAAGTCAGGGTCTGCCACTGAAGCTGAGCTCACAATTGGCTAGTCTGGCAGGCCAGCAAGCTTCCAGAATCTCCCTTCCTCTACTTCTTTGATGGCTAAAATTACAGACATTTGTTGAAGCACCAGGCTTTTATGTAGCTGCTGAGAATCTGAACTTATACCCTGGTCCTAGCAAAGCAATTTCTTCACCCAACACCTAGGGAGCCACCTTCTCAGCCCTCTTATAAATATATTACTGTTACAAAACAACAATTAATAGATGTATTATCCTTACTTGATATAATGTACCTATTTCATTTAGCTATTTATTTCCAGTATGTATTCTAGCCATATAGACTACTTGCTCAAATATGTTATTAAATAATTAAATTATAGTATTATATATATTTAAAAGGTTCATTTATTTTTATTTTTAACTATGTACATGAATTTCAGGTATTCGTACCATGTATGTGCCCGGTTGCCTGTGGAGGCCAGGAGTTATTGGATCCCCCGGAGCTGGAGTTTTAAGTAGTTCTGAGCAGCCTTATGTAGGTTATGGGAACCAAATGTGGGTCCTCTGATAAAACAGCGAGTACTCTTAGAGTGATTAATAAAGACCTATAGTTTATATTTCTGTATGATTAAAATAATAACCCTGCCTAAATTACAAATTACTGGTAAAATTAGGGGTATGCTTCCTTTGGTTGACACCAGATTCATCATATCTACAGATTATGGGATACCATTTAAAGCTCTTTTAAACTTTCTTCTCCCATTTTATTTCTGAGGTTTGGATATTTCAGAATGACTTACAGTTGAAAGTATTTTTAGTAAGTACTACTTAGTTATCCTGTGAGATTTATAAAGTAATAATAATAATTTGTAAAAAGCCTCAGTAGTCAGTAATCAGCTTCTCACCAATGATAATACATTTGTCTGAGATTAATATCATTACTTTCAATGCACTAGAATAAAATCAATCTCTATTATAGAAACCACAGCTGGCCTGATGATGAGCTGTAACAATAAAAAATAATTAATATTTTTTGATACCCAGAAATTGCAAATTATATTTTGTCTCCAGTGTACAAAAGAAAGAGGGATTTTGTTTATAAAGGATGGAATTTGATGTTTACATAGTTGGATTTTTTTCTTATATTTCTGGTGAGAGTTTTGGTGACTTATGCTGACATAAACACAATATGAAATTTATAAATGTTTATATAAATATTTAGAGAAGTGTTAGATTTCTGTAATTTATGAATAGGAAAACTTGTTGTTATTGTGAGTTTTGCTAGCTGAGGTTATAGAAACAGTTTATTACCTGTTAGCCCAAACACAAGGAAGAGAAGCATGAGAAGAGTGGGTGATAGAAAACCGGGGGTCTGGTCACTTCACACAGGGCACTTCTATTCGTGAGTTTCATTGTGAACATATAAGAGTGATAGTGCGTCTCAGAAAGACAGAAGAAAAACTCTGAACTATATCTACAGTAAAGAAATGATAAATGTGTGAGATGATATACATTTTTAGCTTGATTTAACCATTGCATTGTCCCCATACATGAAAGTATCACATCACCATGCTATGTTCAATCTTTATGTGGTAGGTAAAGGTAATAAAAGTAAAATAAAGGCTTAACTTACTCAGTTTCACTTTCTTGATGAATAATGTATAGGTTATCATTGTCTTGAACATGATCATTCTTATTCATTGATAACCAATAAACATAATCCCCATGTGAATATGAATATATTTGTTTACATTGCTCAATTCGTAATAACTTTTTATCATTTAAAGTATCACTCACTTTTGGCAATGTTAGCATAAATGCAATGTTATAAATGAGTTTTCCCTAATAAGTAATTTTTACTTCTTGGAAAATTAGATTGTGGATTGATATAAACATTTTAATAGATGATATGGGGAAATTATAATTAAAACATTTTTATAATTTTAATTCACATTACACATGTAAATACTTTCTATTCTCTACAATCTAATTAGAGTTTTTAAAAAATCAGTTGTACTACATTAATATTATTATATCATAATTACTGGGTTTTCCTTTATTTTGAAGTCAGTTGAGAGAAGTATATTTCCTTAATAGATAATCTGATATACTCTGAAAGATTTTAAACATGGGATTTAATATTTACCAACCGCATGACCTTGGGCAAACAAGTTTAGCCCTATGATAGATTCAATTTCCTATTTGTTGTCGATTTACAAGATGGCTTGGGGGATGTGCCAGACTGATAAGCTCATAGTCACTGCTCAATAAATAATAGATGCTTAGGCCATTGTCATCATGATTTATTTGGTGCTGACCATGGTCATGTGTTCCACCTTGACCCAATTACCAAAGAGTATGCGGCCTTGTCGAGGGCTGGGTGACTCAGACTTTATGGTGGAAATGAGTCATATATAAACTTATTTAACATTTGGATAAGCTGATCATATCACAAGCTCAATTTACTACAAGTAGTTAACTCAGAACTGTGTAATGCATTATATTAGGTGAGTGAGGCATGGCGAAGGGTCAGTTCTGCTCCTTCACAACCTAGGGAATGTCTTCATAATGTAGTTAATAATAAATAGAAAAAGAATTATAAATATATAAAATGAAATATAAATCTGAGTATAAATCTTCACTTCTAATCCATATATGCCATTTCTGAGTATGGGGAATTGTGGATTTGCTTAAGACTGCAAACATTGGACTAAAGTTACATAAATTCAAATACCAACAACAATACTTTATCTTGTACACACACCTCAACCTTCCTGTGTTCCAACCTTTTCATCAAGAAAATAATAAACAATAAGCAGTATCTGTGTGGTCAGCTTCTTAGAGGTACTAAACTAATTAGTAATGCATGGGGCATTCAACAAAATGATGACTGTAAGTCATCTGTGTAGTGGTAAGGATTTAGGCTACAAATATAAATTTGAGTGATTATCTGATGATTAACCAATGTAGTCCATCTTTCTTCGACTTTCTGCTGCATTTGTGGAAAAGAAAGAAGTACACAGTGAATCACAACATGCACGGAGGCTTTTGAAAGCTGTTTCTAAATGAACGGAGGGAGAAAAGTCAGAATGATTGTAGGAAGAAGATATTGAGCCTGGAAACACTGAGCCTGAAGCAGTCTTATGTTTCTTTGTCTTTTTAAATAAATACTTTAGATATTTTAATAAGCTAATAGTTTCTGAACTTTCTTGTTATGCTCCTGAAGTATGGTTTAAATTTAGAGTGGATTTTATTAGAAAGCCTTCAGTTTGTTTTTAAATTCACGACCTGTTTCAGTTTATAGCTAGTAGTCACAAAAGAGCGCATAAGCTGATAGGACTTTAGGGATAGACCTTTAGGGTTAACCCTTTGGGGTTAGTGAGATGGGCTGGAGGGGCGTCTAAGTTTGATCCCTACAAATAAAGATGGGAGGAGAGACTGACTCCATGGATTTGTCCTGTGATCTCTGTGTGAGCACTGTAGCATGCCCCTGCATCACTCACATTACCACCCTCACACAAAATCAAGCAAGCAAGCAAGCAAGCAAGCAAACCCCAGAGCCTTTCAGTACTTTCGAGGTATGGCAGGGAGATTACGAAATCATATTCTAGGACAACTTGAGCTTCATGAAAACCAGTCTCGAATGAAGTACAACGAATTGTTTTAGAACGATATATTTCAAGCCAGTTAGAAATTCACACATTTACTTCATGTATAATTGAAAACTCCACTGATGTCTTTATATTTAAGTCAAAAGCAGCCAAATAGACTCAAAGCCTCAGTCACATAACAAAACACTTTGGTTCAGGTTATTATTGATAGTCAAAAGCTAATACTGATGTTTCAGGCACCCCTAAAGGTGTGTTTTTCATGACAAATTTTGATTAGTTATAGTATGTATTTCAATAATTTTACTTTAATAATTCATTTAACATTTAAACTTGGAAAATACATATACCCTGTGACTCATAAACATTTTGAAAGATTTATTTATAAAATTATCTGTATCAGCTTGTAGATACACAGATTCAAATATGTTTATGAATGCGCTATTCATAGGTAATGGAGAAAATACTGGAAACCATCCAAGTAGTCATGTAATAGGAGTGGTTTTATGCAGACATTATTTTTCAACCAGGTCTCACTTTTTAGACCTGGGTAGCCTAGAATTTGGTATTTAGACCTGATGGTTCTCGAATTTCAAGAGATCCACTTGCCTCTGCCTCTTAAGTGGTAGGTTTAAAGGTTTACACTACCACACCTTTGATCTTATACAGGCTCTGAAACATTATATTTATATATGCTATTTTTAGAGCCACACAATATTCATAAATAAGAAAATGATGTTGTATAGCAATTTTATTTTGTAATAGTACATAGCCACTTCCCTTACATGTATATATTTTTCTGAATGTATGCGTTGACTGGAATGGTCCATAAGTTGGGCTTCTTTAATCTATTTGCTCTTTCATATATTATTTGTGAAGGAATATAGCTAATCCTCTAACATGCTACAATGTAGTTATATATGTCTTAATGTATTTGTATGTGTTTGAATTAATAAAACACTATCCTGTACTGCTTATTTTCCCAAATGAAAACATAAGGACAAGTTAAAGCCTTATGTAGTTTAAAGTAGGAGGGTCTGTGCATGGATATGATATTGATTTGTATCCTAGAGTGTCCAGTGTGTATAAACTATACATGTTCAAGAGAATTCAGATCAAACAAAATAAGATAACTTAAATAGGAGGTTTGTTTACATAGAAGTTAGGTCTAAGATTTGGGGCCAGATGTTGATTAGGATTTTAGGAAATTGGTCAAGAACCAGAGGGCTACGAAAGGCATGGCTGTTGCCACTCTAGGCCAAGGAGCTGAGGGAAGGTGTAGGTTATCAGAACCTAAGAGAAAGAAAGGCTTGTTGTAAAGTGATGCACTGTGATTAGTAACCTTCCCTCAAGGGGCATAATCTACTCAGAGTGAACCCTCAGAAGGTGAGCCAGGTCTTTCCAACCATTCCTACCAACCCATTCTTATCTTTCCCATCCTCTCATGCCTGGGGCAGGGGCAGGGGCGAGGGTGGGGGCGGGGAGGAGCTTGGCTAAACCCAGCAAGAGCCAGAGTAAGAGAAGGCATTGGACTAGGCAGAGAGCAGGGACACAGAGAATGGACTTTGCAAATTAGTGAGTGGACACAAAATAGCATACGTCTTTTAAATGAAACCTGAATAATGTGAAAGAGAGTAAACAGTGAAAATATGAAAAATACCAGTATCTATTCTCCTTAAGGACTTAATGAACCTTGGCCCAAAGATAGAACTTTAACAAAGAATCTGAAAAAGGCCTGAACCTGTCTCTACTCTCTGTATAAGTCCTTTCTACCCCTAACCCCAGTGACAGCACAGAATAGGCCAAGACAGTATGGCTAGGGAAATGGACTTCTCCAAAATGGAATGGCCCACTGCATTGCCAGGTATTAGGCTAGGTCTGGATGCTGCTAATGGTATGGGTCAGAGTGCACAGTAGTAAAGGTCGCAGCTTAAGGACAATACTGTTTCTCAGCCTATGCACGACAGTCACTTAGATCAGCACTCTTATTCTCCTGCACAAAGCTGCAGTATGATTATTATTTTTTTCAAATAATTGATAAGTAAACAGAGACTCTGAGGGTTAGCTAATCAATTGGATTTCAAGGAACTTGCTCAATGCCAACCATAGACTCTAGGTTCGGATTGAGATTTTCTGGGGTCCATCTGAACATAGTTGTACTGGAGCCCTCTCATTTTTCCTAGAGATGTGTTTCTTTTCCTTCATCTTCCATTATTATACCACATATTTAGTAAATATTTGTCCAATACTACGTATTCGAATCACATGTGGTTTGCTGATTCTGACAAATATGACCTCTGCCTTCACAGATTTTTCAACTTCATAATTGTGAGAGGAAGTCGGCCAGTCCCCTATCCTTCCCTTTACTGGTTGTTCTACTTCAATCTTCTCATTCATTTCCTATGACTGTGAATTATCATTTTGGCTCATTTACTTTGATATAAACTATGATGTAAAATAGATCTTTCAAAATAACTTTTTTTGCAGAGAGAATAAAGGGTATATAATATTACAAGGAAGACAAAATAAGAAACAAGTGAACTGTTCAAAAGTCTTTTTTTAAAAAAGGTATTAGCTGCTTTTTGTTTTTTATTAATTTAATTTTTTCCTTATTCACTTTACATCTCACTCACTGGCCCCTCCTGGTCATCTCCTCCAACCATCCTTCCCCCATCCCCTTCTGATTCTCCTTTGAATGGGTGTCCCCTTTGAATATCCTATAACCCAGGCATTCAAGTCTTTGTGAAGCTAGGAATTTCCTCTTCCATTGAGGCCAGACAGGGCAGCTCAGCTAGAAGAGCATATTCTTCGTACAGGAACAGCTTTGGGGACAGCCCCTGCTCCAGTTATTTGGGATTCACATGAAGACCAAGTAGCACATCTGACACATATGTTCAGGGAGGCTTAGGTCTATTCTGGGTGTGTTCTCTGGTTGCTGGTTGAGACTCTGAGAGCCCCAAGGGTCCAGGTTAGTTGACTCTGTTGGTCATCCTGTGGAGTTCCTATCCCTTTTGGGGCCCACATTATTATTATTATTATTATTATTATTATTATTTCTTATTTCTCCTCCTCCTTTTCTTCTTCCTCTTCTTTTACTCTTCTTCCTCCTCCCTCCTCTCCCCCTTTTCTCCCCCTCCTCCTCCCCCTCTTCTCCCTCTTTTCCTCCTCCCCCTCCCCCCTCCTCTCCCCCTTTTCCTCCCCCTCCTCCTCCCCCTCCTCTCCCCTTCCTCCTCCGTCCCCTCCTCCCCCCCCCTCCTCCTCCTTCTTCTTCTTCTTCCATATTGGCTGGGTTTATTGAAACAAATTAGCCAGCTCCCATAAAATGTATGTATAATGGTACCTAGTCAAACTTACATTTAATTAGCTAAAACTATATCATATACTCTCAGATAAAAACATCTTATAGTTTTCAAATGAAAATTGGTTTATCATTAAAAGTTTCTTATCAAATACAAGATAAAGCTACTGTTCGTTTCTGGTATTACTATAGCTATAATATTTGAACTTATGCCTCCCCTACCCCATTTGGAGATGCTGTCCATTAATTGTTTGGAAAACCCAAGATTGGACTAATCAAGTAATCCCATTTTTGTAACCGAGCCAGTATTATCATTACGGAAATTACAATTGATCCAGAACATACTGTCAAGAGGATGAGGCTGGCATAGGGATGAGGATGCCGCCCTGGCTGCTTTTGCGTTAGCTGCCTTCATTATGAACGTTAGGAGCTGCCTGCTAACACTTCTGTTCTCTTCATCATCAACTTAGCGATCTTCAGGAAGAACAGCGGTATGCAGTTGACTTTGTGCATACTCTCTGTGTACTTTTGAAATTGGGGTACACACACACATGTATACAGATGTTTGCACACATGTAGTAATGAGAAGATGGTACCATAAAATATTCAAATTGATTTTACGGCTTGTCCTCCTGTCTGACTGGTTCTAGACAAGTGTCTCTGTTATCCTTGGTCCTCTTGAACTTTTCTTTTCTTCTTTTCTTTTTTCCTTCCTTTCCTCCTCCTCTTCCTTTTTCTCCTCCTCTTCCTCCTTCTCCTCCTCTTCCTCCATCTTCTACAAAGAAGGGATTGGGTCAATTCAGCATCCTCCATGGTTGCTGAGCACCCAGAGTTAGGCTGTGAGGAAAGCTGACGAAGCAGGCGGCTGTATCTCCGCCCGTGTACTCAGTCAGGACAGTTCTGGTCTGGATTACTACATTTTGCTAACAATTCCAGCAACTCTTGTAATTTGTGGTGCCTTTGCACATCTTTATCAGCTTTTATGGGGACTTTTGTGTTGTTCTTTTGGCTTCACGGTAAGTTCCATCTTCTTCAATCCATACAGACTCTGGAATAATCAATGGCTCCTTTGACTTCTGCAGTAAGAGTAAAATGTAAAGTATTCATCATGTGTCCCTACTTGCTTTCTATATGTGAAGCACTTAAGACTATTCTTAATTTTCTTCTTGTCAGCTTCAAAGCAGGAAATCATACTGTTGGCCCTACCTTTTGGCACTCTGTAGAATTTGTTTGGAAGGTGTAAATCTATTAAAGTATAAGCTAGGAACTTTAGCCAAACTGATGGCTGCATTTGTCTGTGTGGCTTGTATTTCCACAGATGTCAGTCAAGTTAGTCACTCCTGATATGAAGTTATGTGTTCAAGAGTCAGACACGTGCTTGGGGTTTTATTTTATTTTTTCAGCACTTCCTACTCTGAACTTCAAAGCACAGGAAATAAAATGCATGTCATTATAAAGGGTGACATTTCTTTTATAATAGCATGTTTTGAATGAAATTGTTATTCTAAGTAGAGCTCCTGTTGTTGCCAACAATAATTTTGACATCTCATGTGCTCCATTGTAATAAGAAATAAGAATAAATAAACAGAGCTAGGTGGTCAGGATTCTGTTCAGATGAAAACGAGCATAATTTCCTGAGTAATACGATGAAAAGCAAACAACAGCCCTGTGCAAACACTTCTGATGAATGTTTAGAGACTGGTCTCCAGACTGATGCTTGTTTGACAAGATAGTGTACGGTGAGGTAGAAATGAAGCAAGAAAACAAATAATTACTGTGAGATAATAGACTTTATTCTTTCAGACTCGTGAACTGTAAGAAACATTCAGATGGTTTTTAAAGACTAACATCTAGGTGGGTGCTTCCAGGTCCGTGTTTTCCTGATTTGTCCCGCAAGTCTGATTATAAGCTTTTCTATTTTAATTTTTTTTTTGTTACTAATCTCTTCTAGGGGAGGCATACACACCATGAACTGTTTAGGTGAATATTTTTTAAAGGAAGAAAGTAGTTTTATATCAATTTTATTTTAAACTAAAGTTGTGCATTATTGGAAATTAGCGTATTATTTAATTATTTAAGATGATTAACCCAAGAAAGGACTGCTTACAATGTACTGCTGGAGTTTTTGGTTTAATACGCTAAATGTGAGTATTTACACACATAAAAACTTGGTAAGTTTAATTGAGAATTTTAAATTTGAGTTTAAAAGGAACAGGAAATTCCCACAAACATCAGATTCCATCGATCATTTGTATAGCGTGCAGGTTAGTTTTGTGTCAACTTGAGACAACTTAGGGTCCTCTGGGAAGAGGAAATCTGAGGTGAGAAAATGCCTCCATCCAACTGACCGGTGGGGTGATTGCTGTGGGATGTCTCAGACCCGAGTGGAAGATGCCACCAAGGGCAAATGCGTAGGAAAGAAAGCTGAGCAAACCCTGGAGAGAAAATCCTCCAGGGTCTGTGTTTTAGTTCCTGCCATGATATAAGTACTGGGTAATATTAACCAAATAACCCTTTCTGTCCCAAGTTGCTTTAGAAAGCAAGCATATATATATATATATATATATATATATATCCACCATTATTGCCAGGAACAGTTTTTCTTATTTATATTCAAATTTTTAATGTCATAAGCACTGAGAGTATCTGTCTCATGGAATCAAGTTATTTTGTTTGGAGAAAATAGTGAAGACACAGATCCTTCCAATTGCAGTGGTTCCAGTAAGCTGTGTATTCCTTCAATGTTTGACATAACTACTGCAACTTCAGTTTCGCTCCCCACACTTGTAATAATTTAGATATTTTATTTTAGAGAATTTGAAATGTACTGGCTAGTGAGTATGCACAGAGAGAAGTCTTACTATAGAAATAGTAGGGTCATATTTGTATTATTTTTTTGTCCTGCCTCTTTTCCCCACACCACAATGCTTTAGGAATAGCCCAGAGCAGAATCATCAGTCATCCTAACAAGACATTTTGATGGGTCTAGAAATATATTTCATATGTTTTAAATAATAAGCATTTTCAAATAAAGTTTAAGAGCTATGTTATAGGCCTTGGGTTTAGAGAATAAGTCTGGCCAAATATTGAATCTTCTGGATTTTAGCAAATAAGTACTTTTTATATGAAATGAGATTTAATTAAACCTGCCAATTATCTCACAATTTAAAGCATGCATTTAGAAATTATTTGTACAGAAGTAGCCACTAAGTTCAGATCTTATTTTCAAAGAGCTCCTTATTTAATTGGGATATGTATTAATTTACTAGAAATAATTAAGAAGAAATTAAATAACCTTGACCCCGCAAACACCATTTTAATTTTCTTAAAATGGAAGAAACATTAATTTGTCTGCCTAGTGAGTGTTGGATAGTAATTGAAGTGTTTTGTGGAGGCAAAGTCATATTAGAAGTCACAATAAAAATTTACTTTTCCTATTTTGGGCAATTTTACTGAAAGAAATGACTTCTATATTAGCGTTACAGATAGGCTCATCTAGACATGAACACACATTGACATAAAATGACTTGATGGTTGGCAAAGAAAAAGGAGTCTAAATCCTACACCTACTCCTACTCATCTACTGGACAAATGCCTGATTAAACAGATGGGCTCGGGATGGGGCTCTCGAAACATACAACTTCCACCTTTATTGATGAATGATAGATGAAAATAGACTCTAACCTGTTATTGTGTTCCTTGGCATGAATGATGCTTTCAGTGAAGAGCTATTGCTTATCTTTGTTATTTACTTATTGCTGGAAATACATTTCCCCTTATTAATGCATATATGAAAACTGGAAGATAGCAGATGGAAGATCAGGGGCCTGGGAAACCCACAGACAGGAAAGTCATTCTCAGTTTAATGGGGCGGCCGCAGAAACAGGTGTGTGAAGTGCCATGTGGTTTTATAAAAGCAGTAAGAATTGAGGAACTTGTTGAGGTAACCAAGAGATATGGGTTGGCCATGTAATTCATCTTCCAGGGAAGAGGAGACAAATGGGAATTCTCATCACTGTGTTCAGGCTCCTGCAGTAGACTGACCTTCTCAGGGTTGGACCTGGGGCAGGATGTTAAGCTGTAGTTTGTGTTTGTGTAATACCACATCTTTTGTGGAATACCAAAGGGGTCTGCATGTGAGTAGAAGGATGGCATCGAACAGAGTTCAGTTTCTGACTCACGAGTGGCATGTCTATTCTGCCCGTGGTTTTTTTTTGTTTTTTTTTTTATTCGATATATATTTATTTACATTTCAAATGATTTCCCCTTTTCTGGCCTTCCACTCCCCGAAAGTCACATAAGCCCCCTTCCCTCCCCCTGTTCTCCCATCCATCCCTTTCCACTTCCCTGTTCTGGTTTTGCCCTATACTGCTACACTGAGTCTTTCCAGAACCAGGGTCTGCCCGTGTTTTTGAGAAAGCACCGAGGGGAGGGAGAGCCACCATTAGATAGCCCTGTTCTTGGAAGGCCACACGAGACAGTTTGATGGTCTGACATTGACATAATGAAAGGACTTTCCAAAGCATTTGCTATCCATGCATTTTTATGATGCTCTCCTTAGTGTTGGAGTAATTAGTAAGTCATCACACATTTAGTCTAATTGAACTATGAATATGGGCACATGTCTTTCACACGATCCATTATTTATCAGTTGAATTATTAATGCTAATGACTAATAACATTTATTCCTCTTAGGTTATGGCAATGCAGGATTTATGGAATGCACACAGAAATTCAAGGAAAAGATTCCTGTTTCCTAAACAATCTATTTAATCTTTTGTTAACTTAATTTCTGTACCAAAAGGAGGAAGCTTTTGGTTGCAACCCGCTTTCATAATATTGCTTAACATATTTTTATAACATGTATAAACAGTGCCAATAATATACAAAGATATGAAATAAGGTTCAGTACATATATTGACATATTGGTAGTGAGCCTAGGATTTAATGTAAGAGCCACCTCTTTAGTCCATGCAGTGTATGCTGAATTCTAACTTAAGGTTATGTTTATACACATAAATATAACATTGTTTATTATTGCAGTCAATCATCTACAATGCAACCTTCAAAAAGGTTTATTTCTTAAGTGCAGCTCAAGTGTATTTTTCTTTAATTTTGTTCTTTGACTATTTCTTATATGTATACAAGGCATTCTGATTCCTCTCTGGGAACCTCTTGTATTTCCTTCCTATCTTTAATATCCTTTCCTCATCTCTCTCGATTTATTTACTGGATTCATGACTTCTGGTTTGATATATAACCCATTAAGTTTAATCAGGGCTATCTGTGTAGATAGATGTATGGATAGAGCTTTCTGCCATTGTCCTGAGGTAACTAGTGGACTCATAACAGATGACAATGACTCTCCATTTACCTGACAGTGTCCATAATGATTGTTTCATCAATGAAGGATTTATCATCGTGCACCTCTTTTCCAGCTATTGAAAGATGATTTTATCATCTTGCTGTTGGGTTCATTCTTGTGCATTCTCAAGCATACACCTATAGTAGTGAGGTCATGGTCACAATGATTGTGTCTCATCTAGAAGATATTTTTCCTTTTTTTGGCTCCTACACTTTTTGTGCCCCCTTTCTCACAATATTCCCATAGCCTAAGGGTGGGTGATATAAATATGTTGTTTAAGATTAATTTCATGGAACTTTCTTATATCTATTTGCCTTCCAGGAATACATAGGCTGAAATTTCTGAGAAAATAAATTTGAGAATTCACAAATCTGTTTAACATTTCTGTCTCCCTTCCAAATAGAGTCTATATTTAGAAATAAATCTGCTGCTCTTATAAAAGTTTGACTTATTTTTATTACAGCAAAATGTCCTGAGATTGTTTTGTTTGATGGTGGTTAATTTAATTTAATTTAATTCATCATAATATTTTCTTGTTATATTGTCCTTTGAAATCACTGAAATTGTCTAAGTAGCATTGTTGTATCTATACACCATAAAATGGAAAACTCAGATCAATTTAGATATAGATGGAAAATGAAAGGATTTCAATATGTACTTAATATTGTTACAAGGAAATGTATAAAAATAGCCATTTAAAGAAGAAAAAAGGAGACTAACTTGGGAAACATTAATTTTCACACTATGGCATGAGAGTGATAAAGTCTGTCCTTGTATGAAAATACTGATTTTCTGTATATGTGTTTGAATTAGATATGTGATCATTATTAGTTTCTGTTTCAACTATTTTGATACATTGTGTCTCCTGTACATTTTAAAATATAATTTCCTTTCTTTTCTTTGACAGCAAATGCCAGTCTTCTCGGAGGAGGTGGTGGTAAGTGTGGAATATGGCTTAACTTCAAGTTCATTTTCATTTCATTAATGAGGAGATGATTAGCAAGCTCTGTGATGCTACAGCAAGCTAATTTTGCCATGGTTATCACCTACAAAACTAATATTCCAGAAAATAGCTTATAACAGTAATGCTGTTCGTTGGTTTAAAGAATTATTCTTTTAACTGGCTTAAAAATATGTTCACAACTGTTTTTCTTCTTACTTTTGCTGTAAGGGACACATGCAGATGTCATCTGTTTATGTGGACACATACATAGCAGACAAGAGTAACTCCTAGTGTGAGTGCTAAGGTGGCAGTAGTTTGTAAGCTTCATCTTCTTTTTAACCATAATTGCTTAGTTTTGCTTTTCATGACTTTGTACTTAGAGATCTTAATATTCCATCTACTTTGTTAGAAAACTACACGAGAAATTACTTTTGATGCTATACTTTTTGTGTGTTAGGTAAGAGAAGAAAGAAAGTTATCAAAGTGAAAGGGGAGAGAGAGATTCCCATACTGCAGGTGTTTTAAAATGACAGAGTCCATCAGCTGTGGTTTTATCTTCAGGAATAAGCACACTTTTGTAGCTGCAGTATGTATAATATCCCCACAGGGGGAGAAAGTCTTAGGATAGACTGTCATAGTCTCTCCCTCCCCCTTTTTCATTCTCTTCCTCCTCTTCCTCCCTGTTTTGTTCTTGGTTTTCATTTCATGTAGATGGCAGGTAGGACAGTGTGTCACATTAAGGTCTTTAAAAAATGTCCTGGCCTTAATAGAAAATTCTAGTATAAATTTTATGCAGAAATTAAAAACATAATCATTGTTTCATTTGAATGGAACCTTAGAATTTGGAATGATGAAAAAGAGTTTAAAGTAGAAAGTGCTGCTTGCACTGTGGCATATCACTGCATGTCAGATGCCATTATAATGAGTGTGGGATTGAAGTTGGTTCTTGTGCAAGCAACACAAAGGAGCTACTACCTTCTAGAAGTGTGGTAATGACTTAGCAAGAATGTCTGTCAAGGGATAGAATAGTAGGGGATGAATAAGTGTCAATTTTGTCACCAGCAAATTATTTTTAAAAATATTGAGAATGAGAAATATTGAAGGTTTCTGTGACAAGCCTCCCAACCCCTTCTCCCACAAAACAGAACAAAAAAATAAACAAACAAAAAAAAAACAGATAAAGAGCAGAAGAAGAAAATCCTCAAAAATTGCAATAAGGATGCTGAAGTGTGGCTCTTCAGATGGTAGTGAGGTGGGGTGGGGTGAGGTGGGGTGGGGTGAGGGTTGGGAAATGACTCAGTCATCTTTAAGGAGCTGGCCATTGGAGTTTGGCCATATACTCTAATGAGTGAGTGTAATAGGCATGCATTTTATGAAATTACCAAATAATCAATAAAACTATTATGTTGGGGAAAATCTACCAAATTTTTTATCATATATTTTATTGTATTTTCAGAGCCTCCAAAGGGAAATTTTTTCCTTAGGGCCTAGAGTCTTGGTAATTCCTCTCTAGGTACAGAATATGAGGAAATCATTCTTAAGATAAATTGCTCATAGGAGTAATTTTCTTGCAAGACAAGTTAGTATTTTAGGAGACCTGGGTAATATGGCTAAAGTGTAAAATTAAACTAGAGTTTATAAGAACACACTTATCTACTTATGGCAACCAATTAGTTGGATGATTCATTTATTGCTTTTACTCTATTTCTAAATAGTGAGTCAACCAATTTTATTAGTTAAAATCACTTTAGCTACTTCTGATAGATAAGAGCCCCCAAACAATTACCTGTTAAAGATTAGCAATGCACTTGTGTGTCACATGACTGTGTGTTGCAAGTAGACTGGAATGGTTGTGTAACAATCCATGATATCATTGAGATCACATTCTCCCTCTGTGTCCTTTCCTCTGAACTTTCCGTTTCAAGAGCTCATGGTTTGTGAAGATTGCAGCTATTCTAGCCATCCTAAGTAGAGAGTAGAAAAAGATGAAGAAGAAAAGCAAAAACTGTGAAATGTAGCTTCAAGGATAAGTGAAGTTTCTTTTTTCTTTAAGCCAAAGATTTCTATGAAATCTCACATTATACTGAATTTGGTAAACAGTGTTTGATATTAAGAAGCAATATGCTCACTGCAAAACACTTATTCCAGACACTAAAAAGGAAGAGGAGTACAGAGGGTGAGTGAGCAGTGGGCGGTATGCAGACATTTGACATTATGAGCATGCTTCTGTCCTCAGGTGGCTCTGCCTAAATGTGTGTGTGTGTATAACTGGTCTGTGAAAAAGCAGTTGGCTAGTGACTGGCTTTATATTTTTGATGGCTCTCCTATCCGACTCGAGAAGGTACATTTAGGCAATGGTATAGCATTTAGTTGTATACCTATAGGAGAAGCAGGCCCACTCAGTTTCCCTAATGTTTACATTTTATTGTCTTCAAGAACGTGATGGCCAGATTCATCCTGGTTTGCAATGTCTGAATTGTAAACCTAGCAACTCAGTAATATCATAAAGATAAATTACAAGTGTTTAAGATGGCTGTATTCTGCTCCCCACTTAAAACAGGTTATGAAGAGGTTTAAATTTATTTACACACTTCTAGATTTGCCAAAATTGTTCTCAAATACAAACTTGATTTTTGGAAGGTTTTATTTAGCATTTGAACTTAAAGATCATTCTTAGCTTTCTCTGTACCAAATTTTGATTTGTTGATTCTATGACTAATGTTTGGAATCCTCTCCTTGATATTTGCAAATAACAGCCTGTATTTGTCCAATAAGGAACCACTATTACAGGAACTTTCAGATTACCAATGCAGATTGAATACACACATCTGCATCAGCTACCTGTTTTCAGTTCTCTCCTTCATTGTTCCTGGTATCTGCAGAGTACGTCCATACATTGGAAAAATAAATCTACAGGGCAGAAGTCCATCACCATTGCATGGTACCCTTGGATTATGCCTAGTTTTATGTCTTGTGTTTGAAGGTCAGTGAATCTTAGAAACCATTATAGCACATGCTCACTCATATTCAACACGTGAGTCTTGTATGCACAATGTTCTATTTTGGACCACATAATGAAACAATTGTCATGGACAGCTTTAAATTTTATGGAAAAGCACAATTCGTACGAATTTACAGCTAGAATTAAAGAACTAATTTCTTAGATCTATCCAAATCATTATATAATAGACAAGAACAAACATTATAATTTATGGCTTTAGATAATGTCTATTCCATTTATGCATAATTAACATAAAACTGAGCCTGATGATTGGACCAGTCCAGGATATTGTTCATGGGCTTTTCTTCCACGTTAGTCTGGCAATGAATGGAATATAGCCATTTAGAGTGATAATTCCCCATGGTGCGAATGAATGATGTCTTCTTTTTTGCATCATGATATTTGTTTGCCATTTCAATCATTTCTGCATCTGTGATAAAAACCTCTACATGAAACACTATGTGTATTCTAGTCCAATTCTATACATTATTCTTGAAGAGTCTATGCCAGATTGAGTTTTAAAAGTCTGAGAATAGGCAAGTATTTCCAGATAAAAACTAAACACTCATCCCAGGACGGAATGCATGAAAACCACTTGCCTAATATGCAAACACAGCACATTCTTTGGACCTTCCCTACCCTCAAATTCTTTTGGGTTTTTATGCCTTCTAGGTATGCCCAAACAGCAGCAAAATTCTGTGGTCCTAGGTTAGTAGCAGCTGTTTTGTGGTTGCTTCAACCTGAAGAAAATTCCTAATTCTGTTTTGCTTTTACTGACCATTTTATGGGTCAAGACAGTTTATGTGAAGTAAATGCCAAGTGTATGCTTGAGAGGAGTGAAATTATAAATCATTTTTCTTATGTAGATGTATATACTGGCTGTAAATTTATACCCACCAAAAATTTATTTCCATATACAGATACTCATATGCAAATGCTCATCATCTATTTCTGCAATTAATATTTGCTGGGTAACTACTGTGTGTACAGTATTGATTATTGATTAGCCAATTGATGCAGACTTTCCCTGTGACAGAGTTTCCAGAGTAATTGTAACTTCCCAAGGACTTATCCCATGTGGATCTTTTGAACTAAAATGATACCATGTAATAACCAGCCTAATCATCATTTGACACTTTCTGTAAAAGGGAGGATAGTTTACTTGAGAAGTATTCTCTCACACAGAATCTGAGTTGCTACTCAGAATTGCTAACCCAAAGAGCAACAGCTTTTAAGTGTGTCTTAACATGCTTGAGTCAACTTTCGTGGATAAATTCTTTACAGAAGAATGCATTATTGCTACTATTATTACTACTACTAGTAGTAATAGCATTGTGCTTAGTGTGTGTGTGTATGTGTGTGTGTGTGTGTGTGTGTGTGTGTGTGTGTGTGTGTACTAGCATACAGGGTCCACTGTCTACCATAGGTCCTGGGGAATGGACCCCATGTTGGCAGAAATGTACAGTGAGTACCTGTATCTGTTGAGCTATTTTGTCAGCTCATGCATTGCTTGTTAACCATTCACAAGAGAATGCATGCCCTCTCACCTTTCTTCTACACACAGAATGGATTACCCTGTACATATTTTACTAAATTGTTCAAAATTCCTACCTTGTTTCTGTATTTCATTGTATATCATACATTTATACAGTGATTCCTTAATTTATGCATACGAGTAACTCTCTACATGTACCTAGGCCTCAGTCATGCTGGGAGAAATCTAGGATAATGGTTGGGAGCCAGGAACCAAGGCCACTTAGCAGTGGGCAGGGTATTGATGCTTGCCCATCAGGAGTGAGTGAAGCGTGGCTAGTAGTGAGATCACCAGCTGCTCTGGACTCAGCAGGCAGAATGTCCCAGCCTTGGGCCTGGGGGAATAGTGGCAGTCTCTCCAGCCCTGGAGAGCAGCAGGGCAAGAGACACTGAGAAGCTGTGGCATTTTGTTTAGGCAGGGAGCTGTACAAAGGGCTGTTAAATCATACAAAATTTGGTTTAATTTTAGACTGCCTCAGGTGGCATCTATCCTAGGCACTGCAGGGTGTCCAGTCTGCTAGAGTAGACTGGAGGGTCTGGTTGTGGTGGAGGAAGGGGGAGGGACAGAGATCAGGACCCAGGACAGGTCTGAGAACATTCACTTGTACATCATTCCCAGCCTATTTTTAGTTTTCTTCTTTTCTCCCCTGCCTCGCTTCTAGTTACTCGTTGCTTCTCGCATGCTCATCTGGACATTAAGTAGTAAAGAGTCTTTAAAACTAAGCACAGTCAAACTTTCTCTATTTACACAATAAGAATTTTGAAAACTAAACATATTTGGCAAACAGAACACAAGAAACAGGAATACAAGTCAATAATTTGGAGTAGGCAGAGAAATCTTGCCAGAAGAGTTATGCTGCAAAAGGTTGGACTTTTCCAGGAAGAGAGTGGCTGTATCTCACTTGAGTCTGCATCACAGTATGTGAAATTTTGTCTTGCTTCCTTTGGCTTGCCTTCTCGATGTTCTGCTGTCTGGACCTACCTTAGGCAGTTCCTGTCAACAGTCTCGGGATGGTGCTTCAGGTGGAGTGAATGTGTTAGGACAGAACTGGAGTCCCGGGTTCTGGTAGTGTTGGCAGGGAGCTGTCATCAGAGCCACCTGTGCATTCTGGTGGACATCAATGGACTGCCCACCCAAGCTCACGTCAGCCTGCTTAGCGTCTATCATCTAGGCTCCATCTGCAAACCCAGCTTATGTCATGTCAGTTGGAAGTCTGACCTGAGCTGGTTGCTCTTCTCATGCCTTCCATTTGTCCAAAGGACTTGCAAATATTCTTACTAGAGAAGGGAAATGGGGAGAGGAGTTCAGTATTGAGTCACCTGTCTACCTTGTTCCTATGTAATGTCCATCCCATCTCTAACTCTGGTTCCTGAACTCCCACTGTGAACAGATTAAAAAGTGTAAGGTCATTTATATTTACTGTGTACCTGCTTGTCTTCAAAGTGGAATTCCCCAGTTTTCAGCCCTGTTGAGAGCGCTGTGCATGCAGATCCGGTGCTCTTTCTCTCTGTAGCCCTGGGTAAATGGTCCTGGATAGGGGTAAACTTCCTGAGAGCAATATAGTTCTTTTTCATCTTAACAGTCCTGACAGCTTATATAATACAGTGAATGCTGAGAAAATATCACTGCTTCTCATCCTGGATTATCAAGCTATTTATGTATTTTGGATTTGTTTGTTTTCCTTTAGAAAGTCAATCTGTCTGAGTAATACTCTGAAGGAAAAAAAAAAACAAACCTTAAAAAATATTAAGGAGCTAACCTGAGGATTCTGTGTGTATTTTCATAGTAATTATTTCTAATCATTGCATTATCTTTTGTGTTTGAAAGAACTTGCAAAGGCAGACTCACACAACTTTTCGAAGTATATTTTCTTTACATGACAAATACAGAGGACAATGCATATTTGTATAGGTAGAAGAATTAAATCTAGGGTGTTTAAATTCCACAGAACACATGGAGAGAAAGGTATGCTTCAGTCATGTTTCACCAAATAGCAAGTGATTTTGGTTATAGCTTCGTTTTTTTCATTTTTTTTTTTGTTGTTGTTGTTGTTTTTCTTTTGTTTTTAATAGCTGGACTTTTTGAATAAGTTTTTTTTCTCTTAACCTATCAATCTAAGCAGCCTGTCATTGACATGTTATTATTAATATATGCAGGTTTGAACATTGTTGAAAATGCTGTCTTTTTCCCACTGGATGGTTTTAGTTCCTTTGCCAAATATCAAGTGACCATAGGTATGTAGGTTCATTTCTTGGTCTTCAATTCTATTCCATTGATCTTCCTGCCTGTCTCTATACCAATACCATACAGTTTTAAAGCTGGTACAACCACTCTGGAAATCAGTCTGGTGGTTCCTCAGAAAACTAGACATAGTATTACCTGAGGACCCAGCTATACAACTCCTGGGCATATACCCAAAAGATGTTCTAATGTATAACAAGGATCCATGCTCCACTCTGTTCATAGCAGCCTTATTTATAATATCCAGAAGCTGGAAAGAACCCAGATGTCCTTCAACAGAGGAATGGATGCATTTATACAATGGAGTACTACTCAGCTCTTAAAAGCAATGACTTCATGAAATTCTTAGGCAAATATGTGGAACTAGAAAATATAAGAGATAACTCAACCACAAAAGAACACACATGGTATGTACTCACTGATAAGTGGATATTAGCTCAAAAGCTCGGAATATCCAAGATACAATTCACAGACCATGTGAAGCTCCAGAAGAAGGGGGACCAAAGTGTGGGTGTTTCAGTCTTTCATAGAAGTGGGAACAAAATGCTCAAGGGAGGAAATATGGAGACAAAGTGTGGAGCAGAGACCGAATGAAAGGCCATCCAGAGACTACCCCACCTGGGGATTCATCCCATACACAGTCACCAAACCCAGACACTGTTGTGGATGCCAACAAGTGCTTGCTGAGAGGAGCCTGTTATAGCTATATCCTGAGAAGCTCTGCCAGAGCCTGACAAATACAGAGGTGGATATTCACAGCTAACCATTGGACTGAGCATGGGGTCCCCAATGGAGGAGTTAGAGAGAAGACTGACAGAGCTGAAGTGGTTTGCAATCCCATAGTAAGAACCACAATATCAACCAACCAGTACCCCTAGAGCTCCCAGGGACTAAGCCATCAACCAAGGAGTACACATTGGCTCCAGCTACATATGTAGCCAAGGATTGCCTTGTCAGACGTCAATGGGAGGAGAGGCCCTTCGTCCTGTGAAGGCTTGATAGATGCCACAGTGTCCAAGAATGCCAGGACAGGGAGGCAGGAGTGGGTGGGTATGTGGTTGAGCACCCTCCTAGAAGCAGGGGTAGAGGGGATGGGATAGGCACAGGGGAACCTGGAAAGGGAATAACATTTGAAATGTAAATAAAGAAAATATCCAATAAAAAAGAAAAAAATGCTGTTAATTAATTCCTTCAGAAAGTGCTTAAATTCATAAAAAGTGAAGATAGGAATTTAAATTACTAATATACTCAAATATCAAAAACAACAAGAGCCATCTTCTGGGTTGTAGTAATTCATGAGCAAAACCCTGGGCTCTTATGTGCACTCCTACTGTGCTTGGCTAACTATGGGACCGGACTTACTGGGAGTACAAGTTCACATTTCAAGGCTAAGTATTTAAAATTATAAAGTACTCTGATAGGCACCAACATACATGTGCACACACACATACACACACACAATTACACCTTCATAAGCATGGACACATCTAAAGATACACATACTTTAACACACATTTACACACACTCACACACTTACATAAACTTAAACATTCTTATACACACACATAATTACTCTCACACTTACACACACACTTACACACACACACACACACACACACACTCACACAGTCCTGACTGCATAGCAGTTGTTGCTAGTCCTTGAGCATCTGTGCTACAGTCTAATCTCTTCAAAACCACAAAAGGGAAATTTTTTTTGAATTCCTGTTTTAAATATCTCTCACTTATCCCCTAAATGTCTAAATATGCACGGGGTGGGAAACATAAGTGCTGATAAAATCTTCTGCTTAAAGCCCATTGTGTTCTGGGACAACTAAATCCCAGCACCCTGCAGCTTACGGTATTTGATGTAGTTTTCCAGCAACAGAACGTGGGGAATGTTCAGGGGAGCAGCTTATGAACTTACTTGCCTTTGGCATTGTTGAGGATGATATTTCATTCTTCGACGTGTCTTTCATTTGCTCCTCAAACATTTCTTAGCCAAGGACAGAGCTGTAGCAGTCCTCATGGTGGGACTGTCCCCTATGAGTGTACTAGATCTCTAAGATTTCACCAGATTTGCTTCCATTGAGAACTGCCTAGATTAATCTATCAGGACAGCCTCTTGGCAAAAGGTGTTAGGTTTTGTTTTTTTTTGTTTTTTTTTATGAGTTAGGACAAATTCATTATTTTGCATACTAGTTTTCACCTCTGGAAAGATGATTATAATGATACCAAACTACTTCACTGGGGTGGAATAACTAATTGCTCATTGTAAAGTGTTTTTTAAATACAAAGTGTGAGATAAATGGTTATTACTGCAGTTGTCATTATTATCATTATAGTGTAAGCGTGAAAGATGAAAGGTGCTGGATAATTGCACGATATGGCAGTGCTGTATTCAAATAAAGGGGAATAACCAGAATTGTGGGGTAACAAAGCTTACAGTACACACATGTGGTAGAGGAGAGTTTCTTTTATAGAAAAATAATACAGATAATTAGTAATTACCTACAAATAAACCCAGGGATTTTATATATAGAGATAGATCCAGAGAGAAGGCCATTCCAATAGCAGTTCATTTGATCTATGCAGTAGATGTTTTGAAGAGCCTTTATTTTTAAACATGTAAATGTATAGAGAATAAACTAATTATGTACTAGAGAAAGGGGTTTCCAGGTTGCTAGGCCAGAAGAAAGAAACCTAAACATAGATTGCTTTGGGCCTGTCAGTTAAGGTACAGTAAAAGTACCAATAAAAGACTATTTCATATTTCAGAACATACTTGATACCAGGGAGAAACAAGGCATCCAATAGAAAAGGACTGCTAATTATCAGGCTGCGAGGTCTGAAAACTAAGATGGAATCCAGCAGGAGGTACTGAATATGTTAGCAACGGTGGTGGTTAACCTTGGAGGAAGCAGGGAAAAGGAGGTGTCTTCATAGGGCACCTGATCGCCCCTATAAGTGACATCAAAGGAGATGCAGACAGACTAAAGACTGTTGGGGTCAGTGTCCAGATAGCTCTAAGATGATGGTCTCACTACAAATCCAGTTCAGTTTCATACTCGGAAAATCTCAGATAATGGAAACCTAAGGTGCTCAGAGTACTTATATAGAATGAGTGACTGACTGGTGATTGACAACGGAGATAGCCTGAAATTTTAGTACCATTGAGGAACCTAGGATTTAAAAGTTAAAAAAAAAAGGCTTAGCTATTTGAGACTATTTATCATAGGACAGACATATTTTATCTGAAGCAAGTTACTATATAAGCAGCCTCCAAGTTCCCAGTCAACCAATTCCAGAGGAAAAATCAGTGTGTTCCAGTATTTCTGTGATACATACCCAGATTTTGTCTAAGTGCTTGCAAAGAGTGAATAGTACGTGATCAATATTCAAAGGGAAAGCAAGACAGTAGAATATGATGGTGATTTTCAGAGGGAGTGGATTTTGAGCTTCTATTTGAAAATGTGAAAATGTCCAGGAGATGGATAGTTATCACACTGCACAGTAGCAGGAGGGAATGCTCATAACATTGCTGATCTGTTTACTGGTCAAAGTTGTAAATCTTATGAAATATCTGTACATACATAGACTTAGGTAAATAACAAGGAAAGGGCATACCAAATCTGTCATGGAGTAATCCCAGATATTACTATTAGATTAAGCTTATGAAGAATTCACAACATTGTATCAATAATATAATAATTTGAATTTACTAAAGGGAACCTGCTTAAAGACTTGATGGGCATAGTTTCAGTAATTACACCATGTAAGAACTGTAAACGTCCAAATTAAAAGATAAGCTGGGCCTCCTGCTGGCATAGGTCTCGGATCCCAAAGCCTTGGGAGGTCAGCAGGTCACAGGTTCAAGGCCAGCTTAGGAACTTTACTAAGGCCCTATCTCAAAATATGAAATAAAAAGATAGTTTTAGATATAGCTCAGTGGCAGAACTCCTACCTCACTTGCAAGAGGCCCAGACTATCATAATATAGATGATTCGATTGTAAAAACATTAAAAAAACCAACAAACTTTTCATGTAAAAATCACAGTAGTAAAACTACTATATTACATGCAAAAGTTTCAATATTTGAACATGAAAGGTTAAAAGTATGTCTACAAGCAATAACTATATGAGAATTAGTGTGGCTAACTTAATGAGACAAATAGTTTTTAAGTCAGCATATAGTAGAAATAACAAGGGATATTTCATAACGATGAAAGGGCCAATTCACTAAGAAAAGGTAACCATTAGCAACAAACATGAACATCTATTGAGAGAGCTCAAATCTATGGAGCCAAAACAATGGAACTTATAAGAGAAACAGAATATTCAATAATAATACTTAGAGATTTCAGTATGATATTCTTAGGACAATTTAATAATAGACACGAAAGTGGATCCTTTTTTTCAGTAATTAAATCATTGAATAATTAATGTAGACATAACATAAGTAGATATTTAAAAAAACCTATAAGTATAAATGATTGACTAACACAGCCTGCCTCTCATGTATAAAGTGATCCAGCCAGTGACTGCAGAGCAGGCTTGTTCTTAGGTACACATAGAACATTTCCAAGATGAGTCATGCAATTGACTAAGCAAGAAGATAGAGAAAGGATGACACAAACTAGCAATGTTAAGAACAAAAAAAATGGGTAGCTGTGTGGAACCCCAGCAAAAGTTAAAGAAGTCAAAATAAAATATGTTGAGCAACTTGGGCCAAAAATTAGCAAAATCGAGTAAAAATAAATCTCTCACTTCTGTTATCACATTATATATATAACATACTTTAGAATTGAAGTAATAATATCACTCTCATTTATAAAATGTTTATTCATTTATTTCTAACTTGTATCTAAAACTATTAAAGCAGAGGCAAACTGTAATATCTTATGATAAATTATTCTATATGCTATTTTGTAGTGTTTAGACCTACAAAGATAAATAAATATAGTTACTACATATTATATTTATACCATATATTCAAGAATACATTCCCATTGAAGAATAGACATGTGATAAATGTATATACATGATGTATTTACTATTTCTCAGGTTTATGTACAAACTAAATAAATAATCCCTGGCACATTATTAATAATAAACAATTATTATCAATTATTACTGTTCAGTATTAATATGGTAATTTTACAATTTTGCCATCTTGAGGTCTTAATGATTCCTGACTATTCCAGTCTGTGTTTTCCAATAGAGCAAAGGAAAGTGTTTCAGTATGCATAATCATCAGACATAAAAACTGAAAGTTTTACTTCAACCTCATACTTACATATTTAAAAAATAAAAGTCCCAGCTCTTTAGAAACATGAGAATGAATCAATATCTGACTCAGAAATCAAGGGTATTTTAGGATGCAGATTGATTTCCATAAGATACAGTATGATTTCCAGTAGCATTTTCACAGTAGCATTTCAAGTAGATTCATGGAAGCTGCTTGAACTCGCTCAAAGTTTACCTTCGGTTAAGGCGTGTGATCTCTTTAGGTCTGAGCTTAGTGATGGCAGAAAACTATATAGAAAGGAAAAAATGTTTTTGGTTATTCAAGTATTTAGAGGACTCTGTGGGATTCTTTCTTAAATGTAGATATAAGTGCTTTTTGATTTTGATAAAGAAACATGAAGACTTAAATGCTTACCCTCACAAGCCATATGACTGAGGAGGATATGTACGTTTTTTTTGTGTCTTTATCTCACCCCCTTAAGGAATCTGAGATAGACATGTTGCCAGTTTTTAAATTCTCCTCTCTGAATACTTTAGTGCCATCAAATTGGAATGACTTGGACCAGTTACAAGATTATGATGGGGATGATGGACTACTGTAGTGATTTGGAACAAGCCGTGTCCTGTCTCGAGAAGGTATAATTGGAGTGTGTTTATGATAGGCACATGATGATGCAGAGACATCAAATGGACTAGCTCATTCACCTCCTCTGACTCTCTAGTCTGCGTCACTGGTTTTTGTTTTCAAGAGGGAACAAAGAACATCTATATGATTGTACGATCTCATAAGTTCCCCTGAAATTCCTGAAATAGAACCTAAAAGAAACCATTTCTAGTTCTGTATTTTTCTACCGATAAATTTTATGGAGAAACCCTGAAGGTGGAGAGTTTGCTTTTGATACCTGAATATTACCAGAAATATCAGATAAGTAGGAGAAAGCCAGGAAAGGTGGATAAACAAGTGGATAGCAGTGCACAGCTCAGAAAGACCAGGTCCAGAGAGGTCCAGAGATGCAGAGAGAGGAGGCTGGCTTTTGTTTGTCTGATGATAACTTAAGCTACATACATGATTGCTTACAATCCTTTGAGTCATTTTGGTGCTGCAGAACGGGAGAACTTCAGAGTTTAACAATTAGTGACTACTTTTTCTTTGAGCCTGTGACATTTGGTTATCTAGGAATTCTGTTGTGATGGTGACAGAGATGAGGATTGACTGAACTGAGGAGGACTGTTTGAAACAAATCTGATAAAATGTGTGTGCATGTTCTTTTTAGAAAATGACTACCCCATGTCTGCCAAAAATATTTATAGTCTTTAAAAATTTTGCACTCTAAATGTGGCTTTCATCATAGATAACCTGAAATATTTCTCTGGTTCAGTATATAAATTCATCATTAAACTCAAGAACCCACAGTGGCAAGCACATCTGTGGAGGCCTGTCTTCTACACCATTAGCTAGACTGAACAGGGAATATTTTTCTTTTCCATAAATAGAATATGTGTATAGAAAAATTACATGTAATGAGACCTCTGAGAGTAATTTTAAGAAATTTCTAGCAAATAAGTAATCTTTTGCTCTTCGGTTTACATGACTGCCATCTGAAGGGCCTGGGTTTCCAAGAGTAGGGGAGTTCCCACCCTCAGGGACTGAGAAGATTCAGAGAGGGGGGGTGTTATTGGGGACATAAAGGTGGGGCATGAGAAGAATCTGAGTCTATGTAGGAAGCATTACACAGCACAGTGAAAGAAATCTTGGTCAGGGAAAAAGCGCAGAAGGTGGGGGAGGGAGGTACAGTCATTAAAGAAGATGCTGAATTGCTTACTTGCTCCTCTGGAAACAGACAGCGATGTATAGATGAGGCTCTGCTGCTTAGAAGCAAGAAAGTAGCTCAGCTCGGAATCCATGTTTCTTGCTGTCACTCGGGTCTGCTCTTTACCTTTTTACAAGCACATCCGCGTTCTACTCCAGAGGAAAATCTTGTCTGAAATCAAGTTTGTCCTCTCCCGTCTTGGTTTATATAGTTGTTAGAGGCAAAGATCAAAGCTGGAAAAGGGCAACTTTGAAGGGGAGACGCCTCTCCTAACTCTTGTTTAAGAATTTTTTTTTTTCTATCCTGGTTTCCTAGCAAAACTATGTCTGCAACTGGAGGTCTAAGTTGTGCCATCTGCATACATAACATCACACACAAATGGAAGCAGATGATGGAATTTCACCTAAGGTCTGAATGTGCCCAGGAAGCCTTCACAGGCTTCAAATGCCTGCTTTTATCTTATACATCGAGAAGCTCATTCAAGCCTCCAGGGCTTTGCCAACTTGGCAAGAGAGAGGGTTGGCGAGCTTCCCACACTGGGTTTCTTTTAGTTGAAGGTTTTGAAGTGGGCCTGAAGCTGGTGAGTGAGGCTGTGATGAGGGCTGTGTGGAGTCCTTGTGAGGTCTCCTGTTTGTTGACTGCGAGCTTTTCATCCCTGGGCATAAATGAGAAGCCTCACTCCTTTGCTAGGGCATTTCCCCCTTCTCTGTTCATTTTAAGCTATCTTAGAGAACTCCCAGTTATATACGAAGCTGGGAATTCTCTCGGCAAATGCCTGTTTTGACAGCGAACCTTAAAGACACATGGCAAAACTTTAAACAGGTCCTAATTGATGGAGTTTAAACACTGTATATAGTAATTAAACAGTTACATTAATAATAAAAAACCCTAAAGCACCTCTTATATTTTTTCATCTTTAATCTCCCTCAAAAATTTCCTTAACTTTAAATTCATGAATGAAGTGAAAGAAGTATAATTGCCAAGTTTTCCAAGTACTTGATACTCTGATACTCTGTTGAAAAAATTTTTTTAATTTATGTCTTAATTGGAGGTGGGGCTTGCTTTAGCAGGGAGGTGGGGCTTGTTTTAGCAGGAGCTTCTTTTGCATGTGTGGCACACATGTGAATGTTTACTGATGTGTATATTTGCATGTGTGTGGGGTATGCTTCTCATCTTTTGTTGACTGTGGATGCATGTGTGCAGGTTCACATACATATATGTACACATGTATGTTAACACTAAAAGTTGATGTTGGGTGTCTTCCTTGGTTGGTCACCACTGCATTTCTGATGTGTAGGATCTCTTGCTGAAGCTATTGCTCAGTTTGACTAGTCTTGCTAGCCACCTGGCTTGTGGTATCCCTCTGTCTGTCTGCCTCTAGAGCCTGGACTGCCAGCAGGCTTTTCTGTGAGTGCTAGTGAGCTTCACTTTGTTCTCTGAAGGCATTTTACTGACATGTGCCCTGCCTCCACACACCTCCTTCAACATGAAATTCCCAGGAAGAGTAAAACTGTAGATAAATCATTGTTGCCAAAATAAAAAGGCGAGACTACTTTAAAAACACATCAAAGACTAGAACTTTTTTTTTTTTGGATTCAGTAATACTTAAATTGTTTCTCTGTAAGTATTATTAAAATAAAGCATCATAATGGAGTGTTTATATATTGTGAAGCTTAAGTTATCTCTCTCTCTCCTTTAATGTTCCTTTACAATCAGTATGTGTTCTACTCCTCATGCAAGTTGCTTTGAAATTTCTTCTCCTATTTTTCCAAATTTTAAATTGTTAGCGTATGTGTATATATTATGTGTGGTGCAATTATTTGTTCATGTGGATATGTGTGCCTGCATGTGCATGCATGCATGGGAGTCAGAAAGTTTGTGTGCCTTTCCTCCATTGCTTTCAACATATATATTTATATTTATATTTATATTTATATTTACATTTACATTTATATATTTACATATTTATATTTACATATTTATATTTACATATTTATATTTATATATTTATATTTATATATTATTTATATTTATATTTATATTTATTTATTTTTGACATATGTTTTTATTGAACCAGAAGTTCACTGACTTTCTTTAACCGGCTGGCTAATGGGCTTCATGGACCTGGCTGTCTATCCCTGGCTTACGGGAGATGTCAGCTCAGGGATACATCCCTGTGCATCAGGCATTTACCAGCGTAGCCACTGCCTTAGCATTTTACAATTCTTTTGTGATGGTCCCTCACAGATGTAGAGTGTGCTTTTGTCCTTCTGCCTCCATTACCCTCTTTACTCCTCACTCAAAAGAAACCCTTCTTTCTTCCCCTAAGGTCCCCCTTCTATTTTCATGTCTCATTTGTTTGTCTTGTTGTTTTGGAAACCCAGTGTGTTTACTTAGGGCTGTTCACATAGGTGTAGGTCCAGTGTTATTCCCTAGAACATGGCACTTTTGCAGTGAGTGCACCACTGAACAATGGGACTCACCCTCTCCCAATAACCATTAGCGGCCAAGAGGGATGCTCAGGGACAAGTAGGCCTCAAAATTACCCACAACTCTCGAGGAATATTGACAGGCCCCATTTTATGCAGGTCTTCTGCAGATAGCCACAGCCACAAAAAACCATGAGTACGATGGTTATGTCCTGTCCAGAAGAGAGCATTTGTAGCACTTCTCCCCTTCCTCTGTCCATTATGTTCTTTATGCACTTCTTCTGCACTATTCCCTGAGCTCTGAAGGGGTGGTAGAGATGCTCCACTGGGGGCTGAGTGCTCAAGTCTTTTATGCTCTGCACTCAAGGTGGCCTGAGAGGTCGTCATTAAGTCCCTAAAAATGTACCTACAATGGGTAGAAAACCCCAGTGTGTCTATGTTGTCAGGTCATGCCACTGCCCAGACACTGCCTGACTGGGGTGATATATGTTGAGAGGACAAGCCATTTCAATATAAACAAAGAGAAACCACATGAAAGGACTCTAGTAGAATGATTGGTTGACAGAATACAAGAACTGGAAATATCCACGGACAGTAGACCACGGCTTCTACTGACCACAGGATGAATTAACAGATAGCAGTCCTGGTGAGGACAAAAACAAATATGGGAAAAAACTACCACCAAGGAGACAGTGAGCACACTGAAGCTTCACGCCAGCAGCCAGCAGTTGGATTAGGCCATAGTCATGTGCTCTTTATTCATCCAGCAAGATTTATGAAGCGCTCTCACATTGTGTGCTGGCACATTGCTAGGGAATGAGATGCAGGAAAGAAAAACAATAGAGACATAGTTGAAGACATGCTGCTGGTCTATAGCAGAAAATCTAGCTATGAGGTTGCACAGAAAATGCTACCTGAAGTGTGTGTGCGTGTGTGTGTGTGTGTGTGTGTGTGTGTGCATGCCACTGTGTTACAAGTGTTAGCCACTATGAACAGCTGGATCTTCATTTTCAGATCATTGAGCCCTGGGAAGAGAGAGACTTGTTCAGAAAATGGAGACTTCCCTAAGCAGCCTGTGGTTAAGAGAAAAGCTCCCATGAAGCAAGCTTTTCTAGTTGTGAATAATTTATGCAAGATGAGGCTGACAACTAAGTTGCTTGAGGTAATGAAGGACACATTTTAGAAAATGTGTATGGAAGGGGGCCAGAGAGATGGCTCGACAGGTAGGAGTGCTTGCCACCAAGTCTGTTGATCTGAACTCCCTTTCAGAGACTAACAAGGATAGAATAGATTCTAGGCTCTGGCAAACTTTCCTCTGAACACTACACACAGACAAAATAAATAAACATAATTTTAAAAGTAAACTATATGGAAAAGACAACATTGGGATAAATACACTGTGGCTGAAAATAGAGGTGTCTGATCCGCTGTCTTTTATTTTCAGTGCATAGTGTTAATGCTTTTTTGTATTAGTGTTCAGTAACACCTGTGTGTGTGTGTGTGTGTGTGTGTGCGCGCGCGCACGCGCGCGCGCGCGCACATCTGTGCGTTCATGCATGTGCACACTCAGGCTGATACTCTGATTGAAGAAAGGAGATTCTAAGGACAGAAATGGGTAGAGGAAGGATTGATCACATAGAGTTCATAACCAAAACAAAGTACAAATATATTCAGTGTAAAAGACAAGAGAAAGGTAAACATGCATTAGGAGTTTCAGTAGGAAGTAGTTGGCTCTCCAGTGAAAGATCTGGGAAGGGAACACAAAGCTGGTTCCATTGGAACTGACCATGAAGAATGAACAACTCACCAGAGGACTGGGGACAGAATCAAGGATTAGGCCGCTGGCATGAGCATAGACCGTAGCATGCCAGTTTGGTTCTGCTAAGTGTGCGGAAGCTGCAGAAAGAACAAGTGAGAACTCAAAAGCATATTGAATTCTGCAAGGGATGGGTGCAAGAAAACCACTTAAAGATATCAAGGATGCTCTAAAAATAACTGAACCTCCAGGAACTGACAATCATTTCTAAGTCTAAGAATCTTTAACAGCTGGTTATTATTTCCGTAGCTACACGATCTGTCATTAGTCTCCAGTTTGGGTATTTTCATGTTGTCTATGTTCTGACAAGCTCTCTAGATTTTTCCAACCTTCTACTTTGGATCCCATGGCTTCAGGAGGTCCCAGAAGGGCAGCCATGTGACATGTTTTCCTGGGTGGACTCTGGGAGACAAATGACTCTTGGGTCTGAGAAAGGGCCTCTCATCTTTACTTTCAAGCAGAAAAATGAGGAAGTTTCTAAAACCTCTAGACTGGTTACTTGGGTAAAGTTCCCTGTGGCTAACCACTTACGCCCTTGTTTAGTCATTTCTTTTGTCAATTTCCAGTAAAGAAGAGCAAATTGTCTTCGGCATCGTTTTTCGTGACGTCACCCTCATTTTCATTTCCAATGAAAAGCTGAGTAATTTTAATGCATTTCTCAGAGCTTCTCTCTCCTCTGCTTTCGTGATTTCATGAATTAACTGGTGCTATCTCACCTCACTGTCAGAGACCATGATTCTCCAAGGAGCTTTTCCTGTGATTCCAGATCGCATATCTAGGCTTCCTCTCTTAACTGCATAATTCCATGTGAATTGCATGCTGTGGTGCTGACAAATGCTTTAGTCTTATCTTTGTTACTTGCCATAGTTTCACAAGGGCAGCAGCTGGGCATTATGGCTTTTAAACCTGACATTCCTTTCATGTGACCTTTCTCTCTTAGATTGTAGGATAGCATAACCTCCTTTAATAAAAGGACAGAAACAATAACAACAAACAGCCCAGAAAGCATCCACAGCCATCTTTTAATAAAGTTTTACTGTACACAAATATAGGAGTATTCATCTGAAAGACCGTTTCCCAAACTCCAATAATATACGCAATGAGAGCATGGAAGCAGTTTCCAATCAAATGAAGAAAAACCAGAAAGCACCCATCTACCATTTTGATTTCAACATTGTCTTTGAGTTTTTTGCTAGTGAAGAAAAGATTTCCCCATTAGGTAAATCGGTAAAAAAACTTTGCGAGAAAAGAGTCCTTTTTTTTTTTTAATTTAGAAGACAATTTAATAAGTGAATTTAGTATGGGAGCTGAATTTAAATGCATACAAAAAGTCAACAAAACATTACTTTAGAAATAGTAATCAATATTACCAGAAATGGAAAAATAAATCCTAGATAAACAATATCAACTATAAAATATGTATGAAGATCTTATAATGGAGATTTATCTTCCTAGACAAAACAGTAAAGTATTATATAAGTCATGAAGAAATAATCAAAATCTAATAGCATAGTAAACATTTTGTGCTTATATTACAAAATAGCAAATGACTGAAATTCACATAATGACTAGAAAGCCAATTGTATGCAAAAACATACTGAAGTAATATTTTTACAAGATACAGTTAAGTGTAAGTTTAAAATTCACAGTCAAATACCATAATATGAACCTTGGGACAAAAATAATATCAGAAACACCTGTCATATCTCAAAAATATGTAATACAAACCAATGGAAAAGAATCCTTCAGTAAATCACCCTGGTAGATGCCATTCGCATGGAGAAAAAATTAAGTTTAACTTTTATTTTATATTATCCAAAATAAAATTACATTTAAAATTAAATATCAAAAGATAAAATGGGGGATGAAGACATGGCCCAATGGTTAAGAGTGCTTATTGCTCCTACAGAGAACCTGAGTTTGCTTCCCAGCACCCACCTTCGGTCAGGTGGCTCATAACCACTTCAACTTCAGTTCCCAAGATTCTGATGACCTCTTCTGGTTGGTTTCTATGGTACCTGCATGCAGTGACTCAAATTTACACACACACACATACACACACACACACACACACACACACACACACACACACCGGGAAGGGCAGAGAGAGAGAGAGAGAAGCTAATTTTAAAAACTAAAATGTTAAGCATTCTGACATGAATGATATTCTTTAAGCAAAAACAAAGTGGGGTTGGAGAGATGATCATGTACAAACCTTTCTGAATGCAAGCATGAATATTGAGTTCAGACTCCTAGAATCAAGGTAAATGGAAGGTATGCATGGCCTTGTCAGGGTATCTTTAGAGCAAGCTGACAAACTAGACTAGCTCTGTCCTACTGAGAGACCCTGCCTTGATGAATTACATGGTCTGTCAAAGAAGATACCTAACACCGACCTCCGTCCTTCAAATGCATGAACATGTACTTGTGCATGCACACATACTAATGTGTGAAAATATGAATACACACATGTATCACACCACAAATACATGCAAAAATTAAAAGATAATAAAAATTAAACCCAGATATTCAAATTCCTAAAGAGATTTTAATTTTTCTGCTTTGGTCTATATGAGTATATATTTATTTATTTGTTTGGAAATTAATAATTGCATATATGTTTATGTAATTACATGATGACTGATCTTTGTATACATTATAGAATGAGTAATTCAAGCTGATATACATATCTACTATCTCACCAACTTGGTAGTAGATATGTATAGTTGAAATATTAAAAATATAATTTTAGCGATGTTTATGGTGAAAAGCACCAAGAATTAGCCAGCTTTTTTGAGCCTAAATGATCTAGTTTTCTCAACAGCTGAACATGTGCCTTTATCCCTTCATTGGGCCAGAGAAGAGTGTTGACTTTGGACACTGGAGTGTGACAGGGCATTTTCACTGACTATTTAAATGGGTGCTTTCTGACCTTAACACTTACAATGAACAGAGTTTGTCATTGTCTTCTATCTTATTATGACATGCTCAGTGGGAAGGCAGGGTGACTCTGATGACAGCATGATGTTAGAGCTTGTTTCCTTAGGCTGGGATGTCATTTCAGTGTTCTGGGCTGCCCAGGAATGAATGACCGGCAGTGCTTCTCTTCCTGTAGGGATGGACATTTTTACTGTTCTGCCTTCTTGGCCTTCAGTGTCTTGGATTTGCCTATACTCGGGGGAGGGGAGCAGGAATTTCCCTCATTTTTAATGTCACCTTGGTAAAATGGATCCTCTTTTAGCAATATGAAAGACAACAAGAATATAATATTTTATTCCTAACTTATCTCCATGGTAGATAACAACAGCTCACTAAAAGTGATTTTACTCATATAACTGGAAATTTATTAAATAAACTTACTTCTTAGCACTTTTAAGTGTTTATGCATTCTGACTACTACCCTAATGTCTTCATGCCACTCCTGTGCCTACCAACTCTCCATGACTCCTTTTCTTAGATTCTTGTCTTCTCTGTGACCCACTAAGTTTTCCTTGAGCCCTCCGTATGACCAATAGTTTAGAATTATTTGCTGGAGTCTGATAGGGTTACTGGTGGGTCAAAAACTGAAGGCAATAACTTGCTGTCAGCCCACGTCTATCAGCAGTCTAAAATTTAGCCATGAGAAGTAAGGTCCTATGAAGCCCTACCCTATCCATGCCAGATGATTGCTGGGCACATCATGGTAAAGACCAAGTGTAGGCACCTAGCTGTAACTGGTACAGGTGTCTGATTTCAATGGTTGTATCTTGCCAGAAGATGGTATTTTCTGAGCCCTTCTCCCTGTGTTCTGGCTCTTATATTCTTTCTTTGCTTCTCTTCTGCAGTGTTCCCTGAGCCTTAGACTAAATGATATAAATGTCTTCTAACTGGAACTTTCTGATCTAATCAATGTCTTTCTTCTCTGCTTTAGCCCCTGGTAACTTGCTTTGGTTTTGGTTAGCAAACCACTTTCCAACTGGATTTGAGGCTTGAATATGGCCAAACCCTGGCTAGGAAAACTCTTGGTTCGTGTTCTTACTACAGTTTCTTAAATAGCAATGTAACTGTTAATAACTCATGTATTATGCTATGCATATTAAATATCTGAGAGTAGTATAGTCTAATATAGAAAACGAATGCAATACAACACAAGAAAATATAAAAACTCACTCTCAAAACAAACAAAAAATAAATGAGACAAAAGCCCAATGCAGGAGTAGGGAGACAGTGTCTAGGTTGGTGATTCCTAGAGGTGTATTGAGCTTCTTGCTGTGGGTTGGGAGGCTTGAGATAGCCTTTGCAGAGAATGTTTAGAAGCATGCCCAATTCCTCTTTTGAGGGTTTCCCCTTCTGCTCCTCTGAAGTCCTAGAGGCCTTTTGGTCTTTGTCACACAGGAGATGTCTTATTTGTGAGATTCGCTTCTTCTTCTTCTTCTTCTTCTTCTTCTTCTTCTTCTTCTTCTTCTTCTTCTTCTTCTTCTTCTTCTTCTTCTTCTTCTTCTTCTTCTTCTTCTTCTTCCTCCTCCTCCTCCTCCTCCTTCTCCTCCTCCTCCTCCTTCTTCTTCTTCCTCTTCTTCTTTCTTCTTCTTCTTCCTCCTCCTCCTTTTTTTATCCAGCAAGGTGTATTTTTTCTTTTAAATCTTAAAACTCTGATCTGCCCTTTCCCATCTCCCCAACCCCCTCACCCCCTGCTGCCACCTACCACCAACTTTACCTTTCCTGTGTGGCATTTGGCCCTGGTTTCTAATGATTTCTTTCTTTGTATGGATTTGAAACCTTCCAGTTTATTCTGTGGATAAGGCTCATAATAAATTAGACCACTATCAATGTGCTCTCAGCAAGCATCAAGCATGCGATTGTAGACTTACAACTCTAAGACAGGATCACCAAGAACAGTTGTTTCTGACAGTGCCTTTGATGACAGATCCATCACTCCCTTCAAGAGCTATGTTTTAGTAATTGGCACTCAGGAAATGCCTTTTTGAATGAATGAAAAAAATACCTTTGCCATATTCATAGCAGATCTTTGACACAGCTCTGATCAAACGCTGCCTTGGCTCATCTAGCTGACCTCTTCTTTATTAATTATGTTAAAAGATGTCTTTACTTTCTGCAGTGTGTTGGAACATTCTCTCCTGCTTTTCTGTTTGTACAGAGGCTCTTTTCTTTATTATTATTATTTTTAAGAAGTTGGCATTTTCCTGCTAGAGTACAGGAAGGACGAATGTAGCTACATCCTCTTTCCATGTTCTTCTTACTAAAAGAACACTTGCAGATCTCAAAAACAGATGGCTTTATTTTTCCAGCAATCACCAGTAGACTTAGAGGACCTGGAGGACCACATTGCCCCAAACTGTAGTCGAGAGGATGAGTCAAGACTGGCTCCTTCCCTGCATACTGAGATGGTTCAATGGAGTTGACTTGAGAGTGCGGCACAGCTCTGCAGACATGCTCAGTAATTGATTGCTCTTTGCTCTAACTACATAAAGAACTCAACCTTGCTCTGCAATCATGTATTTTTTTTCTTGTTACCAATGACATCACCTCAGATTGAGAATCAGAAAACTTAAGCTTATCTCCTGATCTTGTTGTGACATAGGTCCTATCTCATATGGACAATGCGTAAACAGTCTCCACTCCCAGAGCCGGGTGCTTGACTGTCCCCAAACAATTTATTGTCTCCACTTTCCCGGGGTAACCACTTTCCTAAAGTCCCTCAGTGGGAGGGAGCTTGTAGGTTTAAACCAATGAGGGCTATTGATTTCAGTGTTTGTCCTCCATTGACATGAAAACAGTGGCTTCCAGTTTCCCTTTTGGCAACAAAAGAAAAATTAGCCCACTAATAGATATGATACAGAGAGTCCCCTATTAGAAATTTATTGGAAATGTTTTCAGGTAGCATCAAACTCAAAAGCAAGATCTAATTTTGAGTCTTCAGAGCTTCGAACCATAGCTGAGTATCTTGTGCCTTTGTCTGCCTTGAAAGGTACCTTTTTGACTCTTGAAGTTACCCTTACCTCAACCTCTGCTTGAAAGAAGCACTATGTTCACAGTCTAGTTGTGGTAGGTGTGACGTTGGCAATCATTCTTCATAAAATGGAATATACCTATTAGTTACTTTTCCTCATTGCTGTGATCAGAGCTTGGTGGGACACCGCACCATAGTGAGCAGGACATAGCAGTGGGCACATGAGACAGCAGTTCACATGGCATCTGCAGAGTCAGCAGAGTGCTGAGGGTAGGCGCTCGTCTCACTCTCTCCTGTTCATGCAGTGTTGGACCGTAGCCCATGGCATGATACAACTAATAATTAGGGTGTGACTTCCTACCTCAACTGACCTAATTTAGTACTTCTCTTAGAGAAGTATCCAGCTAATTTAGGTGATTATAAATTCTGTCAAGTTGATAGTCAACGGTGACCTTCACAATCACGAAACCTAAACTACGCCAGTTTTAAAAACTTAGTGGCATTCATTCTTACAGTTTATTGGGAGTCCACAAAGGATCTTGTTATTTCAGTCACAACACTAAATTCTGGGTCAGAGATTAGGAATCAGAATGCATAGTTTCTCTGACTGTGGTAGAGATTGATTCCTGGAAGTCCTATAGTTAACTTTTAACCTGAACTCATTTTTTTGAACTCTTTGTGAGCAAGTCTGCCTCTCAAAGATTCACTTTTTCTGAATTACTAGTATCCAGTAGAACTATAGGGTATAAATCCATTGACTTTTCAAAGTGTTCACATTCTTCTCTTAAAACATTTTGTGTGTGTGTGGTGTAGACCACATGTTGACATCAGCAGTCTTTCTTCTACCTTGTTTTTTTTTTAAATATTTTTATTTTCTATATTCTTTGTTTAGATTCCAAATGATTTCCCCTTTCCCAGATCCGTCCTCCCCATATGTCCCATAAACCTTCTTCTCTCCATCCATTCTCCGATCACCTCCCTCCTTTTTCTCTGTCCTTATATTCCCCTCTAATGTTAGATCAATCCTTTCCAAGATCCGGACCCTCTCCATACTTCTTCATGGGAATCATTTGATATGCGATTTGTGCCTTGGGTATTCAGGGCTTCTGGGTTAATTAATATCCACTTATCAGAGATTGCATTCCATGTGTATTCTTTTGTGATTGGGTTACCTCACTTAGGATAATATTTTCCAGATCAAACCATTTGCCTAATTTTTTTGTGAATTCATTGTTTCTAATTGCTGAGTAGTATTCCATTGTGTAAATATACCACATTTTCTGTATCCATTCTTCCTTTGAGGGGCATCTGGGTTCTTTCCAGCTTCTGGCTATTATAGATAAGGGTGTATGAACATTATGGGCCATGTGTCTTTATTGCATGCCAGGGAATCCTTTGGGTATATGCCCAGGAGAGGTATAGCAGGGTCCTCCAGAAGTGTCATGTCTAGTTTTCTGAGGAACTGCCAGACTGATTTCCAAAGTGGTTGTACCATCTTATAGCCCCACCAGCAGTGGAGGAGTGTTCCTCTTTCTCCACATCCTCACCAACACCTGATCTCTCCTGAGTTTTTGACCTTAGCCATTCCGACTGGTGTAAGATGAAATCTCAGGGTTGTTTTGATTTGCATTTCCCTAATGACTAATGATGTTGAGCACTTCTTAAGGTGCCTCTCGGCCATCCGAATTTCTTCAGGTGAAAATTCTTTATTTAGATCTGTACCCCATTTTTTAATAGGATTATTTGGTTCCCTGGGATCTAACTTCTTGAGTTCTTTGTATATATTGGATATTAGCCCTCTATCAGATATAGGGTTGGTGAATATCCTTTCCCAATTTGATGATTGCCGTTTTGTCCTTTTAACAGTGTCCTTTGCCTTACGGGACCTCTTCTACCTTGTTTTGTGAGATACTCTCACTCACTCAATCTGGGGGTCACTGATTAGCTTGTCTGGTGGCCATGAAGCCCCCTGGTCTTGCCTGTTCTACTCATTCCAGCCCCCGGCGTTATATACATACCACAATACCCTTCTTGTCCATGGATTCTTGGGATCCTTAGGAAGGTCCTCATGATTGAGGAGTAAGCATTTTACCCATGAAGACAGAAATCCTGCCCCAGAGAGTGTTCATGATCTTAACTATTGTTATTAGCCTTATGCGTTGGCACAAGTGAGAGACATGTCCTAAGCTTTCTCTTGAACAGCATCTGTCTGGACAAATGAAGATTTTCTTTTCTAATTTACTAGTAAGTTGGAAACTTAACTCACGTTTTTGTCTATATGACAAATGGGGACAAATAAGAACAAGCAGGGGTCGGGGATAGTAGAGCAGCAAGAGCCAAGGACAAGAGCAAAATAGAGTTTGTTTACTATGGTGGTATGAATGAACATCCATGAAGGAAATGTTCTTTCCCTGGCCTACACTGCCTCTGACTCAATGGTCCCCTACTATAACACTCTCTGTATAGGGGAACCGGACCATTCTGAGGATATGCAGGCTGCCTACTTCACTACCTAAACTGATGATGCCCTGAAAGTCCTTGAGCATCTTATAAGCTCACCCAGCCCTTCTTCCTCAGTGATTCTATACTGCTACCCACAGTGTAGCTCCTTCCTGCTTCTCTAATGCCCTGTGCTGTGTCTGAATTGCCTTGAAGTTTCCCACTCACTGTATTAGGAGAAAAAGCTGAAGTATTTCATTTTGATAGCCTTATTGAAAACAGTTTGAGGGGTCTGGGAGAGCTGACATTTTCTTATTGTCACATTAAACAAACGAGGCAACAGGTAAAGAATATGGTCTTGATAACTCAATTTCAAATCCTGAATTTGTGTTTTCAATGAAACTCCTTTATAACAGCTGGTGGTTCTTACAATAGTAACATTACCTTTGGAGTGTGTTGAATATACTGGTGTTTAATTGCTGTTTGTATTCTCATCTGTTTAACTGTATGCCACACATTGCTTTATATATAAAAATCTGATCATGGGGCCAAGGAGATGCCTCAGTTGGTATGAAGATTCAGTTGTCATTTTGACCAAATCTAGAATCACCTGTGAGATGAGCCTTGTAGTGGGAATTAGAGAGAGAGAGAGAGAGAGAGAGAGAGAGAGAGAGAGAGAGAGAGACTGCCTCACCAACTCTCTTGCCCCATCATACCTCAATACCAAGTCCTGGAAGGGTCCCAGTTCCATTCTCCCTGCCACTGCTGCTGAGTTAACCTCTCCCAGCCAGTTCCCACAGCATTCCAGCTGTGTTTCCTCTCTGCAATAGACCCTGTAAGTGGCATACACAAGTTCCAGTAATGACAGGCTGCCAGTTCTCCACTGGTGGATTCACATTATAGTAACCAAGTAAATCAAAACTCTTAATGCTTATTCAGTTGGCCATTTGTATTTATGTATGTTAAACTCACAATTATATGATGCCAATTTACAATAATAAAAGTATTATCCCAATTTCTAATCTTTAGATAATCTAGAGTCTGATGCCATCTTGATAAGTGTCTCCTCCTCTCCCCACCCCCCTCCTCTGGCCTCTCAACCCTAGCTCTGCCTCCTCTTTCCTCTCCAATCACAGGCCTCTCACTGTCTCAATGTGATTGGACAGGGAATATCTTGCAACAGAGCCTCTAGACAGGTCTGTGGTGATTATCTTGATAGCCTTGATAGAAGTGAGAAGATCAGCCCACTGTAGGCAGAACCATTCCCTGGCGGGGATCCTGGACTGTGTACGTGGAGAAAGGGAACTGAGCAGTATACATCAATGCGCTTGCCTCTTTCTTCCTACTTGTGTATGCTGTGTGACCAGCTGCCTCATGCTCCTGCTGCATTGACTTCTCCACTGTGATGAACTCTGGGACTGTGAGTCAGACTAAAGCTTGCCTCTCCCATATTGCTTTTGTCAGAGTCTTTAATCACAGCAAAAGGAAATAACACAATGAAGTGTTTGCTACTTAAGCATGAGGATTTGGGATCAAATCTCTAGAACTCATGTAAAAAGTTGGGTGGTGTGGTCCATGGCTGTAGTCCCAGCAGTGGAGAGTCCAAGACAGGAAAGATCCTATGGGCTTGCTGGCCAGCATGCCTGGCCAAATGGCTCACTGAGCTGCAGGATCAGCAATATGTGCATGTACATATTGTGCATGTATATGTGTATACCCAAGAACATGCACATATATGTGATACACACACACACACACACACACACACACACACACACACACAGAGAGAGAGATTTTATCTTAGTTCCACACAATTTTAAAGATGAATTGGGAAATATTATATTGATACTCTTTTGCTGGTTTGAATATGTTCAGTTCCCAGAAGGTAAAAGTTCTCCAGTGTTAACAATAATGAGGATAAATGTTGTTATTTAGCACCTATTTAGAAAGCAATGATGGAACTTTACTATCACTATTACCTATTCCTCACTGTATCACAAAGGTTATCTGCATCCTACAGGTAGGGAAATGAGGCACAGAGAGGACCAGTGAGGAGCATGAGGTGATACAGCCTCAATGCTTGTCTACTCTGAAATTTTCATCATTCTCTAATGCCATTTGTCTGCCTGTGACCAGCCACGTTATACTGTGTGTTATGATAATGGTATATCGAATTTTTATTATGAGTATTCAGAGAGATTCTGAGCCCTATTCTGCATCTTTAATGGCCTTGAGATATGCTAATTAGTATGGTTGGATGCTAACATACTGAAAATAAATTCGAAAATCATTTGCATTTCCAAACAGAGGTAAGTGAAGATGTCAAATAAATCGTGTATTGACACTGACATGAAGTCCCTGTCATGTTCTCCTCCTTTTCCTGCTGGGCTTCTATTTAGTGAGAACCTGAAGATGATGGTTCCATCCTGATAGCTGTGTAAATGCTCTGGGAATTTCATACCCAACAGAAAACACCATGCTGGGAATGAAAATCGAGACCCCAAGAGTTCTGGCACCAAAGCAAAGGCTCAATTCATAAGAGAAAGATAGCTCCTCAGTTCAGATAATCAGAGCACTCAGCTAAACCCACATATGCAGATTGCTTGGCTTTTCTTTTATCTTTCTATGAATTTTAACATTTCTATGGGCAAGATGGCCACAGTCTTGTAGGAAACTGTAAATAAATTCATTTTGGTACTTGAGTTACCTTTTCTTTCTAATATTGATGAGTAGTCAGACCAAGAGCCGAGCTCATGGTCAGTCACAAAATCTGACCTTAGTGCATGTAATCTGTCCTGTTCTGAGCACACTCCCAGGGGTAGGAGATGTTGGGGAGAGGAACATTTACCACAAAATTGATTTCTAAGGACAGAAAATTCAGTAAGGCTGATGCCAGGATGCTGATTAAAACAACTGCAACCCTCTGCTACTATGGCAGCAGACAACTGTGTGGCGTATCTTAGAATATGGAAACCACTGAGCACAATAAAGGGGAAAGGAAAGCCACCAGATGGCTGCAACATGGATAATTTTCATATCCTTTCCCATCCAGTTGTGACTCTTGCAGAACTTAAATTGCATAGAAAAGTGTGTTTAATATATGCCCTTGCTAAAACCTAGTTCTTCCACGTCCTTCTTGTTTAATTCCTCAGTTAACCTTACATGGGTGAGACGGATCTGCTCTATCAGGTGGCATCTTGACTATAAGAAAATCTGGTGTTGGCTTTTGGAATACTTTACACTATACCCATTCATAATTGATACTGTTTCTTCATAATGGAAAATGTGAAAGAAAGAGGAGAGGGGCAGTGGCAATCAGAGAAGCTAAAGGAGGGAAGAAGAAAGAATGGGATGGGGAATGAAGGAATGGTAGAGAAGAGGAGAGGAGAGTGAGGAAAGTATTAGCTTAAAAAAAAGGCACCATCTTGCCTAAGTGTTCCAAAGTGAGCCAACAACTATTAGGTTGTATTTTTACTTTTATGGTTTGTTTGTTTGTTTGTTTACTGAAGTTCATTCTTTTCATCAGTTTTGCAAAATGTGCTCGCTACAGCTTCTGATTACAAAGCCATGTAAAACATAACTGATTTCCAGCAAACAATCTGATAATCACAAGTGAAATATGTACTAATGTCCTTGTGGGAAAATATGCTAACACACTGTAATGCCCTGGGTACAGTAATAGTTCATACTGTGTATTGTAGGATCATGAGCTTCAGTTTAGGTATTTTATATTGTGAATATAAAGACAGAGAGCATGTTTAGAAAACAATTTCTTAATGATCCAGTAGACATATCATCCCACAATGTCTAAGTTTTCACATGTAGCTCAGGTGAGCCTTTGTTAGATTTGAGTGTTCTTAATTAAACGAGTTCATTTAAACCCATTATTGTTTTTCATGACTTTTAAAGGGACAAGTTATTCTAATCATGGTAGCCTAGAATGGTGGAACTGATCAACTAAGCTTCTTAGTAATGAGACTTCCGAGGAATTTGGAAGCCATGCTGATTGTATAGCCTAGGCTGACCTCAAATTCATAAGTCTCTTTTCTTGGTGTGTGTACTGCTGGGATTAGAGATATGTATTATCTCTGCTAGATTTCATGTAACACAAGTTAAAAACCTAAAGGCTGACCTTTAATAAACCCCAGTGCCCTTACAGAATGAAACCTGTAGTTGGTAGCATGGTATAAAGAATATCTGCTGTAGCTCCCGCCTGTGATGTTAGCTTCTGGGCTGGCCCACTCTGTCCAGTGTGTTCCACCAGTTGAAGTGCTGATGCTCCCTCCCCTGTTCTTTCTTTTCATTGCCATTGCCAGGCTTCCTCTTTTAAAGGTACACTTTTTTTTAATTAAAAATAGATTTTTTTTATAAAAAAATGTAGTATAATGTACTCTGATTATGGCTTTCCTTCCTCCCATTCCTCCCAGATTCTCCCTTCTTCACCATTCACCCAAATCCACTCCTCTTCCTTCTCTTTCATTAAGAAGCAGACTGGCATCTAAAAGATAATGATAAAATCCCATAAGAACATAAAACTTGCAACCATAACATAAACGTGAAGGACCAGCAAGGGGAAAAAAGAGCCCTGGCAAATCATTATGAGGCAAAGGGCCTCCAAATCTGTCATTGAGTTAAATGTGTATTGGCCATCTACTGCAGGCATGGGACCTGCACTTGAGAGGGATTTGTATATCCAGTAAGACTGTTGGAGAAACCTATGTTTTCATCAGCAAGCAGTTACCAGTTGGGAGAGAGCTCCTGAGTTAGGGATGTGGGCTTGTGTCCACTTTCCCTCTCAGCACTGGGAGGCCGTCATATGCTGACCTGCCAGGCCCCGTGTGTGCCTTTCACTTCCCACCTCATCTCACTCGTAGATTATTGGCAGAAAGCAGACACTGGTCATTGGGCCAGGCTTGCCCCTCTTCTCTACCCAATCATACTGGAAGAAGATATAGCCTTGTGGTAGCCTTAGGTAAATACTCTTGAGTTACTTAATTATACTCCCTGTTAACCATATGAGGTAGGCATATGGACGACATAATGGAAGCACAGTTTACGGATGTTTCAGCACCCTTTCCTCTTAGTTCCTTCCTGGCTGCCCTCACCTGCACTTGCCACTTGATGGGTTTTACCTAATGGTATTCTTTAAACTCTCATCTTGGTATCTTCTTAGAGAAAGCTTCTGTGAGATGCAGTTGTGGCTGAGAGGTTAAAAAGATGGACCAGGTCCTGCCAAATGCAAGTTACAATAATAGCCTGTGCACAAACACATTTAAGAAAAGTACTATTTTTTTTAATTTTTTATTCGATATATTTTTTATTTACATTTCAAATGATTTCCCCTTTTCTAGACCCCCACTCCCCGAAAGTCCCATGAGCCCCCATCCCTCCCCCTATTTTCCCACCCAACCCTTCCCACTTCCCTGTTCTGGTTTTGCCTTATACTGCTTCACTGAGTCTTTCCAGAACAAGGGGCCACTCCTCTGTTTTTCTTGTACCTCATTTGATGTGTACCAATTTGGCAGGACCGGAATATTGTTTCTTGCAAGAACATTTATTCATTGAATATTTTCAGAGGCACTCACAGAAAATCAATGTAGTAAGAGCTACCCCATAACCAGGAACCAACCAGAAGATGGGTGTGTACTTAGACCTGTGGATGTCCTCTGTGCCTACAAAGACTCAGGCTGGACATAAATATGCACAGCAGATAGTCTTTGATTTCATAATTTGTTTTACAGTTTCAAGTTAATTGACTGGGATATAAGTATGGACATAATGGTAGCTGGCTTCTGGGGAGGATTTGAGTTGAAATATATGTAAATTTCTATTGTTTAAGAAATAAATTTAACTCAGAAATAATAAAAAATAAGATAGACCAGGTACACAGTTAGATGAAAGAGTATGTGAGAGCATTATGCACACCTACAAATCATCCTTGGTAGTTCTAGACTGAAAGTGGGAGAGAGAGAAACTCAAAGGTTTATTATCGCCCTAACAGGAGCTTCCCATGTTCAGTGGTGCAGCTGTCTGAAGAGTCACGATGATCAATGCTCACCTCTCACCTTCTCTGCCTCTCTCAGTGTGTGCACTTTGTCTCCAGATGTCATGTTCCAGATATTGGCGACCACAACTCTCAACACACAGCAGTTTTAAGCACCAGAATGGCTTCATGCTTACTCCACACTGCCTTCTTATTTTCTGCCCATCAGTAAACCCGTTTCCACATTTTGTGAAGAAAATTCTCAGCAGAAGTCCACATTATGTCATCTTTTTCATAATGAGAACTCTGCCATGCCACTGTTGAGTTTTCACCAAGAGTTTTTTCCCCTCCCTCTTTCAATCGTTGCTTCCTTGGACAGATTTGGCAATAGCTTTGTAAATGGTGTTGACATAATTGCTACAATAATGAAAACCTGCTGTAATTTTTTTATTATTCATTTTCCCCTTAGTCGTAGACAGTCTCTCCCCACACCCAGGCAGAACATTCTAAGAATGTGAGTGGATATTCACACGTTAAACAGACAACTACCATGTTTTAAAAAATTCAGCTTGGGAGGAAAAGGGCAAAGGCTTTGCTTTCTGTCCTTTTTAAAGAATAAAATAATTGTCAAAAGCTTTCCACAAGAGCCTTATTATGGGCATAAGCTATGACTGTATCTTCTGGCTCTTCTTGGGTAGTCAATAAAAGTGGAATTTCAGTGCACAGTCACTAATACTAATCAATGCTTATTTAATTGGGTCTAAAGGCTGTATTTTCCTTAGGCATACAGCCATTCAGCAGTTGAATGTAATTGGAGTAGAGTAAAGAAGAAGCTAGTACATGTATTTTTATTAACTCTCATATGTACTGTACTAATATGGAAGTGTGAGTTCTCATTTTTAATATTTGGACAGTGTGCAGTACAGGGCAATGACTTCAGAAGAATTGTTTTTTCAGGTAGATTTAATGCAAATCAGACGTAAGTTAATTCTCAAAAAGTCAAAATGTTTCTTCTTACTGATCTTATTTTGAAAATTTCATCCATAAATACTATATTTACATCACTTTCACATTATTCTCTCCCCTTGCAGCTCTTAACAAGCCCCAACTCCTCAAATTCATGACCAGTTTTTTAATTATTTTTTCTCTCTTCTTTCATCTGTCTCTCACACACATATACACACTGTAGAGTTTGTTTAGTGTTTATCATATGTATGTATACATACAATGTATGTATGTGTGTATATATATGTGATGTGTGTGTGTGTGTGTGTGTGTATAAGACTGTCGTTTTGGGAAGTGATAATCAACCTATCAGAGCACTCATCTTTGGGGAACACTGACTATCCCTTTCTGAGCGTATGTTCATTGCAATTGTAGCTCTTCTAGAAGTGAGTCTTCTGAGATTTCCCCCATACACACTGGTATGTCAACTGGTAGAATCATTGTGGTTTTGTTTCAATGACTATGTTGTTAACATTTTATGGGTACAAATTCTTCTCTACTCTATTATTTTGAGAATCTCTTGGACTGCCTTGATAAACAACTTGAGGTGAAGTGTCAGATGTCTTATACTGGTATTTTTCCAGCTCTTGGTGGGGAGGGTATTATCACCTTTAGTTAACTTCACTTAACTTATTTATTTGTGTATACACATACACTTATATAAGTTTCTATAAGTAAATATAAAATAATGTTTCCCTATGGAGTTTTAAATAGTTCTTAGTGTTCCTTATCATTTCTTCTTCCCTTTGTATTATCATTGGCCCTTCTGAAAATAAAGACCTGTCTTCTTCCTATTTCGCCTTTCAGAGAACCTCTTTCCTGGAAGTTCTTCTAACCCCTACTCAGTGGTCATCTTTTTTATTTCCATGGTCATTTCTTAATTTCTGTGGTTACTCTAGTAACCTGTGGCTACTAGTAACTTTCTAGTGGCTACCTATGACTACATTTGAATGGGATACTGGGTTCACTGGAAGGAAAGCTGGGGATAGGAATGGGGTGACAGGAGAAACATGGAACCAAGACAAGATTTCCTGCTCAAGGCTCAAAGTTTAATGGAGGTCTCTAAATATATATGTATTACATATATATATATATATCTCCAAATATATATATTTACACACACACACACACACACACATACACACACACACACACACACACACACACACACACACACACACACACACACACGGGGAAAGATCCTCCCCACCCCCCCCACCCCCACCCCCAAGGCTGGAGACCGGTCTGCACAACTGGTTCACTTGCTCTGCAGGAGGCTGGCGTCAGGTGTCAGCTAGTGTCTCTCAGGAAGCTGCTATCCTTGGAGAACAAAGGGCTTCACCTTGGTCTGAGTGCTCCACCCTAGGTGGAGGTGATTAAGGCTAGCACAGGAATTCCTGCTGGATGGGAGAGAAACTTCACCTTGGTCAAAGTCAAGTCGTGCCAGGTGGCATAGCACCCCAATATGGCTCTCTACACTCTAGTTAGTATACGACCATCTAAACGTTAGAGCTAGAATTCACAAGTAAGAAAGAACACATGCTTTTGTCTTTCTGGGTCAGCTAAAACTACTCAATATAATATTTTCAAGTTCCAGCCATTGGCCTGCAAATTTTATACTTTTACTTTTCTTTGCAGGTGGATAGTACTCTATTGAGTATATGTCCCGCATTTTCATCATTACCTCCATCTATAAGCTGTTGTGAATAGACTGGAAGTGAGCATAGCTAGGCAAATGTCTGTAGAGTAGGATATTGGGTCCTTTGGCCATAATCCCAGGAGCTGTACAGCTTGCTCATTTGATAGGTCTGCTTTTGGAACTTGAAGATTTCTTGAGTGGCTGTACCAGTTCATAGTCTTACCAAACTGAATGGGTTCTCTCCTCACACCCTTGGCAGCATTTGTTGTCAGTTGTTTTACTGATAGTAGCTGTTCTGACTGCATAAAGATAAAGTGTTAAAGTATTTTTAATTTGCATTTTCCTAATGCTAAGGATCTTGACCACTTAAAAGATAATTTTTAGCCATTTTATTTATTCTTTTGAGAAGTCAATATTTGGATCTAAAGTCTGGTCTGAGATGTTTTGTTTTGATTTTTTAATTGTGTCATTTGGTTTTTGCCTCCTTGATTTTGAAGTTCTTTCTATAGTTTGAATATTAATTCTCTGTTAGATGAATGACTGTCTCCCAAAGTATGGGCTTCCTTTTTTTTTTTTGATTGTTTTCTTCTTCTCCAGAGTGAGGTCCTATTTGTTACTTGTAAGCCTTAATTCTTAGACAAATGAAGTCTTATTCAGGAAGTCCTTTCCTAGATGTATGTTTTCTTCTAGCAATTTTAGTGTTCAGGTTTACATTGTGATGCTTGATCCATTTGTGTTGATAGGTTGTTTCTGTCTTTGAAACTACAATGTGTTTCTTGTAGACAGCAAAAAAAGATGGATTTTATTTCTAAAGCCATTCAACTAACTTGTATATTTGTGGAATTGGAATCCTTTATGGTTAAAGTTATTGCTGAAAGTTGCATGTTGATTGCTGCCTCCACTTGCTGCCTGTTTTCTTCGTCTAATTTTGTGTTATTATCATCATAGCCTTGTTTTTTCTTTCTATAGCCTTTGGCTTTGTGTATTCCAGTCTTTAGTCTAAAGTGTTGCTTCCAGTATTCTCTCTCAGGCTAATTTAGTGGGCTTGAATCTTTTAGCCTGTTTATGTCATGAAATTTTTTCTTTCTCCTTCAGCTATGGCAGATAGTTTTGCTGAGTGCAGCAGTCTGAGTTGGTGTCTATGATATTTTAGAACTTAAAGTTTATTGCTGCAGGATATTCTGTTTCTTATAGTTTCTATTGAAAAATAAGCTGTTCAGCCAGTTCAGTATAATTCTGTGTCTGTATGGGTATGTCTTGCCTTAGTTTAGGGGACATTTTCTTCTGTAATCCTGTTGAAGATGTGGTTTCTGCCATTCAACTGGGATTCTTTTATGCCTATAACTCAAACATTTGGTATTTACATAGTTCCCCACAGTTCCTCTCTCTCTCTGTCATATGATTTTAACTTTTTCATAATTTTTGCTTGTGTGATCCAACTCTTGAACTTTCATTTTCAATTTCTCATAATCTATATTCTACTAGATCTGTTCTACTTGTAAAATTTGCCCTAACAAGTTTTCTAATTGGATTTTTGAGTTTTTAAATTACATCTTTATTTTTGTGGAAGTTCTCATCAATACTTTTATCTCTTTACTTAGTTCAGTTTTCACATCCTGAATTGTCTTCAATGTGTGATTGGTGAACACACCACATGTGTTTTCTTGGCCATTGCTCAGGCATTTTTTGCTATTCTGCTTAAGTACACTACGCTGTTTGATCCTGTCTTCTTTAAATTTGAATTCTATGATGGCATTTATGATCATTACTTTACATTTTTATGTACCAAATTTCATCTAGCCAATTTCTATCAGAGAATCTTTCTATAGAAGTTGTGTTTTCTTAGGGTGGTGCCCTGTTTTGGCTTTTCATATTTTTTGTGTTTGGTGATGAGATCTAAGAATGTAGGTATTTTTTACTGTTTCAGTGTCTGATGTGAGATTCTATTAAGTAGAAATTTTCTTTCGTTGTTGTTGCTTAAGCTTGTTTGATTTCAGATTGGGTATGAGGAATTGATAGGTCAATTCTTAAGATATTCAGTGCTGATTTGGTTTGTAGAATGGGAATGGTTACAAAGGGAAAACTGGCTGGATATCCTTGGGCTGATGTGCAAACTGTGTTACCGAAGCTGTGCCTGAGAGTTTAAACATAGCGTGGTTGGGCTGGGGTCTTGGGCAGACTAGGCTGGTATGTGTGCATTGTTTTTAAGCTTAGGATTCAGTATTAGGAATGATGTAGGGGACTCACTCAGCTGGCTGGCATGACACACAAATGTGTGGCCTGGGTAAGACCTGGAGGTTGGATAGAGCACAGGCAAGCTAGGATGTGTACAATACCAGACCCATGCAGAAAATATATGATGCTGACTAGGACTGGTTAGGGCACGGATAGACTAATATAGCAATGTTTCTTGTTCTTCTTTTTTTTTTTTTTTCCAGTTAGAGTACATTGCTTCAGAAACAGATTCTAGGGCACAGTTTTAGTGTAAGTGGTTCCTTCAGAAGGTAGAGGAGGAAGGAGAGTAATATGATTTCTAGACTAGACAGAAGGCAGCTTGTGGTGGATAACAGGTTACTGCCATGTGGATGCTCTGAGACACTGTACCAGTTTTTCTCGCAGTTATCCCTCCTGAGTAATAAGGCAGCTAGGGTTTGAATCTCACCTCTATTAGACTTCTATTGTAAAATTTAGGAAAGGTGTTATGACTTTCTGCAGCTCCAGAGGATGTAGAGAAACAGACAAGGAAAATTAGAAGCACTGAGGAACTGAAAGTGCTGAAGTGATAGGAAGACTACTTAGCATTGATAAAATAGTATAATGAACAGAAATGTCTCAGCTCATGTTAAAAGTTTGCCCTCTGGAGAGCAAGGAGTACTTCATGTTTTTTTTTTTTTTCATTTTATATTAAATGAACTAAGATTTGTGTATGTATCGTATCAAGTTATCTCCTTTGCATGGCTTATATATTCAGATATTTGACAAAAGAAGATTGGTTTTCTATCTCTAAAAATAGATATTTATATATGCAGGATTTGTTTTGGTTCCTATTTAGGGCAGTTTAAAGACTGAAGCCTTTCACTTAAAACATTAGCAGTCAGCAGGCTATATTTTGACATTATAGAGTTAGCCTAACTACAGTATCATTCTACCTTCCAAGACAATTAGCACTGAAATATATTTTATCTCCATTCTATATGAGTGTTTAATTTGTTCACATATACCTTGTATAACAGAGCAGCAAATCAATTATTAGAGCTAAGAGTCATTGTTAAAATGAGCAGGTTTCTTAAGTTTTAACTTCTATACAGATTGTATAACATTCCACAGGATAAGACTTGGTTAACCCAGTAGCAAAGGATGGATGCTGTGGATAAAACAATCACTGTGTGCACTCGCCAAGCACACATAGTTTTGCCACTAATCTACTAACATTTTGTCGCTAATAAACAGCCTGAGCTCTATGAAAAGGCTCTAGAAACAATTTTGTATTTGTGGCCGTGGGAAAGAGAAAGTAAAAGCAGAAAAGATGAAAAGAATATATTAGCAATTTATGTGTGGGGAGTTGAATGGTGCCCCCCCCCACAACAATAAAAATGCTATTTGTATGTCATAACTGCTAAAACCTGTTATGGTGACCATGTTTGGAGAAATGGTCATTGCGAGTACAATTGAATTTAGCAAGATAAGATTATTCTATATTTGTCATGGACCTCAAATGAGAGGCAGATTTGTAATTAAGGGACATAAGAGAAATCAAGAGGATATTTGAAACATGGGGACAGAAAGGAGAAGAACCTGTGAAAACAGAAACTGATCAGAGTCATGCTTCCCTAAATGGAGGAATGCCCAGGCTGCCTGGAAACTAGGAGAGTCTCTGTTGCTCTCTAAGGGGCAGAGCCCTACAGATTCTCTGCCTTTGGACCTCTGGCCCCTAGAATGATCCAGACTAAATTTACATAGTTTTAAGTCACCCACCTAGCAATAATTTGTTATAGGAAGCACTGAGGATCAATGTAGCAGGTATTTTATTGTGGGAGCAGTGGCAATGGGGGTAACGGCTTAATTACTTACAGTTGTGCAACTTTGCAAACGTCCCATCTGTGATCGGCACAGCCAAATGGTAAGCTGAATGACTCCTAGCTGTTGAGGAACATGCCCAAGTATGGCGGTTAGGGCTTCAAGACCTTGGGCGCAGAGCTACACGGAAGCCCACTGCTGTTAAGGAGAGGTGGGGGCAGCTGTCTCAAGTGTCTGAGGAAGTTGCTTCCCCACTCCATGTTTCTTCCTCTAAATCTACCTTTGTGAAAGCCGTGTTACAGGTTTCTCATTCACAACTCAAACCCAGCAATGAACAGTGTGGATATTTAGAGTGGTGAGTGTGTGTGTGTGTGTGTGTGTGTGTGTGTACACTTGCTATATATTCATTAATTTAAACCATTGTTTAGAACACCTTAGAGGAATAATTATTGTTGTATTCTAAAGGACAGTGGTAGTATAATGACATTAAGATACAGTTTTCTGTCAAGAATAGCATTTACACTTTGTTCACAAAACAATTGTTTGTTATAACTAATTTCCTTCAGTGTGAAGTTTAAAGATGCGAGTTGTGCAATATTAAGAACCATTTTTATTGCTAACATGCAGGTGTCTGTATCACGCGATTGGGATCATTTATTTTCGTTTGATAGTTGAGCACATTGACTTTTCATCAGTTAGCTCTATTGTTAATATTTTTTCCTAATGGCCTTTCTTTGTGTTAAGAGACTGAATGGTAACTGTTGCTCTCAAACATATATCACTGAGTGTGAGTATTACTGCATTCATGTCTAAATATTTCGCATAAATTACTGACATGAGCTTGAAGTTTCAGATCTTATGGACTTGTAATTAAAAATGTGTACTATTGATTCTTGATGTGTGCTGAGGTGGTGGCACCTTGCTGGTTTTCCAACCTTCTGTGAAGGGCCAGTGTATTAATATTTAATAATATTGAACTAAATCTGTATGTGACAACAGTTTGATATTGAGCTCCTGTACAAGACTCAGCAGATCAGTCCAATTTGGAACAGAGTCACTCTTGTTAGATAGCACATAACCAAAGTGAACTTTAACATAGGCCAGTTTTGCAAAAAACAATGGAATATTCAGAGCAACTGTTCACAGGGGACCTTCTATCCGAACAGGCACAACAAGGAAGTCCTTCTCAAACCTTCTGAGCAAAGGAAACATGAAATGATCTATCTAATTTTCATTTCTTCTTTCTTCAATACATTTCTGCCTGTTAAGCTGAGAATCAACACAATTCTGCCCTTAGAACTCAATTTATTAAATTGTTTTTTCATAGTTTTAACAATCACATAGCCACATCACTTGTGATCCTATGTTTTTTAGAGCACTTTGTGATTATTAATATTGTCACAAAATGCATGACTGCTCGCTTGGAAGAATCTTGCGAATTGAATCTTCTGAACTTGGAAATAAAAAGAATGGAAATGGGAGAAAAATAACAAAGGTTCACCACGGAATGCTGAACATGCTATGTTCTCCTGAACATGCTATGTGTGAAGATCTCCTCTGTATTTTCCTCAGTAGCATATGGCTTATGCTTCTCATATTCAGCTGGGCACTTCCTTAATGAAAATGGTCACTTTCTTTGTAGATGTCCTCACTGGGAGCATTGGTCAACTCACATTTTGTTTCAGTTACAGTCAAAACTTGATCCTTCCCGTGTGTGGATGTTCATTCTGTTGGATATTGCTTGACTTTTACACACTTAAAGCTGAGCTCGCTTTTCACGTTGCCCCGTTGAACCAGTCTGGTGCTCTCTTTTGTTCACTTTCCCTTTGCACAGAGATGGTATTATTATAACTTGTGCCATTTGCTTGCAAGCAAAGGCCAGGTGGAAAGCTTAGAAGATATAACCTCTGCTCTTTATAGAAAAAATAAAATCCCAGATTATCAGTTTGCCATCATGGTTTTTGATGATGGCATGGAGGTCCAGCTTTAAAATCCTCTTAAATTCCATAGTGCCCTCACTGTAATGTTAGAGCACCACTTGTTCTGAAGAGTGACCCCGCCCCCCAGCCACTTGAAATGACTGAGCAACATGGGGATCTAGATGCAGAGACAAGTTGAAGGACAGGAACAGGCCTCCCAAACTTGTGTATTAGAATTTTTTATTTGGGTTAGTTTCATTACAGATATAAAAAGTTTTATCAAGGGTAGGTTTTCACATATTCAAATAAATGCATAATATATTCTTATTTTTATTTATTTTTAATGCAACATATTTTAATCCATTCTCTTTTCTACCAGTTAATGTACAATATAATGTACCAGTTAATGGACTTATATATGGAAAGTAATTTTCTCTACTTAGTACTTGATAGTTTTGATATTTTGTTTAGTTGGAAACTCAGTGAGTATATTTGTTGAACAAGAATTTATTTAAGAGTTTAAGGCCAGCCCAGGCTTCATGAAACTGTATATGTGTATGTATGTATGTATGTATGTATGTATGAAGTATATATAATTGGACACGAATTACCACTGCTAACAAAAAAAGACATATTCAATTGACAGCCATTTACAAAGAAAAAATATTTTTATCCCATGAAATCTCATTAAGTATATAAGACATACTTAGGTTGGGATGCGTGCCCAGCAGCAGATGGCCAACTCAATGGTATTTTTGGAGACTTTCTGTATTGCTTTCTTTATTTTACCCTCATCTTACTGGTCTTTTTGTTGTATATTATAGTTTCCAATTTTGTGTTTTCATGGGTTTAGTTTTTGGTTTCTTGTGTATGTGTGTGTTTCCTGTGGTTTTTTCTTTCCTTTTAAAAGAATTCTGGTTTGTTTGCTTTTTTGTTTTTGTGCCTTTTGTTTGTTTGCCTGTTTGTGTTCTAAAGAGAAAGAATGTGAAATGATGTGTGAAGTTAGGTGGTTGGGAAAGTGGCGATCATATGGGAGAAATTGGGGGACAGCAAACCATGATCAGAATATAGCTCATGGAAGTTTTTTATCAAAACACACACACACACACACACACACACACAGAGTAGATGTGTGGCTGGCTAGATATGGTAGTACATGAGGCCAGCCTGGCCACGTGATGAGTATTGGGCCAGTCAGGGCTTTATAGCAAGCATGATCCTGTTTCATGAAAACCTCCAAGATCACTTCAGTAAGGTAGCAGAGCCATGATTGCCTCTGTGTGAGCCAGCAAAGAAAGACTGAGAATAAGAAAAGCAGACTCAATGAGCAAGAACTTTGCAAACTCATGAAGGAATTCACCCAGGAAGGTCAAAGGAATTTGGATGTGGGATAGCGAAAGGAAGCCACATCACTGCTGCTCTAGAGGGAAATCTAACAAAAGACCGGCAGGCAGTCTACCCTTAACACAAACCCACAGCCCTCAGCACCTTCAAATCCAGCTGTGGGCTTTGGTAAGACAATGATTTCTTTGGTCAGCGTTAGACAGAAAGCCCACATTGCTACTATACAACTTACAGGGCAGCAGCAACAACACCGGGATAGAATGTACTGTAAGCTAAGCTGCCCTGCTGGAGTGATGCTTAAGGATCATTTACAGATTGGTAGCTTCAGGTAGGCCTGCCACAGCCCTAGTGTGAGGGAAGGGCCAATGAGGTGGCAGAGGGGTGTTCTGGGACTGAACGCTGACTGACAAGCTGGAGTGCACATGGCTGAAGCTAGGGAATGATGTGTGTGTGTGAGAGAGAGAGAGAGAGAGAGAGAGAGAGAGAGAGAGAGACAGAGACAGAGAGACAGAGAAACAGAGAGACAGACAGAGAGACAGAAAGGCAGAGAGACAGAGACTAGAGAGACACAGAGAGACAGAGAGATACAGGGAGAGATACAGAGTGAGAGACAGAGAGAGAGAGACAGAGTGACAGAGAGAAGGGAGGGACCTACCTCAGTGGTCTGGAACAGCTCACATGTGCCTCCATGACAGTAAACATGGTACTTGATAGCTCTGAGCCTGAGGCTAGTAGGTAGATCCAATGTGGGCACCACTTCTGTGCTCACTGCTGTGGGTCCTGAGAACTCTTGAGTGCTGGGGTGGGGTGGGGGGTGCACATGATACTCTCAGCTCCATCAGGTGATTCACTCTCTGGGGGCTGTGAAAGTATAAAGGAGATTCTGATTTCTCCCCCATAGCCATCTTAGCTCCGTAGTTGCCAACCCTGCTGGCAGATATCCTTAACTGAGGCAGCCATTTCAGTGGGTGTAGTCTGGGGAATCTCTGGAGGTTGCGAGAGTCTGCCAAGCTCAGAGAAAGCTAAGTGTGTCCAGCAGAGCCTCCTGCTATGCAAAGAAGGGAAGCTACTAATGTTGAAGACCATCCTACCAAACACCACACACTCGTGCAATACAGACTCTGCAACGGCTTCCAATATAGGAAAGAGTCAACAAGGTCAATGTACACGTATGTACCAGGCACAGTTTGAGGTCCCAGGGAGAAGTCATGATGACTCACTGTTTTTACCTCTTTGTCTCCTGATGCCTTTTCCATGCAAGTTTAGTTGGATTTTTACCCATTTTATTATATTTTTACTATATTTTCACCTTTTCAAATGTTATTTGTTATGATCCTCATATGTTCATCAAATCTTGTTCACACATCCCTCCTATTTGGGGCATTTCATTCTTTCGTCTAGTTGGATTTCCTCTGTTGCCCTTTCATTTCTGCCACTCTTTACACACTCTGTTTTTACTTTACCCTGTTGGGATTTTTTTTTCTTTAATGTTTTTAAATATATATTTTAAACCTCTTTGTTATATATATCTAGATTTGATCTTGAGCTTGTTCCTTATTAAGAAACCCACCCCATTTTCTTCTCTCTTCTCCCCAGAATTCTCCTCCTCTCCCTTCTTTTTCTTTTTATTTATCCTCGGTCCTCTTCTATTTCCCCCTTCCCTGATTCCCTCCCTTATCTCATTCATGTACTATTTCTAAACATTTTAAACTTAAAACCACATCATTTTTAACTTTCACAGTATGTGCTATGTTAGTTTTCTGTTATTTCTACTCTCCATATTCTTGTAGACTTTAAGGTTGTTTATGCTACATCATTTTATTTTTTTCCTCGCTAAGTGGCACTGCATGCTAAACTTCCAGAGTAGGCTATTCAATAAGTTTCCCAGGCCCAAATTCAGAAGGGACATTCAAAGCAACAGATACACAAATGAACATAGAAATGCAAGAATGTAGTAAAGGTAACGTCACTCCTGCAAAAGTTCATAACTCAACTATTGATTTAAGAAAGTACTGACATAGGTGAATTCCAAATGAAGATTTCATTCCTAGTAAAATTTATCAGTGACCTGAAAGACTTACAAGTAAGCCCCTGAGCTCAACCTGATCAGAAAGATGGAGAAAGAAGTCTCCTGGGAGTTGCTGAGTATTTCTTATTTATTATGTAGGTAAAGTAAATTGCCTTCTCTAAGGGAACTGCTGCATTGCTTTGCAGACTTGAATGAACCCCTAAGATCCTTCAGAATGGAAGGTGAGGTCAGTACTTTCTTGCTTCCATTAAACATCCATAGGAGGGTTGCCTTCTTGTACTAGAAGTTCTGCCAAGGATTTGTGCATTGCTTTCAATGGACTGCTTGACTGTGAAGCTGCAGATTAATAAGCATTTATGAAACCAGGCTGTGTTGGCACACGCCTTTAATCCCAGTACTTGGGAGGTAGAGGTAGGCACATCTCTGAGTTCAAGGCCAGTCTAAGTTCCAGGACAGTGAAGTTGACACAGAGAAACCCTGTTCAAAAAAAACCTAAAACAAAACCAATCATCCAACCAAACAACCAACCAAACAAACCAAAAAACCCCCAAACATCCATGTGTAGTGAATAATAGTGCCTTAAATGGTGAAATATCAGCAGTGGGAAGGCAGAGTTGATTATCCATCAGATTGTTCTGTAGGATACTCCAAAGCTACTGTGCTTTATTTAACCAAACCTAGACTTTCATTGCATTGGGTAGCCAAGACATAGTAGATAAATGCTTTGTATTGGCAAGATTATATACAATGAACAACTTTTATTATAGTATAACCCAACAGGATATTCTGGAGTGGAATTAGTGGGCATTCATTACTTTTTATTTATATATTAAATATATTGTATCTTTATATATTAAATATATTGATATCTTCCTCTTTACTTGTGGTGTTTATCAAGGCCTTTGGCTCCGTGGAAGAAGGCTTCCTAATCATTGAAGGAAGACACATCATGCTTGACAAAATGAAAGTCAGAGAATGGTAACACTTAGAAGTAAAATCTTTTGAACACTTGTCATGGAGAGAAATCCTCTAATATTTCTCATGGGGATTCATGGAGAATTCCTCCTGCCCTTTGAAGCCCATTAACCTGTACACATGCAACCAGTTCTTTGGTGATTGCTGTTCTATACAAAACAGTTCTCTGGTACTACTGTCACTGCATAAAACATGCCCACCATTAACATCACTGGAGTTTGATCAACCCTCATTTTTAATCTTTTGTGTCTCAAGTCGAGGGTTTCAGTTGATAAAGAAAAAACGTATCAGATGAGTAGAAAGAACCTTGATTGAATTTGATACTAGAGGAAAGAATGTCAAGTGAGGATTGGGAATCTAGAGAAATTTTGTGATCACTGCCATGTATTTTCCTCATAGAGAAAGCACATATTTACAAATGAGTACTTAAATGGTTAAACACATGCATCTTCAGCAACAAAAATAAGGATTTGGACTTTGCACAAAATGTGATTTAACGGGATTGAAACACTGATGCCAACCTTGATCTGTGTGCACGTATGTGCAATGCGTGCCCATGAATGATTTGTCTCATCACCTGTGCTGTTCCGCTTTTGACTGAAGGCTGATATTGTTGGAGAGCAGCTATATTTTGTAAAATCTCATCAGGAACATTCAAATTGGCAAATGACTCAGTGCCCATCTGCAGTAAATCAAGATGTACATCTGACTAGGTTGGTGTTGTGTGCCAGTGCCTGCCTCAACATGTTTCAGTTTCTGACTGAATTCTGTCAAAATTGCCAGTCAGACAGCAATTAATTTCACAGGCATTTTATACACATTTCTTGTGAAAAATGTTTATTGCATACTATAGGTCTAGTTGTTGAGGGTCCTAGTGTCCACAAGGCCATGGGCCTCACTTATAGTGCCCCTGAAACCCAAGCCTTCTCCTTAGACCATGTCCTCTATTTTATGTATTTTCATCCATTTGTGCATTTTATTTCATCCATTGTGATTATCAAGATGCTGATGCATGAGTACAGGCTGTCCTGTGTGAGGGAGCCTCTGTGACCACTGAGTTTGTGACCTTGCCTGGTGACTTGATAGGACAATCTAGTTTGGATTCTTCACAAGCAAAATCCTGATATAATGATGGAAATGAGGGTTTATTTGATCAGTAATTTCAGTACAATGGAAAGGGCAAAAGTTAATCGAGGCATGCCTTCTTTCTATCCAAAAGATATTTAATTTTTTTTTTAATCTAGGGAGACCTGTGTATGCCAAGGTGCGTGCATAGAGGTCAGAGGACACCTCACCTTACAGGAATCAGTTATTTTCTTAGACCATGTGGAAATTCAGGAATCAAACAACAGGCTATCAGGCTTGGTGGCAATTGCCTTTGGCTACTAATCCATATACCTTGCCCATAGGAAAGAGTTATTTTAAAGATCATATTAAGGATAAGGGTTCCTGAAATGAAATCTTAATAGATATCTTACATAGAATAGTCCTTGAACTGGCCACATAGGGACAGGAATCTGGACCCTTACTCAAAGAAACCATTTTCTGTGGTTACTGCCTGCCTCTGGAGTGTGAAAAACAAAACAAAGGAAAACCAAACCAAACCTCCTTCCATCCTTCCTTGAAAGTGTGCTGAACAATTGGAGACACAAGGGTGAGTGGGCGTGTGGCATGGTGTTGCTGTTAGCATTCATGGCCTTGATTCCTGCAAGTGAACTCAGATGGGACAAGGACATTCAGAGCAAGCCACAAGCAGAGGCCCCTCCACCTGAGGTGGAACTTGGGGCTCATTTACTGCATTGTGCCTCCTGTGTTCTCTTGCTTATCCACTTCTGTCCTATGAAAAGTTGGAAATATCAGCTGTGTCTCACCCCGCTAATTCTGTAGCATAGTGTGATGGCAGGCAGTTCGCAAAATTAGCTCATTTCGAATAATCTTTCTCACAATGTTGACAGCTGGAAATACGATCCACTCAGAAATAAGATTGGGATGCTTACTAGGTCTCTATTGTCAGATGATTCATCTTCTTATTCTTAGTGGAAATTTTGCAAGTAGTCAGCATGGATCTGTAAGTATCACCTGATCAAGCTTACAGAGAGGTGCTATCAGGATTTGTGTGTTTTACTGAGTCTTACCATATCCTTTACACCTTTAAAACCACTATGCCATATAAATAGCTGGAATAACCATGTAAAGTGTATATTATAGTTATTATATATTACAAATATATTAAGAAAGTAAGAACAGTTACTTACCCAAGCTCTCAAGCTTAGTGATGGCAGAACTAAGTGTGTGCGAGACGTGCAGGTCCCTGACACTCCAGAGTGGCCCCATCATTTTGGCGGGAGTTGGGGGGTTATCCTCACTCTGGGTCCTAGAATGCAGCTAGACTCTCACTGCCCTTCCCATTCCCTAAGACTGGGAGTCAGAGACGGAAATATGAGCAAAAGGTGGCAAGTATGTCTCGGAAATCCTTTTACTTTATACTTCTACTTAATGCCTTCTTTATGCCATATCCAAAATTATCCACCCCTCCTTAAAACCCTCTAAAGAAGTCCCTCTTTTGTGTAAAATACATGCTTAACTCAGCTATAGATTTTTTTACCCCTTTTTTATTCCTCTATCTACAACATTCAGGGCCAATTGCTTGGCCATCTTTCTGTTTTAGGTGCCCCCTGCCCTGCCCCCACTGACTGTTACTTTCCTCCCTGATATGACAGCTTCCTTCCTTTCTCATTGCATCTGTACCTTGCTAGTACCTTGTTACCATGCAGGTATCACGTCTGTAGCTTTTCTTCGCTAAAGCCTCTGGGGACCTGCCCCCTCTGTCACCTCAGTTTTCTTATCCTAGCACCTGTTTTTATTTTCTTCATAATGTGTATGAGAACCTGAAATCTCATCTCTTCTGTCTTTGAGATTACATGAGTATCTGTCTCGCCATCTCCTATGACTTGTTTCATGGCTGTGGCCCTAGGGCCACTTTACATGGTTATTGAACTTTCTGGCACTCAACAAATGTTCCACACCCTAACCCTAACCCTAACCCTAACCCTAACCCTAACCCTAACTAGTGGATTAATTAATGAATAAATATAAGAATGTTTGGGTGAATGAAAATTTACTTAGAAATGAAATGATCTTTTCTTACCTTAGACAAAATTTATAATTTTGAAATTAAGGCATTTGTGAGATTATTCAAACTTGCCTCAGATTCATTGTCTGTAATAGTTTTAGTCAAAAATATTTCTCTTTAAAGAAACCTTACATTTTTCTTTTACTGAGGGGAAGAAAAAAGAGATATAAAGGTTTTCAAAGAAAAATGTGTGCATTCGCAGGTTGGCATCTCTCTTAGCTTTTCTGAGTTTAAGTACTAAGTTACAGAGCCTTAGAAACACCCTCTTCTCTTCCCTGCACCTCCTCTTGCTTCCTCAGTGTAGGGAAAGAGGTGAAGAATGCAGGGAGGCCAGGAGAGGGAGGAAAGAGAGCTGGAGAAGTGAAGAAACACCTGTATGCAAATGTTTGACCTAACATCTAGGAAGGGGGCCACTCCCAGAGCTCCACAGAAGTAGAGAAATGGACACTCACAGAATTAGCTCACTCCTGATCTGGTAAATACATGAGTGTCCATACCACTGAACAGTCTACAAAATGCTCCAGTCAAATAAAAGCTAGCTGTGCTCAATTTTCCCTAGTGAATCTATGCTTTGAAATAATCAAAATATAGTGAGCATATTTCTAATAAAAAAATCTCTGTTTTAGACAGGAGGCATTATGAACTTTAACATCATTTTTCTTTCATAGAATTTAACTTTTTAAGTTTTATTTTTGTTACTGTAACAAGTTCTGGTAACGATGTGAGTTTCATTTTCTTTTTTTCCAAGATGGTTTGCGGAATGTAGAGGCTATCCTTGGAGGGACACCATGGATACAGTCACATCTGTGGCCAGTTTCTGGCCGGAATCAAATCTGCAGCACATATCAAGGGGTAGTTTGCAGGACTGTTTTTTCCCCCCTCTGTCTTTCATATCTCACAGAGAATTAGAGTTTAGTTTAAATTATCTGTAATATTGTATGAATATTCACAGTCATCTTAGAAGACATTTTGCAATGTATTTAGTAGCAGGACTATATTTTTTATTTTCTGAGACCATTGTCTCTATTCCTCAGAGTCCTAATTTACTAAGAATAAAAATCTAAATAAAAAGTGGTGGGGCCCCACCTGTATCCTGCCTTTGTTTGCATTCAAGGCAATCTCAAATTTGTCATGTCTCCGAACTCAGCTACGTTTATTACCCCAGATGGATTTTTACCACATGAGCAATTAATCTAATTGAAGACCACAGAGTGTTTGTGTCAAGGCAAGAGGTGGTAGAATCGTCATCGCGGTGACTCTGCAGGGAGAAAACACATTTCACCGTGTACTTCTAGCCTAACCCTTCACTGCCCTTCCCTTTCTATTTTTATATTAAATAGAAGGAAACTCAGCTAGGCACTCAGAAAATGGGCAGTTTCTTTTAAGATGTGGCCTATTTCTAATTTCCATACATTTCCTTCAAGTGCAACGGCCTTGGAAGCACAATCACTCTCTGTCTTGACAGGTGTAAAAGGCAAATTCTGCCAGGCTCTGATTGAATTGTTACATTGACTTTTCTAGAACTGGCATGGTAGTTGACAAAAGACAGCAGACGTTGCTGGGTCAGGTGAAGTTGTTGCTATAATCCTGTTTTACCTATTTTGAGCTCCTGTGTGAGAAAATCCTATGTCAAGGTATATTAGCATATCAGAACCTATCAGAACCTTGAAAGACTTTGCCAAATACAGCTCTTTTAAGTTTTATAATCACAATTTCCATTCTGGGGGCACGCAGACAGACAATTGGAATAATCTCTGAAGACCAGGCAGTACACTTGTCTGTGCATTCTTCACGCATATTTCCTGTATGAAAATGGTCTACAGACTATCCATACTTAGTCCTGTGTTATTTGGATAATCAGTATATGTGGACATGGGATGCCTTCTCTCATGTGATGAATGCATTCCATAGAACATGACCTTTGAAAATTGAAAGCAATATTTCATCTTCAACACCAGAATAATAAGCATGTGGTAAATCTTGCTAGATTTTCATATTACTAAGTCCTAAATAATGTTTTATTTTCTTCAGTTTGTGTGCATTCTCTGTAAGAATAGGTCTTTTATTTCTATTTTTCATATGTATATGTGAGGTGTTCACATGTAGGTATTATGTTGTCACCTTGTGGGTGTGTGTGTGTGTGTGTGTGTGTGTAGGCCTCAGTGAGGTTCATGTCAAAAATGTTGATCAATTACCATCCACCTTTTTTATTTTTAAAGAAGATTTCTATTTTTTAATTTTTTAAATTTTTTAAATATTTAAAAATTTTTTTTATTTATTTTCTATATTCTTTGTTTACATTCTAAAAGCCTTCCCCTTTCCCAGTCCCCCCCCCCCCCCCAATATGTGCCATAGGTCCTTTTCTCTCCATCCATTCTACTATCTTTCCCCCTCCCTTTTCTCTGTCCTGGTACTCCCCTACAATGCTGGATCAAGCCTTTCCAGGATTAGGGCCCTCTTCTTTCTTCTTCATGGGAATCATTTGATATGCTAATTGTATCTTCAGTGTTCAGAGCTTCAGGGCTAATTAATATCCACTTATCAATGATTGCATTCCATGTGTAGTCTTTTGTGATTGCGTTATCTCGCTTAGGATAATATTTTCCAGTTCCAACTATTTGCCTAAAAAAATTCATGAATTCATTGTTTTTAATTGCTGAATAGCACTCCATTGTGTATATATACCACATTTTTTGTATCCATTCCTCCATTGAGGGATATCTGGGTTCTTTCCAGCTCCTGGCTATTATAAATAAGGCTGCTATGAATATAGTGGAGCATGTGTCCTTATTGCATGCTGGGGAATCCTCTGGGTAAATGCCCAAGAGACATATAGCAGGGTTCTCCAGAAGTGTCATGCCCAGTTTTCTTAGGAACTGCCAGACTGATTTCCAAAGTGGTTTTATCATCTTACAATCCCACGTGCAGTGAAGGAGTATTCCTCTTTCTCCACATCCTCGCCAACACCTGCTGTCTCCTGAGTTTTTAATCTTAGCCATTCTGACTGGTATGAGGTGAAATCTCAGGGTTGTTTTGATCTGCATTTCCCTAATGGCTAATGATGTTGAGCATTTCTTAAGGTGCTTCTCGGCCATCTGAATTTCTTCAGGTGAAAATTCTTTGTTTAGATCTGTACCCCGTTTTTTAATAGGGTTATTTGGTTCCCTGGGGTCTAACTTCTTGAGTTCTTTGTATATATTGGATATTAGCCCTCTGTCAGATGTAGGGTTGGTGAAGATCCTTTCCCAATTTGTTGTTTGCTGTTTTGTCCTTTTAGCAGTGTCCTTTGCCTTACAGAAACTTTGTAATTTTATGAGATCCAATTTGTTAATTCTTGATCTTAGAGCATAGGCTATTGGTGTTCTGTTCAGAAACTTTTCCCCTGTGCCTATGTTCTCAAGGGTTTTTCCCAGTTTCTTTTCTATTTCAGTGTGTCTGGTTTTATGTGGAGGTCCTTGATCCACTTGGAGTTGAGCTTAGTACAAGGAGATGAGAATGGATCAATTCGCATTCTCCTGCATGCTGACCTCCAATTTCCCTTATGAATATCGATGCAAAAATACTCAATAAAATTCTTGCCAACCGAATCCAAGAACACATCAAAATGATCATCCACCATGATCAAGTGGGCTTCATCCCAGGGATGCAGAGATGGTTCAATATACAGAAATCCATCAATGCAATCCACTACATAAACACAATCAAAGAAAAAAAACATATGATCATTTCATTAGATGCTGAAAAAGCATTTGACAAAATTCAGCATCCTTTCATGCTAAAAGTCTTGGAAATAACAGGAATTCAAGGCCCATACATAAACATAATTAAAGCAATATACAGCAAAGTGGTAGCCAACATCAAACTAAATGGAGAGAAATTTGAAGCAATCCCACTAAAATCAGGGACTAGACAAGGCTGCCCTCTCTCTCCATATCTTTTCAATATAGTACTTGAAGTTCTCTCTAGAGCAATTAGACAACATAATGAGGTAAATGGGATACAAGAAGTAAAATTATCACTATTTGCAGATGACATGATAGTATACTTAAGTGACCCAAAAAACTCCACCAGAGAACTCCTACAGCTGATAAACAACTTCAGCAAAGTGGCTGGTTATAAAATCAACTCAAGCAAATCAGTTGCCTTCCTATACTCAAAGGATAAGCAGGCTGAGAAAGAAGTTAGGGAAATGACACCCTTAACAATAGCCACAAACAATATAAAGTATCTTGGTGTGACTCTAACCAAACAAGTGAAAGATCTTTACAACAAGAACTTCAGGTCTCTGAAGAAGGAAATCGAAGACCTCAAAAAATGGAAAAATCTACCATGCTCATGGATTGGCAGGATTAATATAGTTAAAATGGCCATCTTGCCAAAAGCAATATACAGATTCAATGCAATCCCCATCAAAATCCCAACTCAGTTCTTCACAGAGTTGGAAAAAGCAATTCTCAAATTTATCTAGAATAACAAAAAACCCAGGATAGCTAAAACTATTCTCAACAGTAAAAGAACTTCTGGGGGTATTAGTATCCCAGACCTCAAGCAATACTACAGAACAATAGTGTTAAAAACTCCATGGTATTGGCACAGGGACAGGCAAGTGGACCAATGGAATAGAATTGAAGACCCAGAAATGAATCCACACACCTATGGTCACTTTTTCTTAAACAAAGGAGCTGAAAACATCCAGTGGAAAAAAGATAGCCTTTTCAACAAATGGTGCTGGCTCAATTTGTTTTTTTTTTGTTTGTTTGTTTTGTTTTTTTTTTTTTTAAAGAAGGTTCTCTCAGTCAACTAGGGACTTGATTCAAGCTTTGGCTAGCCAGCTTCTCTGGGGACTCCTCTCTGCTGTTCCTGGCTGAAATTACAGGCAAGCCTCCATGCTTGAGGAACTGATGTACGTTTTGGGGATCCCAAGGCTAAGGCTCAAACTCCAGTGCAGCAATCACTTTATAACTAGCTATCTTCTCAGCGCCAAGAGTAGATGTCCTTAAAGCACAGAAATATTATTTTGTGATGCTGACATATTTTTTAAAGTGTCTTAGGGTTTATATTTCTGTGATGAAACACCATGGCCAATTTGACTTGGGAAAAAAAAGGAGTTTATTTGGCTTACACATCTTCATTGCTGTCCATCACTAAAGTCAGGACAGGAACTCAAACAGGAAAGAGGCCATGGAGGGGTACTGCTTCCCTGCTTGCTTGTCATTGCTTCCTTGGCCTGCTTTCATGTAGAACCCAGGACCATGTACCCAGGTGTAGCCCCACCCACAATGTCCCAGTTCCTTCCTCATCAATTACTAATTAAGAAAATGCCCTACAGGCTTGCCTGCTGTCCAAACTTAATGGAAGCATTCTGTCAATTGAGACTCCTTCCTCTAAGATGACTACCTTGTGTCAAGTTGACAGAAAACTAGCTAGCACAGAGAATGTGATGTTTAACATTTTCCCATGCCACCTTGAAAGCTCTTTGGTCTGAATATCTCTTCTCCAAGATATTCCTCAGACGTTCCCTAATCTGCTTTTACCTTGGGTTTGATGCCATCTTGCCAGGTATGTCTTATTCAAGGTCTTCCCAAGCTTACTTTCTTCTTATCACATATAATCACAAGGTATATTATGCACTTCTTGTCTGTCTTCTTTGTATTCAATTCTATAAATTGGATATTGATATTTACTTACAGTTACCTCTGTAGATCAGCATCTTGTACAATGCATGTGTATGTATATATGAATGTATGTATGTATGTATGTATGTATGTATGTAATAAGTTCATAAACAGAAAGACAAGCTGAAAGATGTCACTAATGTCACTCAGATTACCTGCCTCTTGTTGTAAAGATGTGATAGATATAATTCTATACAACCGTGGATACCTCATTTTTGACAATGAAGCAAAAAATATACACTGGAGAAAAGACAATGACTGCAACAAATGGCTCTAATGATACTGGATAGTTACATGTTGAAGAGTAAAAATAGACCCATCCAGATCTATCAACTTACATAAAACACAACTCTAAATGGATCAAAGACCTTAACATAAGATGCCATGATTCTTATAAAAGAGAAGGTGGGAAATAGGCTTGAATTCATTAACACAGGAAAGGATTTTCTGAACAGGATACTGAACGCACACGTGTAAAGATAAACAACAAATTAAAAAGACCTCATAATAAAGAAATCACAAAGTGAGACAACCCTGGAACTAGAAAACCTAGAAAAGAGACCAGGAGTCATAGATGCATTCATCACCAACATAATACAAGAGACAGAAGAGAGAATCTCAGGTGTAGAAGATACCATAGAAAACATTGACACAACAATCAATGAAAACACAAAAAGCAAAAAGCTTCTATCCTAAAATATCCAGGAAATATAGGACACAATGAGAACACCAAACCTAGGGATAATAGGTATAGAAGAGAGTGAAGATTCCCAACTTAAAGGGCCAGTAAATATCTTCAACAAAATTATAGAAGAAAACTTTCCTAACCTAAAGAAAGAGAGTTCATGAACATACAAGAAGCCTACAGAATGCCAAATAGACTGAGCCAAAAAAAATTCCTCCCATCACGTAATAATCAAAACACTAAATGCACTAAACAAAGAAAAAATATTAAAAGCACTAAGGGAAAAAAGTCAAGTAAAATATAAAGGCAGGCCTATCAGAATTACATCAGACTTTTCACCAGACACTATGAAAGCTAAAAGATCCTGGGCAGATGTCATACACATCTTAAGAGGAAACAAATGCCAGCCCAGGCTACTATACCCAGCAAAACGCTCAATTACCGTAGATGTAGAAACCAAGATATTCCATGACAAATCCAAATTCACACAAATATCTTTCAACAAATCTAGCCCTACAAAGGATAATAGATAGAAAACACCAACACAATGAGGGAAACAACACCCTAGAAAGAGCAAGAAAATAATCTTTCAACAAACCCACACAAACATAATTCCAACTCTAACAACAAAAATAACAGGAAGTAACACTCACTTTTCCTTAATATCTCTTAATGTAAAAATTAATATTATCAACATATCCTAATCAATTGAAATTGAAAAATATGAGGAATTAGAAATGTGTTGGCTGTCACCCAATGGTGTCTCCTATTTGGTAATTGGAGAAATATTTCTAATATTGTACAATCCATACATACTTTCTGTTTGTTTGTATGTGACAGTGTCTTGCTATGTACCACATAATAGTCTCAAAATCATGCTTCTCGTATCTCAACCTCTCTCTAAGTAGGATTGTTTGTTTGATGTTTTACACTATACAATGGTTTTCAAAACATATTTCAAAATTATTTATACAGTGAAAAGAAATGTAGACAATATGTAAGAGAGCAACAAAGAGTGAGACTGAATGTTTTGCTTGATATTTATAATTATTGTGTCAATTTTGAAGAAGATGACCTTATAAGTTACTATTTTTCTGAGATGAATGCTTTTCAAAATCATCAGAACCAATGAACCAGAATCTTACCCTCACCTAATGTCTGTGCCACCCTCCAAGCAGATCCATGTTCACTGAAATAGTTGAGGAATGACTTCATGGATAGACCATCGTAATACACACACCATTTCTTAAATGAATGTAACCTGTTCTCTGTGGGCTAAGAATGATGACCATCACTCAAGTCAAATAGCTTTGACCACAGCAGAAAATCTGTATCCAAATAATTGTGCCTACAATTCATTCCTTAGTGCAGCAGAACTGTCAACTCTTAGAATAGCTACTATGGATGTGAAATCCTTTGGTGATATGAGGGACATTGTAGTACAGCCTTATTACAATGAACTCCAATGTCTAAAAATTGTTATTTTGTATTTGTACTACAGTAAGAGACAAGATTAAGCTCTACTGAAAACAAACAAACAAAAAGACTTTATCTTTTTATGTTAATTTAATAACATGTCCATCATTTTTATGATTGGTATAAAATATATATTGGGTTGAATATGATGAAAAATTAAAATTAAAAAGGTATGAAAAAAGAACTCATAAAACTAAAAAGTTCATGTATGCAAATTTCATCACTCAAGCGAAGAAGCATCCTACAGAACATACGTTTTTTCCATAGTTGTATAGAATTATGGTTGACTCTTCAATTATCTTCTGTTACTCAATGTATTTATTTTAATGCCAATAACATGCTGGATTTATGCTATAGCTTTGCTATACATCTTGAAAATATGGATGCTGATATTTTTAAGAGTTCTTTTCTTATAGAATTATTTTAGATCTGTGTGTGTGTTTGTGTGTGTATATGTGTGTTTGTGTGTAAGTTATATAAATCAAAAAGTCATTTTTTTGTAGAATGTAGATGTTTCAAATGCTCCTTATGATGCTCAGCATTTCCTAGGTATGTGTTATAATGTTCCACTTTTCATCTCTAATTTTACTAATTTGAATCTTCTTTCTCCTTTTTTTTAAATTTAATTTGACTGAAGTTTTTAATATTGTTTTTCTCAAAGAACCAACTGTTTATTTTATTGATTCCTTGTATTTTGCTTTTGTTCATTTCTATTTCATTGATTTTTAGCTCCGTTTAATCATTTCTTCCCCTCTCAGTTTGAGTATTGCTTTTTCTTGTTTTTCTAGAGTTGAGTTATTAATATGGGTTTCTCTATTTTTTCAATGTAGGCACATATGATATGATCAGATCTCTTAAAATCACCTTCTTTCTGTCCCATAACTTTGAACATGTTATATTTTTATTTTCCTTCAGTTATAAACATTTTACATTTTCTTTTTGAGTTTTGTCTTCATCCAATTTTTCTTCAATGTAAGTTGTTCAGCTTCCATGAATTTGTATACTCTACCGCTTATATGTTTATATCTAGCTTAAACCCATGGTGGTCAGATACGATGCAGGGTGTTATTTTAATTTCCTTGTATTTGTTTATCCTTGCTTTGTGTCCTCATCTGTGGCCAATTTTGGAGAAAGTTCTGTGGGTTGCTAAGGAGCAAGTATAGTCTTTAGTAGATGCCTGTTAGGTCCATTGGATTTATGGCACCATTTAGTTCTAGTCTTTCTCTATTTAATTTTTATCTGCCTGACCAGTCTATTTGTGAGAGTTGGATATTGCAGTCACACCACAGTGGGAGAGTCAATATGTGATTTTATATGTAGTAGTGTTTACCTTATGAACTTGGGTGCCCTTGTGTTCATTGTATAAATGTTTAGAATTGCAATACCCTCCTTTTGGAACATTCCTTTAATTAGTATATAGAATCCTTCCTTATCTCTTCTGATTGGTTTAAGGTCTGTTTTTATCAGATATTGTTATAGCTGTACTTTTAACTATTATAACTGTATTGCTTGCTTCTTGGACCTATTTATGTGGAAAACCTTTTTTTTTTTTCCATTTTAACCTAAGGTTATGATTGACCTTGGTGTTGGGTATCTTTCTTGGATACAGAGAACAGACATATCTTGTTTTCTAATTTGATCTGTTAGCCTATACCTTTCATTGAGGAATTGAGGCTATTAATATTTAGAGTTCTTAATGAGCAGTGTTTATAAATTCTGTTATTTTGATGTTTATGGTGGTGTGATTCACACCTACCTCTTTTGACTAATAGTTCAGAGCATTTATTCCTTGTCTCCCATGAGTGTAGTTAACCTTTTTTTTTTCTTTTCAGACTGAAGTTTTCCTTTTCATAATTTCTGTAGGGCTCGATTGGTAGACAGAAATTGCTTAAACTTCCTATCATGAAATTTTTTTCTTCATGGGTTGTGGTTGATAGTTTTATTCATATGTGGTCATTTAGAGTTTGCAGAACTGATGTTCACGCCCTTTTGCATTTTAGAGTTTCCATTGAAAAAGTCATGTGTCATTCTAATATGCCTGCCTTTATGTATGACTTTTGTGAGTTTTCATGTTAGAGGTATTGCTTGATACAGATTGCTGGTCTTATCTTGGCTGGATTTCATTCTTCTGTTGCTGCTGCCCCCCCTGGGTCCTGGGCAAATGTGATGACTGTGGGCTCCTTGGGTCCCATCTTGGTGTGCAGAGAATGGGGTTTTAGATGTTACTGTATTCTGCAGGTAGCCACAAAGGACTGGCTATCAGCCAGAAGGCAAGGCTGAAGGGACTTTCAAGGAGAACTAGGAGAGTCTTCCCAAGAGGCTAATCCCTGCTGAGTGAAGTTTAGGTTGCTAGGCAGGGCTCCTGTGGGTAGGCTGTAGTAGGACAAACTACATAGTTGCAAAACTTGTAATTCAATTACTATTTTAGAAATTCAGTTATGTGGCTGATCAACAGATAATTAAAAAAAGAAGTGTAAAATGTCAGTTGTGGAATGCAGATGAGGATACACATGGTTTCCTCTTTCAGAAGTGCTGCAAAATCAACATCGTTCATAACAGAACATTAAGGAAAATAATGTATAATCCAGTTAAATATCTAAGCCTCCAACAGTCTGGAGGTTTGGGGATGTGGGTTAGATGCTGTGGACTCTGGGTGGAGTTGAGGATTTGTGTGTGCTGCCACCTCTTGTCTCTGGCTGTATTTTGGGCATCTCCCTCCCATGTGTTCGTGCAGGGCACCACTGACACATGATGGAACCTTCAGGCATCACTATATGCAGCCCTTCCTATTGTTACTGAAAGTGGACTTGGAGAAATTTTTTTGTGTTGACAAAAGAAACCTGTATCCACTTTATGTTTTTCCATGTTTTTTGGATTGAATGCAGAAAAGATAGCTTATAGAAGTTGTTATTCTTTATTCCTTCCCTCAGAAATACCTATAAGTCAATGATCTAGGGATGAACACTAGGTATTTACAACTATATACATTTGTCAAAATGTAAAAAATGAATACTTAATATTTGTGATTTTTCACAAAATGGAAGCAAATGCTGAATGCTTACTAACCATATGAATGAAAGAATATTTAGGAAGAATTTTTAATGTCTGAAAAAGTTGTCATCCACACTGATGGAGATGATCAATACATAAACAAAAGGGAGAGTATCAGCCGTAGTGGAATCCAGTTGAGGGCTTATTGGCTTTGTGTTGTGAATTTTCTAGTGTTGGTGTATAAATTAATATTTTTTGTAATACAATATTAGGGAAAATAATCTACAATTAACATGAGTGATTTTCATACCATTCCTACTCTTTGAAATTTTTCCTATTCAAATTAAATTTCAATTTTTAAATAATAAACTAATGAAAAAGGAAATTACCACAATTCAAATAGCCTACTTTCTTAAGACAGATTTTAAGAGAGTCTTTTATATTAAAATAACCAAGATTAATTTGGAAATGTAATTATAGGATATTTTTATTCTTCTTTAGAAAAATGGTCTCTTTTGTACCTCATTTCTTCTTTCTTCCTGCACCTATTTTCCCATGACCAATCCATCTCAGAGAACCTTCTCTTGCTCCTTTAGGTTTCCTATCTTTTATCTGTTATAGGCAGAGAATGAGTTGACTTTAGGTAATATAATTTCATTCATGAGGTGAAGCTGTTTAGGATTCATTGCCTAATTCATGGATAATTTTATAAATGATTGACATTTTGGCCTAATCCATACATGTAGTATTTTCTTGTGGACTTTTCTAATTAATAGAAATCATTGTGTTGTGACAATAAATAGGTTATAGGACTAGTAAAGTAATTTTCTTGTGAATGTTGGAAATGCTGTCACAGTAGGGTCCAGGGCAGTTCCCTTTACTCTCCCAACTCTGTCCTGTGATGTTCTCATTAAAGGATGTGTATCATCAGTAAAAACTTTGGAGTGTTATTAGACACAGCCTGGCTATGAAGTTTTCAAACAAAGTTGTTGCCTCTATTTTGGAAAATAAAGTAACCTTGTGGTATCTGGCAAAGTCACCATTTCTGATGAGCATCTCCCATGACCCCAAGCAAGTGGTATGATGCCCAGAACTCAGAAGGCCAGAACTTTCTTCCCAGTCTCTGCAAGCTCAATACAACATTTAAGAATACTCTATTAACATGTTAAAGTCTTTGTGCAGTGCAGTATAACATATTTGAAGCAGAAGCCACTGTCTGCATAGGCAGCAGTTAAAGAAAATTATGAGCTGTGTTTCTCATTGTTTGATAGGATTTCTCTTCCTTTTGAAGGGACTTCAATCTTTATAACCACATTTACCTCTTACTGAAAATAATCCTCTCCAGTAACAAACATTTCTATTTGTTAATATTTTTTGGAACATAAACGAGTCAGTTCAACTAATATTCACTAAGGTTCTTTTAGACTAGCTTCTGGGAGTAGAGACACACACTAGGCATGGCCCCCATTCTAAAGAGGCCCCCCCACCCTGGTCCTGTAAAATTCTGTGTCCAGTGAAAACAGCAAACGTTTAAGTGGAGAGATATTTGAAGTGAAATGACTACTCTGAGTCTTCTGATAACTCTTGGCAATATTAGAAGGCTTCTAAATGTACTCGGCTAAATAATACTAAGTAGCTAAAATAAATTTATTTTTTTGTGAATTTTTTTTAAAAGAAGCGGGTTTACCATGTGGATTTTGTATTTGATCCATTTTAAATATAGCTTTATAGTGGTGATATAGTATAAAAGAATGAGCAAGATAAGTTTTAATTTTACATATTCTCATTTATACCCATTATTTAAATACCTAGTGATCTATGTCTCTGCAACTTTCTTAAATCTCTCAGTTGCCACTTTGTCCCATTGTGAGGTATTAGTAATATATGTCCTTGTAAGAATGAGATTACAGCGGGTAAAAGCTTCAAGCTCCCGTGGGAGGACCCCCAACAAATAATGAGTGATGGTAATGGCTGTTGTCATGTTGCTGGTGACTTCTTTGTGGCATCCATGAGCTCTACATTCCAAGGTAAGAATGGTCTACATCAGAAAAAAACAAAAGAGAACCAGCAAAGAAGACCCCAGCCGCAGCTTGATGTTGTGGGAGCTGTGAAAGCCTGTGGGATATCCACTTCAAAGTTATCCTGGCCCTAGGGCAGAGGATCTGGATGTTGTCCATCAACTGTCATTCACTATCTAAAGGGTACTCTTGGGGACACTAGTTCTTACACACTTACAGTTTCACAATCATGGGTAGAGTTGTCTTATACAGATATAGGATTTCTGGCAATGAGGTGAAGAAGGCAACAGTTGGAAGTCAGCCAGAAATCTTGAAAATGGCATAGCTGAGGGACCCATTCATATCTGTTGATGTGACAACGAGAAACACACTTGTTCGAGACGAGCTCACTGCCTTTATATTTTAATGTTGCTGTGTGTATTGTGAATGTGAGCATTCACTGTTTTGTTTCGTTTAAGACTGAATCATTGAGATATAAGTGTGGATGATTTTAGAAGAAATGGCTTGCATAACAGGCTCTGCAGACTATTTATAAACAAAACTTACCCAACATGCTTTGAAATTATTGTGGTCAATTATATTATTTAATTATAATTTTGAACACAGAAACACAGAGGTTTGCATACTGATGTCTGTTTCTGGGCTCTGGGAAGCCAGGACTTAATCACTCTGTACTTATCTCTGAATGTATTATGTACATGGAAGCCAGAAACTATGTCTTAAAGTGTTGTATCCATTGCATACTGAGACTCCCCTTAATACTTAGCCATCTTCCAGGAAGAGGAGGAAACAGTCCCATTGCTCCCTGGCATGGACACAGGAGGTGTTGAACCATCTTCTAATTTAATTATGGGATGTGGTTTCTCGACACACATCTGCCTAAATCTGCTTTCTGTATTTTGTTTTGTTTATAATTATTTTATAATTATAGTAATTAAGCAACCATGCAGGTCATTAGTAATAATTTTATAAAGCATAAGATGGCATGTTACATAACAGCTAAATGTTTTGTTGTTAAAGTTCACTTTTGAGAAATTGTGGTAGGTATTGGAAAGCATTATGAACTTGAAGGTATGTATGAAAGAGATAAGGTTTTTCTCTTCTAGAATTGTGTATTTTCAGGTAACTGTTATTACAGGGAAGCACTGCAGGTATCTCAGAAGCTCTACAGATCTACCATCATTTACAGGTGTGGACACAGGGAAGTCTATGCCCATGTACACATACATTCTTTTAGTCACAATTTAGACACACACACACACACACACACACACACACATACACACACACACACACAAAATCACTTGTTGCTCACAGCAACAATAGTAAAAAGCAAATTCCTCTGTTCCTTTAAAATTCTGAAATTTGCCTTACAACTTTCATTTTGAATACTGGGCAATTATTAGAACTATAATATCATGAAACTAATATTAGAAAACACTAATTATTAAGCTACTAAAGCTATATATAATTATGGCCAGTAAAGGAGATCCTTTTATTACTTTTCAAAGCATGGGGTGTTGTTTATCTATAGCATAGAAATTAGGAGCTACTAGAAATATTTAGATACATGAAAAAGCTGTTTCAGGCTTTAAAATAAATAGTATCATATTTTTTTTTACATTGATAACACTATTTGGTAAGGGCAGCTATCTTAGCAAGTATGTCCTAACAATAGCAAGAAGCCCATTGTTGACTAATAGGTATCTTAACTGAATAGATGAAAGAATTTGGAGAGGTATAAGAGGCTAATTATATTGCAAACCTCCTTTCCAATATTAATTAGACAATGGGTGATAGTTTTGTACTCTGTATAAAGAGTTCTTAAAATATCACAACTGGTTCAAGGAAAGAAAAGTTAGCATATGTTGGGCATTTGGGGGCACCAGTTTAAGGCTGATCTGGAAAAGAGGTTACAATATGCCATCTTTTCCTACCCTTTCTCCTGTCTTGCAGGGAATGGATAATGCCACAAAGAAAGTTAGCATGAACCAACTAGAGGTCATTTTAACGGAATGTTGGGGCAATAGAGTAAACTTGTGCCTTCGATTTCTTCCCCCTGCAGGATGAGGGAGTTGAAGGACATGAATTTTCCATCCATCATGACCTGGCCACAGTTGCCCCGTGTACCATCCTCTACTGGTGACCGTGTTAGAGAATATAACATGTGCTTGCTTTCTCTGTGTGGTCATTCAGAGAATAGACTACAAGCATGGTTTGAGGTGGTAGGAAAATACCTCCACATAGTTTTCATGTGCTCTTTGACACCCTTTGAATGTTTCTAGTCTATTGGCATGACAAAGAAGTTAAGCAGTATTCATTTTCAATAAGTATTCTATATACTTTTGCTTTAACATTAAAATTATCATGATGTTTTATAAGTTTTACGTCCTGTTTTATATACAAGTTATAATTTTATATATGGAGCTTTTCCTACTTTAAAATTGAGCAGCATGGGTTTTCTTTCAGTATTTTTGAGTAAGATTTCTTTTAACTGGAGTCATTGTGCAATTTTTTTTAACTGATGGTTTTAAAAGATATTTCTATGAAAGGTTTTGTTGTTACTGCTGTTTAAAGGTCAAAGACAGGCAGTTTAATCAATATGGCTGCATTGAGGAAGCAAATCGAGGACTCTCAGGGGCCCAGGTCTGACTTTGGAGTACTAAGTGAGCTTTAAATGAAATAGAAAAACAAGAAGAACGGAGGAGTGGCCCCTGGTTCTGGAAAGACCCAATGTAGCAGTATAAGACAAAACCAGAACAGGGAAGTGGGAAGGGATGGGTGGGAGAACAGAGGGAGGGAAGGGGGCTTATGTAACTTTCTGGGAGTGGGGAACCAGAAAAGGGGAAATCATTTGAAATGTAAATAAAAAATATATCGAATAAGAAAAAAAAAAAAGAAAAACAAAAACAAACCAACAAAAAAACCCAAAGAAACAAAAACAAAAACTAACCAAACAAAAACAAAGAAACAAATGAAAGCAGAGGGCAGGAGGTTTGCATGATTAGACAATCTTGGTACAGACATTCCCTGGATGTTGTTTCCACAGGATGGTACAAGAAGTTCCTATTGTTTGAGGGGACAGACTAGTTCTCAAGTCATGATTGTTCCAGCCCTAGGGTATCCCTCCTTGCCCTCCTGGATAATTGCACTAACCTGGAAGATGGTCCTGCCCCTTTGTTTAGAATTCTTGATGGTGGACTAAAGACACAGCAGCAGGAATATCTCCAAGCTCCATCTTGAGCCTCAATCAGGAGGCAGAGAGAGCTCAAGGCAGTTTAGCATTAAATCCCAACCATCTTCTCAGTCCTTGATGATGATGTAAGATCTCATGGTTCACTCAACACACCTTTGTCTCATGTCAATTATTGTACTGGGTACTAAAAAAAAAATAATGTTTTCTTTGCCCTTAGAACTTTTAAATCTTAAAAATAATTTAAATACAATTATGTGACACTTCTTTCTATCATAATCTTCTACTAGTAGGGAGCATAGGCATCTGACACTTTCACAGTGTTTTTCTGCACCAGTTACAGTTTAGCTCTGAGATTTCAGGCAGCTTAGATCCACATTTAATTTGGCTTTCTTTCTTCTTTCTAGTCCATTTGTGTTGACGTAATAAAATACCTGAGGCTGAGAACTTAAAAGACAAGCAATTTATTAGCAAATCACTTGGGAAATCACTTGGGAAATTTTGGAGCATGCTATCAGCTCTTGTGGCTCTGTTACGACATGGCAGAGGAGGGTAGTGTTCATATTCTGAAGGGATGAACCACACAGCAAGGGCTCTCTATAGAACAGTCCAGCCTCATGACAACTATCTAATTACATCACTCTTTCGAAGGCTTGTATTTACTGTCACCCTATATTTTAATTCAGGAGATATGAATATTTAACAGGGAAATATTTTTTCTTTCTACACATTCAAACTATTAATACTTTTGAATAAGTAATTTAGTGATAATATGGTATCCATACGCATCTCATAATGCTTTGCCGATCTTTTTGTTCAGTTTTACTGTATAAATTATTGTAGAAAATATGAAAATTAAGTTTTGATTGTCCTTCTATTCATAGAAAAATGTTACAAATTTGGTTCTTTAATCCAGTGAAGAACTGCATGATATAAGTTAGTATTTGAGTAAATAATTCCTTTAGTAATTTTCCAATATTTATTTAAATAATGATAGGGAATTATTACAGTTGTCAGTGGAAGTGTTGCTTCCACTAAAATGCAGGTATGTGAAATTAGTCACCTTCCCTTGTAATTCTGCATTAGATGGACATAAACCTCAATGGCTTATACATCACAGTTTCCTAAACTGTAAGTTATCGAAAAGAACTGAACTGTTAAGCTGACAGTGTATTTGACTTATATATTTCAGAAGGCAGATCAATCACATATAATCAATTCTGGCATCATCATTATTATCTATTACAAAAATAGCTTACATGGAAGGAGAACTTGCTTGTGCAAATTTTGAGTGCTATGTCGTAACAGAGCCACAAGAGCTGATACCATGCTCCAAAATTTCCCAAGTGATTTACCAAGTGATTTGCCCTTGTGCCATGGCACAAGGTTAAAATATTTTGGAAAAGAATATGTGATAAAATTGTACATTTATTCAGATTATAAAATATTAAAAAGGTAGTTAGATATTCTGTTGTTTAAATTTTAATTATCTTCTATTTTGAATGAAGTTTTTCCTGAGCTGTTGCCTAATTCCTGTTATAAAGTTGACAATGGTTTTTCACAACATTCTTTTCTTGACTGGATATGCAGTTGAAGGGATGGTAAAAGCTCACATTCCCCTTTTTCTGAATGGACCATTGAATTTATTTGCAGGATAATACTGAATGGATATTTAATCTAATGAAAATAAACTTCTCTGATCCTTTTCACTAATAAAAGTGTGTTTTTCATCTTATTTCTTAAAATGAATAGTGGCTCTTCCCAGGAATGTTGGATAGTATGTCTGACACCCTACCTCAACAGGTTAACATATGACTTTTTGTTTCCTTTTCTAGTTAATTTTATCAGAAAATAGTCCATTTATTATTCATTTATATTTCAATGGCCCATTGGCTCCACTTATTCTTACACTGTCTAACCTGGTTTTTTAAAAGCTTTATAATAGAATGAGGTGTAAAATATTTATATCTCCTGAATGAAGGTGGGACTTAATAAGGTTTTAAAAAACGACATTTTTTTCTTAGGAAAATAGTAACAACCCTGCTCCCCAAGTAGGTTCAGGCACAGCAATGTGGAGTGGGATTAAGAAAAATGCCTTTGGGGTAGCCCAAAGGATTTCATCTTTTTCTGTGCCTCAGCATCTATAGAATAGCTAACAAACCTGCTAAACTAGAATTTGGGGTCCTAGGCATAGGAGTATTCATCTATGCTAGTGTAGTGAAGTTGACGTCAAGCCCAATGTAGAGTAAGGAATCAGGATGTTTTTCTCTAACCTTAGATTCTTACCCACCACAGAGTACAGCTAATGAGTGTTGAAATCCCTGGGCCTTGCTGGCCATGAGCCATCCATCTGTGTACCTCTACTCTTAAATGTGTTACACCCCAGGTCTTAGATAGCAGTTGTGTTATTCCTTTATCCCTCCATTTGTCCACTTAACATCTGAAGCTATTATTTTTGGACTCCAAATCTCACACATTACCCATTTTTCTTTCAGTCTCTCAAAGCTAGTGTTTCTCTTGCTTCACAGGTTACTGATGGGTCAGTCACGATTTTGTAGTTCACACGTATTGTTAGATCTTTTATTTGCTTGTCCTTAAATGAAGTCAGTATTGGCTGCTGAAATACCCCTTGACTTATAAGGGTGTGACCAGGGTACCTGAGAAATACTTGTCAAATGTGTTGCTATTTTATCCCCATAACTGGGACTCTCAAGTCTAGGCCACTATATAGTGTTCCAGGGCTATGGTGGAGTCCATCTCCAGTGGTCCAGGACTCCAAATGCCAATGCTTATTGCACTGAACATTGTATAAAATACAGTTAGCAATGTGCCCATCCCTATGGGCCAATAAGCCAGAGAAGGGGGAATGTATTCTAATAGTTTTGTTATGAACACTGTTTAACTTCCAACATACTGTAGTTTGTAGAAAGCACTGGATAATGGGAAGACAAGAGACACTGTTGTGATTCCACCACTTTTTGTAAGAGATAGAAGTGAGGTAGTCTTTACTTTCTGAGCATGTGGCTTTAAAATTCCTTTAAGACTTCTAGCAAATTTCAGAGGAAAATGTACAAGATTGAAGCAGAGATTCTTTTTGTTTGTTTGTTTGTTTCTGTTTTTGTTTTCAAAGCTTTATTATAGAGAAGTAGGAAAAGAAAAAGAGATAGAGAAGTAAAGAAAGAAAGAGATATAGAGGTGAGAGCTGGCCATGACCACGTGGAAAGAGGGGAAAGAATGGAGAGACAGAGGGAACAGGGGGCAAGAGAAAAAAGAGAGTGTCAGGGCAAGAGAGAAAAAGCATGAAACAGAAATTCTTAAGATTTGTACCATCACCTACTTTTAGAAAACATGTGCTTGAAATTTGATGATCAGTCACATGGGTTAATATTTTTGTATTCATTCAAATTAAGTGTATGCCAATATTTTGAGGCATGCATCCTTAGAAAATGTGAGTTGTTGTTCTACTTTTAAATTAACATTTGAAAATCCCTAAAACAAACTAACCCTAGTATCCTGAGGTTCCAAGCGCTAGCTATACCGAATTGTCAGGGCAAAGTCAGGAAGCCAATGAGTAATCATTTACCATTTCTCAAAATCTCTGCATACTTTCATTCTTAATGAAATAAGATAACCAGCAACCTTTATGTCATAGACAAACAGGTTCTAGGCTATTAGATGGCTTATCTGAAGTGCAACTAAGATTTTAAATTAGAGTCTGTATACCATATTTCTCATGTTTACTCAGAGCCACATCCAGACCACATCTGAGACAACTTTCCTTAGAGCTCTTGGTGCCAGAGACTGGATTTGCAAACACACATTGCTATATTCTCTTAGACGCAGAACTACAGATGCATTGTTCTCTAGCCTCCTCCACGATGCAAAGGCTCAATAAAAACTCTGTGTTCTGCCTCCCTTTATTAGGGCATTTTCTCTTCCATGATTATCCAGTGTGAGTATGCAGTGAGTTGGAGCTGTGGGTGGAAGTTGCAGCAATTAGTTTTGCCTCAGGTAGAATGCTGACATCAGTGGTAAGGAGATTAAAATCTTCTACTCAGCTGTTGTTTGAATATTCTGTTGTGTTCTCATCCAACTCTTTTAACTAATTGGAGTGACTTAACCATGTAATTATTTTCAAATGTTTACAATTATTTTAGATAAATATAAATGGATGTTTGCCTGCATGTGAACAACAAAAGGAATAATTTAGTACCATTGCCAAAATAGTTGAACCTTCCTAAATTATTATTGGGTAGAAACAAAATATATTCGTGGAATTCAAAGGGAACAAATGGTCATTTTTAATACTGAAATGAATATTATTTTCAGTTCTACCAGAATAAAGCAGTAGCATTTCTACAAGGTCTTTCTCCTTATAAATGAAAATCTCCAAGTAACACAACAAACAGGAGAAATCTCTGAAAAATGGAAAGGGGAGGATGGTTCTTAGGGTTCTTGAGAGATGAAGAGCTGTACAGAGGTGACTCCCATGAATTTTCTCATCATTCTTCTTGTATTCTGTGTAGGGTATTGAAGCAGTGTCTCGCCTATAGGTTCCAGTAGATGCAGAAAAGGCAAAATGCTCCAAGATCCCTATAGACAGATACATGAAGAAAGATAGTCTAACAGAAAATGTTGTCAATATCTTCTAAACATCACTGGTCTATTGCAGCTTACAGCACCACCATGCTTTCTGTGTACTGGCAGGACCATTATCCCCTGACCTTAGACGTTAGTACCATTAGATAGTGAAAAGTGTGCCTTGTATGTGTCATTAATAGAGGAATGATTAGAAACACTATATGAGACAGTAGACATCACAATGCTATAGATTAGGCTATAAACTAAGAAAAAATATTAAATGAGAAAGTTGAGATAAATAGAAGTCTTAAAAAGAAAGTATAGGTTATAAGTTGATAGACTTAGTTATATATCAGCAAAATACTAAAGGTGTAAATGAACTGTGGAAACTGAGTGAGTAGAATAATCCATTTTTAAAAGTTGGAATTTTAATGTTTTCCAACTTCAAAACTCTACATAAAAGTTTAGTTCAGACATATACCCCAAGTGAAAGAATTAAAATATAAGGATAGTAACCTAAGAATACACTTCTTATATTAAGCAATGATTTCTTAGTAAGGCATTATATAAAAAAAAAAAAACATAAGCAAATACATTGGACTTAATTAAAGTTGAAAGCATTGTTTTTCAAATCATATCATACAGAAAATAACAAATGAGTAGCAAAGTGGAGGAAACATTTGCAAATGACATATTTGATAAGGGAGTAGAGTAATAACATGTGTTCTTGGTGGTCACAACTAATGTACAATAACTCAATTTTGAAATATGCAAAATATTGGAGTAGATATTTCTCCAAACAAGTTACTCACTTGGCTAAGAATGACATTGATAGGTACTGAGCATAATTCATCAGGCAAATGTAAAATGAAACCACAATGACATGTCACTTTCTCCAGTCAGGATATCTATTTTTCAAAAAGACAGGTCATATTGTCTACTACTTATAAGAGAAATTACAACATTCTTACATGACTAAAAAGAACACAAAATGCTGCATTCACCTCAGAAAGTATTGCATCAGTTTCTCACATTGTTAATCATAAGATTATCCTATGAACCCAGCAATTCTATTATATATATATATATATATATATATATATATATAATGAATGATGTAAAAGTATACACTCATATAAACCTTGTGAATGTTTCTGAATAGCATCACCACTCATATCAGCATTCAAATTTAAACAATGAAATGTACATTGACAGATGAACAAATATAATCATAAAATAGAAAATTACCCATTCATAAAAGTAAATGGCTCACTAGATCATGTTGCAACAGGAATCAATGTTGAAAATCTTAGGCTGTATTATTTTAAAAATCTAGTCATAAATGAATGTATATTGTATGATTCTATTTATGTGAAATGTCTATAATAGACAAATCTAGGAGCAGTAAGCAAATTATTGGTTGCCTAGGGCTGACAAGGTGCTGAGGAAGAGAAATGGGGAGTGAATACTAATGGGTATGTCTTTCTAGGGAAAGATGAATATGTTCAAACATTGATTGTGGTCATGGTCGAACAAGTCTGTGAATATATAAAACCCACTGAATTGTGCACTTTAAATGGGCCAGTTTTATGGTGTGTGAATCAATAAAACAACTAAAATATAAATTTTCTAAATATTCCAATTAAAATATTCTAACATACTGGGTAAAATATGTGCTCTGATGGTTTACTCTCTGTATGAAATTCATGTCCAAAATAGCACAAGTAGTTTAGAAGTATAAAGATGGAAACGGTTATACGGCAGAAACATTGTCTTCAAAAAGGTAGTTGTTGTTATACTGATATGATAAAATAGACTGAATAAATAAAATTAATAAAGACAACAAGTATGTTATATACTAGCAAGAGGATCAGCTAATAGAAAGGTATCACTCTAAATACGATGTACCCATTGAATAATAGTGCTTCAAAGTGCACAAGAAAAATGGAATATTACATCTCCCAATTTAATTTATTTAAATTTTGTTGATTCTATGACTGCCTCTACTTATATGATAAACTAAAACCTATATGTCTATACTGATTCTAACCCCTTAAAGACCTCTGTCATTTTACCCTCAGAACACATCACTGTATTAGCTATTGACGTATGTGTATATTTATATCATAGATACAGATTTTAATTTTGTAATCATAGAACTCAGAAGTGATTGCTTTTTAAGACTTCTTCTCTTATGATGCACAGGGGTTCACAAAAGAGGACTCAATTGCATTATATATATATATATATATATATATATATATAATGTTGAACTTTGAACTTGCATATATATAAAATGTTGAACTTTGAACTTGCATTTCCCCAAGAACACTGATGCAATGATCTGTTTATCAGCTTATTTTTTTCTAGATGAATCACATCATATACAGACTTCATTTACTCAAATAATTTCCCTCCATGTAATTAATCTCAGCTTGCAGGTGGTAGCTGTCATACTTTGCTTGCTCATTGTAATTCTCACTGTTTCCAGACTCAGTCAGCAAAGAGGTCCGAGATGGAAGAGGAGAAAGCCCATGGACTCACAGGCTCCTTCTTCCTTATCCTTGTCTTTGTCATCTAATAGTGGCTGATTTTCTCTTTGCTGAGAAATCCTTTTCATATATACCATACACTCAAGTCCCTGGGACAGGACCTCCCTGCTTTAAGCATTGCCTGCTAGCCTTTGCCTGAACAATGAGAACACCGTTCCCTTTATACTTTCTACCTACATGCTCCTTTGTTATTGACTGACTTTTCTTGTATGTTGTATAATCATAATTCCCACACAATTTTTTCCTTAGTGACATATGCTAATGGTTTCATGGATGACTTTTGAACCTTCTACAATAGATTCTTTTTTTAGAATTTAAATTAACTTGTATAATTTCTAAAAATATGAGTCACAGAGAGTTTGAAATCCTCAGAAGGACAAGTCAAAGATAAAATTTGGAGCTTTTCCTGTATTTGTGAATGTATATGAATATACACATATATGGGAGGTTGGTCTAAATATAAAATAATTTGAATGGCACATATATCATTTAGGCATTGAAGCTCTAATGTCCTTAGTAGTTAATATTTTACCTGTGGACATTGACGAGACAAAGGTTTCTTGAACAAGAGAGGACAAGACATTTATTGTTCTATAGACATTCTTACAAATATGCTGTTAGGATTATGTTAAAAGGAGTTTGAATGTATTAAAAACACAGTGACTTTGTGGGAGATGCTAGATAGGAACAAGTGCCTATTAAACACTTGATTTCATAGGTGTGGCTAGCTAAGATTAAGGTTTACATGGAGAGAGATTGGGGGAGTTATAAAATGGGATAAGATCCTGACCTAGAATATGCAGTCACAGCCTTTATTCTTTGGCCTGTAGCCAAGTAGCCAAGTCATATAAGTCACGTGGTGCCTCCCGCAGGAAGAACAACCTCTTCTAACAACTCAGAGGGACAGAAATAGGAAAAATATAAAAATATAAATGTTACAACTTATTCTACAAATGATTATCCCTTAGACTTAGTTTAGACACAAACTCCTCTGTGTTTGAATACAGTACCTTTCTGAGATAGACTTCTTGAGAACACCATTCTGCAATATTTTTTTTTTCCTCTAGTGTCTCAGAGTTGCTCATATTGTCCCATCTTATGCTACTGCCCACTCTAGGAAATGTTAATTGATTTCTACTGAGTGTCAACATTCAGTTACTTTAGTACTAATTCCATAGTCACTGATTTCAAAGCTTCATATAGCAGTGAACCAACTAATAGATCAAATTTTAAATTGCCTTTTTCTAACTTCTAATTCTTTTTTCACAAAACAATCTTATTTTAAAAATTTGCCTTATTAATCTATAAGGAACCTCAGAAACTATTTTCAACGGGTAAAGTGTGATTTATTTGTATCCATTTAGTGCAGTAGGAACAATAATGGATGGGCTGTCAGACTCAAATGAAGGTTCATTGCTTTATGGTAATGTCAGTAATGAAAACAATATTAAAGTTGAATGATGCCTATACCCTGGGAATCTTAGATTGTAGCACTTAGACATACAGGGTGAATGTGTATCATGCGAACAGCTGTTACTGATGTTGAATTATATGTTAGAATTGTATACTACTTAAAGTAATGAGATTGTTTAGAAGCATTTAGTTGGGTTGACTTTGATGTAGGTGACCTTATTAGACTATAATTTCACCCATTTCCAAATGCCTTGACCTTTGAGAAAGATTAGTTCATTCATAGGTTTTCTTATGATTTTGTCCAAGAACCTTGATAAGTGTTGATACATATTTTTGAAAACTTTCTAGGATCTCATCTGTACACTAACACATTTTATCATCATGGAATTATTATTTTTAAAACAGCGATGTCGAACACAGTGTTAGATTTCAAGGCCTAGTATGGGAAATATATATTTTAATTTTTAATGCAGTTCAGGTTTCTCCGAGGTGGTTCACTGTTTCATAGAATCCTCATTTGCTTTTCTAGTCAGGAAGACATACCATAAATACTGGTGTTATTATTAACCAGTCTACATCGGCTCCAGCTCTAAATAACATAAGAACGAGAAAGGAATACTGCAGCATGTTCAATATACGAAACTCTCCCCGTGAACTGCTTGGAAATGTCACATCAAAAAGTACCATTTGATAAAGAAAAATATACTTGCAAAGATAACTTCTCACGCCTTCCTGTGTCATAATTTCAACTGCATTCCTCGTGTTCTGAACAGTTTCAGAAAGTGAAAACCATATGGGACACATACGAAGAAAATATTCTAATGAGGATTTCCATTCTGAGTAAAACAAGTAAATAAACCAGGAAGAGTAGCTTGATCCTTTTTTTTTTTTTTTAAATTAACTCTAGCAGTCCTTCACCCTAATCGGCGGTTTACTGCTTTTACAGGAAGCATGTTACTCTGCTACCATCTGGACATGCTGAATAGAACCTTCGCCTCTGGATGAGGGAAAGCATAATGATTAGATAGATGTTTTGGCAGAAACCCCCCCTTTTTTTTAGTGTCTAGGGATTTGAGATGTAAAACCAATGGCCGTCATTTTGAACCATCTGCTCTTTTCTCGAACTCCTCTACATGGAATGAGATTAGGAAATGGGGCATCCTCAAGCATCACTTTGTTGTAGTGATAACATTTTTTTTTTCATTTTGTCAGACCGTGCAGATGGAACAGAATCCCTTTCCCGGAACCCATCGCACAGGCGTGGAGCTTGCTTTCTATTTACTCGTGTACCCACCTCCTTCCATGAGAGGAGGTGAGGATTTTACAACAGGAAGGAATACAGAACAGTCAGTAACATTCACTAGGCAGTGCATGAAGGTGAGGGGAAGGGAAGAAGGAGTCAGATATCACTGTCAGCTAGAAAATGGAGGTCTTTGTGTGCCACCCTTGATCATGTTTATGTTGTTTGAAATTGGTGCTAAATTACTTTGAGTGTGTGATCCTCCTAGGTTTAATGAAAAGTTGGAATTTCACCAAATCCCACCCTAGAGTCCTCATTGGGTGACTTCACAGAGAATGTTTCTGCCTGCTCTCCCTCTGGGATGTCTTGGCTTCCTGGGTGGTTTCTATCCAGTGTCTCTCATCCCCTCCAGAAGAGGGAATTTTAGAAAATAGTCTTTCTCTGGATCAGCTGCTTATCACCGTCCTCCAGGCCCCTGTCAGAGGATTAACTGGACTTTGTGTTGATTTTCTTTTCTCTTGCTTTGAGCAAAACTTGGAAAAATTTAGTACAGTATTTATTGTCCTGACTATTTCTGTGTTTAGTCCCAGGCCTGCCTCATGCTTCCTGGCTCAGAAGACCCGATGGCTGAAACTGAATCAGATTGGATGGTGGGCTTTTACCTTGCATGGGAAGGAGAGAATTCTGCTTCCTTCTCTTCTTCTCTCTAGGGTTTCATTCCAGTAGTCAGTTCCCCAGGATGCCCCCTCCTCCTCTGCATGAACAGCTGTCGTGAAGCTGGGACACATTAGTACTTCCAGTAGTAGAAATGCCATACAAGCTTCTAGACTGAAAGCAAATATAACAACTTTCATGGAGAGTGGCCCTCCAAATGGGCTGTCTTTAGATCTAGGATAAACTCACATTTCAGTAAGGCTAAAACTAAGAGGGCCTAGTACACACACACACACACACACACACACACACACACACACACACGAGTAGCTAACACTGAAAAGCACTGATAGCATCAAATGCTCTTACCACCAACCAAAGAGTACACACGGAGGGAGCCAGCTGCATATGTAGCAGAGGATGGCTTTCTCTGGCATCAATGGGAGCAGAAGCCCTTGGTTCTGTGGAGGCTCAATGCCCCAGTGTAGGGGAATGCTAGGATAGTAAGGCAGGAGTGGGTGGGTAGTTGGGGAACACTCTCATAGAAGCAGGGGGAATAAGGGATAGGATAGGGGGTTTGCTGAGGAGAAACTGGGAAAGGGGAAAACATTTGAAATGTAAATAAATAAATGTAAGAGTTTCTATTCCTGCACAAACATCATGACCAAGAAGTAAGTTGGAGAGGAAAGGTTTTATTCAGCTTATGCTTTCACATTGCTTGTTTATCACCCAAGGATGTCAGGACCGGACTTAAGCAGGTCAGGAAGCAGGAGCTGATGCAGAGGCCATGGAGGGATGTTTTTTACTGGCTTGCTCAGTCTGCTCTCATATAGAACCCAAGACTTCCAGCCCAGGGATGGCACCAACCACAAGAGGCCCTCCCCTCTTGATTGCTAATTGAGAAAATGACCCATAAGTTGGATCTTATGAAGGCATTTTTCTCAACTGAAGCTCCTTTCTCTGTGATAACTTCAGCCTGTGTCAAGTTGACACACAAAGCCAGCCAGCACAATAACCAATAACAAAAAATAAAAAATAAAGGCGAGATCTCAATAAAAAAAACAAAAAAGAAGAATGCACAGAGGTGGCTCAAGACACTTTCCATCAAGCCTGAAGACTTGAAGTCACACTGTTCCCAGGTAGCAGAAGGAAAGAACCCATTCCTGCACTTCGTCCTTTGATCTCCATGGGTACACTGTGTCATGAGCATGTACTTATGTGCGTATAAATTCTTTCTATGTATGTGTCTCTGTCTCTCTCTTTTTGTCATGCTCTCTCTCTCTTTGACACAGATACACTCACTCACACAAATATATACATACATGGTAAATAAAAAATAAGAAAATAAATAAATGAATGTAATAAAGGATATGCAGAATGTGGTCTCTTTATAGGAATAATGCGGCTGTTTGGTGAAGGAGTTTGGCAGTTGCCCTTAAAAATTAAACTTTCCTTCTAAGATGACTGTAGATTGATATGGAACTATAAATATGAATGTTCTTCTTCATTACATTTTACTTAATTTTCCCACCACAGCAATATTTTTCAGAAGTAGTTATAGATAGCTATTATCAGTGTTCTGATTTCTATTTAGACTTTTCTAAATAGAAACTGGGAAAGGGGAAAACATTTGAAATGTAAATAAATAAATGGCAAAGAAACTTTCATTTTTCATTCCTCCAACTCTAGTGCAACAGGTGAAGGCTCCCATCTGAAATCCTAGCACTTTGGAGGCTCAGACACTAGAATCAATGACTTGAGGCCAGCCCGGGCTAAGTAGCAAGTTCAAAGCCAGCCTGAATTATCTAAGAAGACTCCTGTTCCCAAACAAACCAAACCAAAATAAGTAACAATGATAAGCTAAGTTACATTATATCTGCCAGAGTTTCAACACTGATATTCAATACAGCGGAAAACACCCATTTGTACAAGTATGCTCCATGTTTCTCTTAGCCAGCTGCCATACGTATAGATGTCACACTCTGTCTTACCTCCTTCTTAACCTTCTTGTCATAATACACAATTTGCCAGTGTGATTGATTGCTCCATCAGCACAGTGCTCTGGAGACTCTGTTTGCTTCCTATATTAATAGTTGGCAACATTACATGGCTGGGTAGTAATCTATAGTGGGGTGGGACCTTTTTCAAATTTCATTCACTAAAGGACATGTAGGTTGGTTACAGTTTGGGATGCCTATCAAATAGTAGCTTACCCTATCTATGTACAGATGTTTGTGTTAGCGTTGGTATTTACTGAGTTACGTGCTTGGGAGCACAACTGTGGGTAGGAGGGTGTAATGGTTATATAATTATGGGAAGAATGTTTATCAGTGTCACTATGACATGTCATACTCCAGCCAGGAGTGTGTGTCAGTTTGAGTGTCAGGGTCTTTCTGCATCCTCCTCAGCCTTAGATATGAGCATAGAGACTCATTTTAGTCTTCCCAATATGTACACAATTTACGTTTTTCCTAATGGCTAATGATTTAATGAGCCATCATCGGATTGTCCTCCTCAGTGAAGTTTTTCTCCTCACCTTTTGCCATTTTGTAATTAGACTGAATTTTTTTTAAATATTTGCTGTTTATTTTTGAGAGTTTCAAACACATTCTAGCTGTTAGTGTCTTGTTGGCATGCAGTTTAAAAATGTTTTCTCATGGACGATGGTTTGTGTTTTCATCTCTTTAACTTGGTATTACACACAAACCAAATATTGTCACTTTTTGTAAGTCCTCTTTTTCTTTCCCAGTGCATGGTTTTTATTGCACCTATATGCACGCGGCTTATTCCTACATGTCTAGAATTTTGCTTTTATGTCTATGGTACATTCTGAGTTAACTTTTAACAGGATGTAAAGCTCAGGCTTAGGTTCATTTTTTTTTTTTTTTACATGCAGAAGTCCAAAGCCCCCAGTGCTATTGTTTGAAAAGTTCAGCTTCCCCTGTTTTACTGCTTCAGCTGCTTTATGACACTGCTTTGATATATTCTTGTTGGTCTATTTCTGAATCCCCCATTCTTCGTGTTTCATGGAGATTACATATCCCGCCATCACAACCACAGTCTTATTCAACACACACACACACACACATACATATACTGTGTGTACATTACTCTTATGTATATATTGCTGGTCACCTAGGATAACCCACATTATAAACTACAGACATAATTCATGCTAGGCTGCCAGTGTTATCCTGTCAGTTGGAGCAGAGAACTTGTTTTTGTTTGTTTTTGTTTGTTTGTGGTTTTTTTGCTACATCTATTTCTTCTCTGTAATTTGCAGGATAGTTAGTTAAATATTTTTCTTCTATACCTTGAAATCCACATTAGATAGTTTTTGTTTGTTTGTTTGTTTGTTTCAACCATAACTGGTAACTAGGAAGTCTCCCAAGGAGAGGCAATGCTTACAGCATGTAGCCATGCTGTCCAAGCCATGGTGTGGTTTTCTTCTGTCATTGTGCCTCAACTTTAGAGAACTTCCTTCCTTGCTATTGCTCTTCTGGTGACAAATTATAGTTTCTGATCTTAGGATGTCTTGGTTTTTTTTTTTTTTTTTTTTTTTTTTTTTTTTTTTTTTTTTTTTTGCAATTCCTAAAGGCTGTTTTCAGTAGTTTTATGATTCCTGGGTGACAGTTCTTTCTGTACTGAGACATTTGGCCATGTCAAGTGTCCATGGTTAAAAGAGATAATACAAATGTGTTTAGATTTTCTATAGATAATGTATGAATTTTTGTGGTGATGTTTTCATTAATTATTGTACATGTTTAATTAAAATATAATTACACACTTACCCCTTCACTTTCCTTCTTCCAGCCCCTTTCATGTCTTCTCCCATCAATCACTCCCATATGTACCTCCCACTGTCAAATAGATATACTTGTATATATCTATTTGGATAGATATATACAATATATAGATATAGACAGATTTATACAATATAGATATATAATATATAGATAGATATCTATTTAAATATACTTGTATATGTCTAATAGATATACTTGTATATATCTCAAATAGATATACTTATATATATATATCTTACTAGTTACTTGTCATGGTTGAAACAAAATAAATAAATATATATAGTCAATGTAAACATAAAACAAATAACTTTATATTGGGTAATCAATCAAAGGCCCGAATAGGCTGATTCTCTCAGGGGCCATTGGTTACTTGTAGCTCTGCATCTAGGGTGGGACCTTGTGAGATCTTCCCCCTTCCATGTCTGCATGTCCACGGGTACTGTCATTCATTGTTCAGGTCTTGTTTATGTAGCCCTTTCTTTTTAAAAGATGTAATCTCACAGCAGACTTCCTGCTATCCTGGCTTTTACAAGCTTTCTGCCCCCTCTTCCAGGACGTCCCCTAGCATAGCTGTAGGCCCTGTGCTGCAAATAGATGCACTGGGACTGGACACACCTAAATCCTTGGATGTTTTCTTTGTGCGCTTACTTTTTTTTTTTTTAATGAGCTCCATAGTTTTCCTTGGGTTTGTCTGGTGTAGGGTGGTTCGGCATTGAGAATCTGTAAGCCTAAGTCTTTAGGTCTGGGCTCTTCCCCTCTGCCTTCAGTCTTCGGGTGTCAGGGATAGGTCGTCATGGCTGCTCCAGGTCTCTTTGCAGCTCAATTTGTTTTGCTCTTCAGCTTAGGTCATTTCTGTTTTGCTGGCTCTCGGCTCATTGATCCTTTCTTGCAGCTCTACTCAGTACTGCTGAGTAAAGTCACTGAGTTTTCAACTTTTTGATATTCTGCTTTGCAAATCTAAATTTTCTCTGTTTTCTAATTGTTTGATTTCTTCTCTGGAACTTTCTATATTTCTTTTGTTTTGAATGTGTTTCTAAATGTCTATTGAAACATATTTATCAGTACTATTTTAAACCCTTTTAATGATAATTTTAACATTTTTAAGTTCTTACTATCTTTAAGTTCTGTGTTAAATCCCAGAATTTATTGATTGTTGCTTTCATTCAATTTGATATAATCTTTACTCTAGGAATTATAAGTAAAGTTTTTGGAAGCTTGGTCATTTTTGTATTGTTATGAGACGGAGGATCTTATTCACCTTTGTCTTAATTGGATTCTCTTGACTTTAGTTTAGAGGGAGGAAACTCAGGCTCTTCTTAATGTAGCTTTTCAGTGTTACTGCATGGTATAATCATAAGCCAGATAACTCATTCAGCCATTGTTCACATCAGAGCCTGGGTATCCCAGTTACTTTTGGGCAGGAGTGAGTGAGATTTTGATCCCCTGGCGATCTCTATTGACACCATTGCTCTTTATAGGCAACAATCATTAGTTATAATAACAGTTATAAATAATATTTATTGCAGTACGTAATAACTGTTGATAAATAGATTGGAAAGAAAGAAAGAAGGAAGGAAACAAGGAAAGAAGAAAGGAAGGAAGGAAGGAAGGAAGGAAGGAAGGAAGGAAGGAAGGAAGGAAGGAAGGAAGGAAGAAATGTATAGCTTATTCTTATTCTTAACCCCTGGTGGTTGAGACACTGACTCTTACTGTTAGAATCTCCATTAGATGCTTTAACTCTGTCTACATTGCTGGACAGAGCCAACTCTTTGGATTCTTTCAGTTAAATCCTTGAAGTGTATATCCTGCTTCCTAACACCACCATGATACCAACTTGTTTGTTTTAAAAAAGATCAATTAGATGGGTAATGAATGATATCTTGGCATGTTTGAAAGTGGTGATAAACAAGGGTTTACTTACCTAATAATACACAAAAAGTTCCCACAAAAAGTTGCCAAGGGAACATTGGGCAGAGTAAAAATCTGCAATAGGCATAACAATCAGCTTGTCACTAAAGAGAAACTTCAACTGACTCATCAACATGTGGAGCTATGCTTCTGTGTTGGTGGGTAGAAGCATGCAAGTTAAAACAAGGAGGTTCATGTTTCCCGGTGGCATCACAATCTCCTCCTTCAGGACTGAGTCATTTCCCTGCTGCTGCGAGTTTTGAAGTGAACAATCCTTAACTCATTTCCTGCTCCAAGAATTCTCAGAGAAAGCAGCCCTGCCTAAGATTATAGCATCTCACTATGGATAGCCTACAAGCAGTGACTCCTGAAATGAGAAACAAAAGTCTTCTCAGGACCAGATGCCCTACTGTAGGGGAATGCCAGGACAGGGAAGTGGGAGTGGGTGGGCTGGTGAGCAGGGGGCAGAGGGATGGGATAGGGGATTTTCTGAGGAGAAACCAGTAAAGGGGATGGAATACATTTGAAATGTAAATAAAGAAAAATATCTAAGAGAGAGAGAGAGAGAGAGAGAGAGAGAGAGAGAGAGAGAGAGAGAGAGAGAGAGAGAGGAAAGAAAGAAAAGAAAGAAAGAAAGAAAGAAAGAAAGAAAGAAAGAAAGAAAGAAAGAAAGAAAGAAAGAAAGAAAGAAAGAAAGAAAGAAAAATCTTGCCTATGGCTGGATAACTTTAAAAGGCTACTTTCCAGGGATCTCAGCCCAGCAAGAACACTCAGCTTGTATGAGCCTGTAGGAACACAGGGACCTACTAGTATGAATTACTGCAATCTTTTTTGAAAACTAATCTTAGATATTCTCTTTTTTTTTTAAAAAAAAAGTCTTCAAATTAAAAAAATCCTACATTTTTAACTCTACCTTATAAGAGTTAAAAACAGGATAACATTTGCTTGTAAATATTGTATTGATAAACGATGCATGTTATAATTTTGCTTGCTTAGATAAATGGAACTAGTTTTGATATCCATATGTAGAAGAGAAGCTTACCAAAAGAAGAATGGTGTGTTTATGCTGAGCTATTACAATTGTCGTTAAAAACAATGATTTGGGTCTATAGAGAGTGGTTTACAGAAGGCTTACAAATGTCACTGATATAATGCTACATGAAATTCAAAGAAGGAAATTCAAATGGTGATCTGTGTAGGTGTGTTGGTGTGCATAAGTCCTGTTACAGCTACTGACTATCCCACAGTACTAGTGAAGATCAACAGGGAAGAATACATTTGATCGAGCTGTGTTTCATCCCGAGTATGGTAGCATGACTGTACTTGTTACTTCCAGTGATTCTCTCATTTTAATCATTTGGATGTTTGTTCTGATTAGTGAATGACTGTGCTACCCTGGCTGCTAATTATTTTGATTGCTATCCTTGCCTATAAAGCATATTGTCAGTTGACCGATCGTTTTTTGCAAGTCTGTTTGTGTAGTTGGCTATAGAAACAATAAGGGTTCAATAAACTGCATTGGCATTCAGTTTATGCCAGACATTTGGATGGGGAAGAAAGTATTCAATTTACTTTATTATGACTGTGTAACAAGTATGAACAAGTTATAATTAGGATCAGCACTCCAAGTCCTCTCTGGATTCTCCTCTCACTCAGAAAAGTCCATAGAAAAGGAGAAGCGTTATTCAAAGGAATAGACTTTCGAGGTCCTAGATCATATATCCAGGTGTGCCATATCTTCAGTCTTTGGCAGTGCCATTAAAAAGCTCAGTGTTTTCATCAGAAATGCATTATTAGGATGAGATGGATGGCATTTTGAAGGATTTTGAACTCATGAGAGAAGAACGATGTTTCTGTGATATTAGGTTTTATATGATTCATGTTACTTAAAGAAAAATGTAAATGTGGAATGGAGTATACTGATAGGCATTATGAAGAAACACGTGTATTTAAGAAGTAAGTGAATCAAGTCAGTTTGTTCATTTGTGTTTGATCTGATCTGACACTGCAGACCTGCAAAGGGTCTCACTACTACGTCTTTGCAAGCAGGACGCCCCAGTGCATGCCATGGGCATTTGTTGCCTTTGTTTGGGTGGACTTAAACAAAGCTTGCATCATCTGGCTTTGGTCCCTTTGACAGCACCTTTTAGCATCCTTGTCATTATTCTCTTTGTGGGTCATTGCAAAGCATTCCGGAAGACTTTGTAGTTTAGAGAGCAAGAGAAGCTGGTGTCTAATTTGTTGTAATTGCTTAACTTGTTCAAATAGTTTAATTTACCCCAAATATATTTGGCAGCTTAGAAGAAAAGTGTTTGTTCAAACATGAAATCTTTGTAATTGGGAAAAAACCCAATTATAAGGTTTTGTGGTAGATAAGCCTTAGTGAACTTTCTCACTAATTTAGTTAATCTTTAAATAACATTGGTTTAGTTATTTGGGAATAAAACAGTAAACCGCTCTGAACTGAACATCTAGTCATCCCCCACCCCCAAGAAATAATGTGTTAGTAATGTTAAAGACATTTCCTACAGCTAAGTGTCTTCTTAAACAGCTATTCCAACTTCTGCCTGACAGACTGCCTTAGCTGTATCATTCCCCCTTTCTCAAATTCACTCCCTTTCCAAGGCTGGTACAGCTTCAGCCTGCTTTAAGGCTATCAAACCTCTGGGGTGTATAAGAAAGGCTTCCTTTCCAACACATTCTACCATTGCTGTACCAAGGAGAGATACCCTGACAGCATGCTAATGTGAGGTTTCATTTTTGCTTTAAAAAACAAGAATTTCATTCATATATAATGTCTTGCAAAGAAGCACAATCATTCCTTGTGCTTTTTGTAACTCAGGGTATTTTGAGATGTCTCATTTGTGGGTGGTATTCCTGACATAATCTTTTTGGGAGTTAGATTTCTGCCTGAATTTGTGATGAATTTGTAATGACAAAACAGCATAGAGAAAATGAAAAATAACACCAGATCCTCTAGTATTATCATTAGCCCATGCTCCCTGAGTTAATTACATTTCTTAGGAAAAATTGCTAAAACTTCCATTTCACCTCATGTGGTGTTCACAGATATACATATAGTTATATGGTATAAATATTGAACTTTTCCTGAAAAGTAAAGTTTTGTTCGCTGAGCGCTGCTTCCTTTCATGCCTGTGCAGTCTCCCCCCGGTGCAGTAAGTGACTCTCTGTTCCGTCTTGTAGTTTTTGTGGGACATGGTTTACAATTATTCTAACATTTTGATTTTTCTTTCTGTCTGTCTATCTATCTGTTTGTCTATCTATCTTACAATCTTGACGAGGTTAAAACTGTAGAATAGCTGAAAACTGGCTATTTGTACTGATCTAATAAAAAATGGACAGTTTATTAGAAGAGCATTATAACCATTTTACTAAATTGATCCAAGGACTTAAACCTCAGATAAATTTTGTGCCAGGGATATGGATAGACCTACAAAAGAATGTTAGATCCTAAAAAAAAATGTTCTAGGAAACAACTCAGAAACCAGCCATAGAAGGTACAAAAAGCCAACAGTGATTATTTAAAACTTGTAGATAATTACAAGTGTTGGAATAGCTAAAGGGGTTTTGTTGTTGTTGTTGTTGTTTTGATTTTGTTTAGCTTTGTCTGTTCTGTGAAAAAAAAAAAAAACACTGGTTTGGAAAACACTTTGCTGTTGGGTCTTAAACTAAAAGATACATACCTGTCCCTAGAACAGCAATCTCCAGACCCAAAATCAACAGAAAGAATCCATATATATTTTAAAGATAGTTACATGAGCTGGGCGTGGAGATATAGGCTGTTGATTCCAGTACTTGGGATACAGATGTAGGAGGATGTAGAGTTTGAGACAGCCTGAAATGTATAAGTGAGAACATCTCAAAAGACAAACCAAGACATGCAGAAGGCTCATAGCAGCAGCTTTAGTAACTTGCAGAGCAGAAACCGTTTTCCATTCTCAATAGCAGAATGGAAAAGAGGATGCAGTAAGAAAAGAATAGGAAGGCACAAAGGAATGGCCAAGTGTAAGTGCACACAGCATGGCTGGACATGGCAAGAGAGTGTTGAGTAAGTGAAACTGGATACCACTGAGAAAACTGTCTATTATCCAAACAGGCTAACCTTATGTAGTCCTATGTGAGGGTGTTGGTGGTGAACCTTGCTGCAGGAGGACTAATGAAAGCCATTGCACTGAATTATAATGGATGCTCCTTTGGGGTTAACTGTTCAGCACATCAAATCCTGAGTCTCACAGGACTGGGGGCACCTGGGTACTGTCAGTGGGCAGGGAGTAGTGATACTTGTGTTCTGATCAGTGAGAGAAGATCACACAGAAAAAAAATGAAGAGGTTTGGTACATGAACATGTGGTGATTCTTTTTCAATCAGAGAGTGATCCGGAAGAGATGAAGGGGTTTGCAGTCCCATGGGGAGAACAGTGATTTCAGCCACCCAGAAGCCCCAGGACTCCCAGGGACTAAACCATCAACCAAGGGGTACACATGGTTCCAGCCAAAAATGTGGCAGAGGAATGCCTTGTTGGGCATCAGTGGGAGGAGTGGTCCTTGGTCAGGTAAAGGCTCAATAGAGGCCCCAACCAAGGGAAATCAAGGTGGGGAGGTGGGAATGGGTTGGGTGGAGGGGCATATATGTGGAGGCAGGGGGTGGGAGGAGGTAGTGGGGGTCTTTGGGGAGGGGGGAATCAGGAAACTTTTACCTTTGGCAATGTAAATGAAGATGATATTCAATAAAAAAAGAAAAAAAGAAAAAAGTTATGATTAAAGCCTATGAAACTTAGACAAAGTTTAATTCCTCAGAAGTCACAGGGAATTCTTTGAAGACTCTATGTAGGTCAGTACAATATATCACACTTTACTGATAACTGATATCAGTGCAAGAAGGTTGTTGAAAACTTCTGCTCCCCAGTCCCTCCTTTAGAAAGTCTAGGTTTTTTTTTGTTGTTGTTGTTCAAGATGGACCTAGACATTGTTATTCTTTGAGACATGTATTAGATAATTCCAATGGTTAGCCAAACAGAGAGAAAGAGGAATGAATGGGGCCTGGCTGGCTCTGATTGCACCTTCGCCCACCCCGAGACACTCACATATCACAACCATAACTTGAAAACTGTTTCTCAAACACTGCTTTGAGTGCTAGTTAAAAAGTAGTTTTGTTGGTCTTAGATGAAAGCTTTCACTTGTTACGTTTGAACAGTGCCCTGATCCAGCTATAAACATACATCCTGAACATTCAAGGTATACAGATTGGAAAGCAGCTGGCTGCAGACATATGCCCAGAGAAACTCATGCCTGGAGAAAAACAACTAGAAAACTATAAAATTAACCAAGTAGATGTATTTAACTTCCTGACCAGAATGATTATTTTGCTTTCGTTATTAAGTTCCTAAAAGGAACCAAGGACAAAGGAGGTGAGCACTGCTTCATTCCGAGAACTAATATGCTTCAGGAAGTTCCCAAGTCCACATGTTTCCAGTTACGTTTAGCATGTTTTATCAAAATCAAAGTAGGGAATTAATCTGCAGAATACCCAGTTTTCCTACTTTTTATATTTCTCTTTACTTTTTTTTAATATTTTTATTTTCTATATTCTCTGTTTACATTCCAAATGATTTCCCCTTTCCCGGATCCCCCCGCCCCATATGTCCCATAAACCTTCTTCTCTCCATCCCTTCTCCAATCACCTTCCTCCTTTTTCTCTGTCCTTATATTCCCTTCCAATGCTAGATCAATCCTTTCCAGGATCAGTACCCTCTCCATACTTCTTCATGAGAGTTATTTGTTATGCAATTTGTGCCTTGGGTATTGAGGGCTTCTGGGCTAATTAATATCCATTCTCTTTACTTTTAAAGCTATCCACTTTATTAGTCATTAAAAGTTAACTTTTTCTATTTCTATTGCATGCCTGGCTTTTGACGCGTCACTCAGGCCCTCTTGTTTGATGGGCTCTAGGTGGAAGCAGGGACAGACAGTCATATTCTGCATGGTGTATAGTCTTAACGCATTTGTGAGGTTCATAATTATGGGCTTTTTTTTTTACTTAAGGTTTTGCTTGCCTAAAACACTGTCTGTATGCATGAAGTAGTGTCATAGTCTCATGGCACGTTATTACTATTGGAATAAGTAAACACATGGGAACAAAAAAAACCAGAGTATTACATCACTCTAGTGAAGCAATTATTGTTATTCCATTTGGAAACATTTGCTTAGTTTCTATTTGTTTTTTATTACTTTCAATGTATTTGAATATTAATTGATTTTTCATTGCTTAATAGTTTCTGAAGTTACTTAACTTTTTTTAAAAAATTGGTTTGTTTAAAGGTGTAAAGTTCTGTCAATGTATATGACAGTGAAATCTTGAGTTCTTCTAGTTCATTCTCCATCCCTCCCTTTCTCAACCAACTCCCCTTATATTTATCTTTAAATACAAGACCTCTTCTTATTTAACTATTGCTTATTTGTATGTGTCTGTAAATACATTTAGATTGTCTATTATTTATTTTTGTTAGGTCTGTATGCTTTGGATTGGATGACCTATTAGGAAGCTAGTCCTTGGATAAGACTATTAAATTTTCAAATAAATAATGAGTGAGAAAAATAACAGTTTACATTTATGCAACCTTCTTTAAAATCTAGCTTAGCAGAAAGCAGCTAGATTCTTGTGTTTCTGCCTCGGACCATGATTTCAGTGTGATTCATGTATATAAGGTCGACGAGTTGGAGGCTTGGTTCTTTGTGGAGAGAGGATTTTTTTCTTTTATTGTATATTTTCTTTATTCGCATTTCAATTGTTATCCTCTTTCCAGGTCTCCCCTCTGGAAACCCCCTATCCCATCCTCCCTCTCCCTGTCTCTGAGGATGCTTCCCCACCCACCCATTCACTCCTGCCTTTCCACTCTGACAGGACAGGGGATAGCAGTATATGAGGTCCCAGATTTGATCCATGTAGATCTACTGAGCCACAACACAGAAGGTGGAGTCTATAGGGAGACCCTTAGGTCATGTAGAAGTGATCCAGGCATTAGTAATTTGAAAATCAAGTTGTTCTGTAAGTTGGGGCCTGACTTTCCTCTATCTTGGTTGTCCATTCTTGTAATATGATCTCTTCCCACGTTCTTGAGAAATGCTATCTGCTGATAGGACCTCATCTCAGGCCCAGTGCTAAACTCCTTACGTCTAAGACTGAGTGAATCAAACCTCCTTCTTTGTAAGGTCATCTCGCTTCAGGCATATCTTTCCGGTAATGAAAAATGGACTAATACATGTAACCTCTGGATAACTCCACTGTACTATCTTACAGGATAAAAAATGTCACATAATATAGTGCTACTATTAAAATAGTTTGACTTCAGAAACTCCCTGGAAAAAAAAAAACTCAGAAATGCCCAAGGCCCCTCTGGAGCATAAATTTGACAGTGTCGGTTGGTCACTATTTTATTTCTACTTTGTCACAAGATATTTGATCAAATGAAGCTTGTGGCTAGTCACAGGCTGCTGTCGATCCTATCTCAAATAAGAAAGTAATTTGCTAAGTTTTGCTTATTTCCTTGTACATGTACAACGTTAGCTAATCATAACTACAAACAAAATCTGTAGTCCATATCACCAGAGCTCTGTTCAGATGAGAGGTATACACAGTATAGCTTTAAATGCAGAGATTTCTTACTGATTCATCTCATTTTTTAATTTGGCACGTAAGGGTTGTGCACAAATGCAATTTTAAAAATCAAGTGTTCTCTACAGGTGGGTGGACTTCATAAGAAAGGCATGTTAATGTCTCAATTCAATACAGGAAAATTACCTGGATTTGTATTTATCTTTCTGTTAAACAGCGCTTATAATGCTGCAATTATATAAATATACAGAAATTGTCAGAAGGGAAATTGTTTTCTAGAGGCATACCTGTATAAATTTCAGACACACAACGAGCACATGGTCTTCACATTGCAAAATAAGGAACAGTCTTTAGGCAGGCAGGCAGGCGACTGTTAAAGGGGAGTGCATCAGGAAGCAGAAGCAGCACTCTGATTTCCAATTCAGATTGTTTACCCCACCCATGGTTTCCAAAGGAAAGATGTCATGACTCCTTCTTCAGAGTGACACACAGAGAGAGAAACTTGTCCCACATGAGCAGAGGTTCCAAATGTGCAAATGTTGGCCCAGGCTTTAATGTGATTTGATAGCCAAGTGTAATAACTGCTGTCTTCATAGGTAAAGACAAGGGAAGGAGATGACCGGGACCACTCAGCCCTGATGCCACCTCACTCGTTTTGTCCACCCCACAGAATCAAGGTGACTCTTATGAAAGGCCTTTTATATAAGCCTGGCTCCCTTGCTAGATGCACACACACTTTTAATCACAGCACCTAGGAGGCTGAAGCATATCAGGGCCCATGAGTTCCAGGTGGGACTGGGCTACTTTGTGAGTTTTAGGCTAACCTGGAATGCAGGGTGAGACTCTGTCTCAAAAATAGGTATTAAATAAATAAAAAGGAAATACATTCCTGAAGTTAGAAAACATATAATCTGTACATCAAACACAACTTTTTGCCAACTAAAGGTGATTAAAATGTTAACTTCATTTAAATGCAAGCTTCAGGATTATAGTGTTAGCTTTTTGAACTGTGCAAGAAATAGCTTAGGGTTAGAGATGAAGGCAATCACCCCTTACAATAATTAAACTGGAGAGGAAACTAGAAAAAACGGGAATACCAATTCTTTGGTGTAAGATGAAAACACTTGGTGTAAGTGGCTGCTCTGCCCCCTGCCCCCACCCTAACGCACAATGCATGGTATAGAGGAAGCCCAGAGCACGGGGCTCCTGAAGAATTCTCTGGGATCCCTCCTGCTCTGTGGCCTGCTACCTCTGAATGTTTATCCACAGTGTAACTTTATGCAGCACAACACTTCTAATAGTCTGATAGTGTTATTAAAAAAAATAAAATTTTTGCTTCATACAACTTAAAATAATCAGGTACAAGGTAGCATGTTATAGGGGATATGTAGGATATGTGTCTTCAGAAAAAAGTAAATCATGATTTTGTGCATTTGTATAATTTTGTAAGTTGGAGACAGGGATTTTAGGGAGGGGTTCATAGTCCTGTGAATTTAGATGATTTTCTCTCAAAGTGTATCTTTTGCTAAAATATCTATTGAATCTTTTATTGACTTGGTTTTAGCAAATAAGAAGAGAGAGAGAGAGAGAGAGAGAGAGAGAGAGAGAGAGAGAGAGAGAAGAAAGAGAAACTCAGTGCCACCCTGTATCCTTTTAAACACTAATATAAGTAATTTTGGTAATACAGCATCTAATTTTGCAAGGCTCTGCAGCCAAAAGTCTAAAAGTATTATAAGCACATATCAGATGGACTTAATTACATGCAGTTTATTTTTCAAGTGTTGCTTTTGAATAGAACAGCTAGTTGCTATGAGCCCAAGGCAACTTCTCTGCAAACTAATTCAGGTGTCGCCTGCTACTGCTGAACAGCCTTACATGACTGTGGAAGAGTCTAGAGCCCAGGTTTCTTGGGAGTTTTTGGTGTTGCCACCTTTTGGTTGGCATACATTTTCTTCCCAGAATCCTCTTCAAGGGGATGGTCTTCCCACTGAACTGTGCTGTGTGTTTCATGGGCTATTATAACTCTAGGCTGTGGAAACCAATTAGGGTCTACCTTTTAATCCATTTGTATTCTTTTGATTCAAGTGTCGGCTGTGTTAAAAAAAAAAACATATGTAGTGAGTTCCTCTTTTATTTTCTGAGAAGCAACTGCATATGATTTTTGAAACACAGTATTTCTTTGGCAGGTGTTAGAGACATTTAATAATCTGATGAGAAACACATGTTTAATACTTGCTTTCTGTGCTTTTCCAGGGGAAAACAATTACATATCTGATTAATCTGATTTCTGTGGAGTTGTCACATTTTATTTATAATAGAAGTCTACTTTTCCTTGGGAATATGTAACTTGAACATATTAACATTTATTTTTCCCATGAAGTACATGAAGAGAAAAGCTCATTTTATTGCATGGCCATCACTTCACATTTCCAAACTCACCCTGCATATCTAAGTGTACTTGGATTTATATAAAAGCCTGATAAAGAGATGACAATTAATGTGTTCAACCTGTTAGGAGAGGGTTGCCGCACTGTTGATTTAAGCTTGTTGAAAGAGATATCCCAGAATGTTAAAGAGGCAGACCAGCAGGTTTCAGGTGATTAAAGAAAATCCCTCATCTTGGAAGAACTTGAAGGAACACGATGCTATTTAAGCAGAATCTAATCAGAAGGAAGAATAGCTTGGAAGTGAAAAGACGGAATGTTTCATGTCACTATTTGCAAAGCGTCGGAACAAAAGGTTAGCAAGATAATTAAGTGCCTTGCTGCTTAGTAGAATTTTTCAAAGTAAGTTGATTAGAGACCTTCTTTTTAAAAAAATTAAACATGTGAGTCCTGATAATCTAGTTGAAAAGGCTAACTCAGCTACATAGATGGAGATCAGCTCAGAGGAAAATTGACAGTGTTGTGTATTGTGGCAGATGTCCACACGATGCACATAATTGCTTAGCGATGTCCTGCACATCCTGAATAGTTTTAGCATTTAAGAGTATTGCAGTATGTTCTTACATTTTGAAAAGTGGAAATGCATGCAGAGTTAACATGCACTGGCATGAAATAGATTATTCTATTATCTCGGTGACTGCATTTTTCAATTGATCTCGATAAAATAGGATTTTCTTCTCCTTTGCCTGAAAAAAAAAAAAAACACGCAAAGCAAGTATTATCATTCTCATTATAAAATGTTATTTGCAACTGTCAAGTCAAAATTGGATGCCATCGCTTATATCTGCGTTTTCTATTTCAAGACACTTGTGGTGATAACAGGAGACTGGTGTGTCCCAGACTGTGCTTAATAAACATGCTGACCAAAGCCCTGGTTTCCCTTAAAGGGATGGTCTGGTTAAAGTTCTGGTGACTGCTTTAGTGTTGCACAGGAAAATTAGGTGTCATGCCCTTAGTACCCACTTTTCTACCAAATAAAAGAAGCTTGAAGCTAATACTCAGTGCCTGCCAAGCAGTCAGTATCCATGCTTGCCTTTCAGAGTGCTGTAGCGTCATCTTAACATCCTAATGCCTTCAAGCTTACTCAGGGATGCCTGCATGGAGTGGGCACCCAGTAGCGAATTGCTTCATCCATTTTCAGGACTCTGGTTTATTCAGTCTTTGCAGAGCTTAATCTTCAAAGAACAATTCTAAAATGTTGCACTGGCCTTCTGGCCATGTGGCGTTGTTAATGCAAGACAAAGCCACCAGTCTACCTGGGAGCAATCTGAAAGTCCTAAGGCTGTGAATGTCACAGTGGACCATGCTTTGGGAGGGCTAAGCAACACACCCTTGTGGGACATCTACTTGCAATGTGCAATCCATGTGCTTAAATTAGAGACATAGCATTTTGGTCCCAAGCTCTACTAATATTTAAAACATTCTTGATCTGAACAGGTGCTTTAAGTTGGCATTCCTCAATGTAGATTATACACTAGCATCACCTGCAAAATAGTTTATTTTAAAGTCCTAGTGCCTTGGTCACGTCCAAGACTGATAAAATAAGAATCTCTGAGTGTGGGATGTGGGCATCTGTGATTTTTACAAGACTCCATGACTCCAGATTGTCGAGAACTGAGAGCCACTGATTTAAGTACTTGCCATGTCTTTATTCATTGTAGTAATTCTTCTCGACCTTACACAAATTTATTGTAGCTTGACAGTGGAATAGATTTTCCATTTAAAAGTATCTTTTCTGTGAGGCTGAGTTTGTACTATTTTTAAAGTACTATATTGCATCCCTTCTCCATAGATCGATTTCTATAGATGCCTTGGTGTGCATGAATAATAAACAGCTTTCATCTCCTGCCTCACATCTGCCCAACCCATGGTTCTGCTCTGTTCATGGCTGCTGTACCAGCTAAACATTAATGAAGCCGGTGGCCCTGCCTCTGCTGTCCCTCAGTTTCTATTCTGGACCTTTTCAGTCACTTCTCTTGAGGATCAGCTGATCCTGGCTATTTGCATATGTGGCTCAGGCTTTGCATAAGAGTTGTTTGACAGTTTGGTTTCCCTCCCACTCCCTTCTCTCATTCCCTCCTCCTTTTCCACTGATACAGTTCATCCTCTACTTTCATTCCATGTGTGACCTTCTGAGTTTGAGTTCCTTGTCCAATTGTGGGTGAGAATGGCACTAGTGTCCCCAAAAGTCTTAACTGCCAATAGTCACTCATGGAGAGATGTTGATGGCCCAATCATGTACAGGTATTGTAGTAAGTTCATGAGTTCAACATATATGTCATACCCAGAAGACTATTTTTCCTTCATATCTTCCCACCCTCCAGCTATTATATCCCCCACCATGAACCCTTCTGCAATATTCTCTAAACCTTAAAGGGATAGGCTACTCATGACACTATCCCTTAGCATTAACACTGGGCAGTGTCTACATGAACTGCCACTGTCTGCTGCAGGATGAAGCCCCTTGGATGAAGACTAGATGCCTGGCTCAGTCTCTGATCCATGTGCAAAGGGAACAAATAATGGAATGGCTCTTTGTTTCTGTTTCAGATGGTTCTGAAATATGTGCTACATGCTTCTGATAAAGACTCCAGGAACATTTGAACCACTGTTACTCAACATCCGAAACTGGTTCCATCACACTCTCTTGTGTTGGCTTCATCTCTTCCACTTTTATACGTCCCTTTTTTAAACCTTCCCTAGTTCATATTCTGTTTTCTTGGGAAATCTAAACATCAGACCTTACTGGGAATCTGCCTTTTTATTTTCCTCATGCTGTCAGTTTTGAAAGAAGAAATTTATAGTGGACCCATTGTACTATATGTATGCTGCAGTTGTTGTTGTGGGTTAAAATCATAGTTTTTATTAGCTGCCATGGCTAGATTTTGTGTCAGCTTGATGCAAGTTTTGGAAGAGGGAACCTCAAATGAAAAAAAAAAGCCCCACCAAATTGGCTTTTGTACAAGCATATGGTGCATTTTCTTGATTAATGATTGATTTGGGGGAGCCAAGTCCACTGTGGTTGGTACCACCACCAGGCTTGTGGTCCTGAGTTGTATAAGAATAAGAAAGCAGGCTAAGCCAGCCATGGGTAACAAGTCAGTAAGCATCATGACTCTATAGACTCTATATCAACTCCTGCCTCCAGGTTTCTGTCATCAATGGTATATGACCTGAGAAGTTGTAAACTGAAATAAACTTTTTCCTCCCCAAGTTGTTTGTGGTCATGGTGCTTTGTCACAGCAATAGAAACCCTAACTAATATACCACTTAACATGTTAATTTAATAAACTGACATAGGACATTTAACTCCAGAATATTGAATGCCTTGCTCATCCCCAAGTCAATCTGTTTGAGGGTCCATTCTTGAATCTTCTGCCCTTAGTATTTTCTTAATGAGTTGGTCATTTCTGATTCACTCCTTGGTTCCTCCAACACATTTTTCTTTCACACTGTACAACATACACTTTATAGTCTACCCATGTGATAATACAGTAGAGTCTTATAATATACTAAATGAAATGGGAAATTTTGGGCTACTTAGGAAAGGAAAATGAGGGCTACATAGAGCAATGTGATTTTTGTAGAAGGTATGCAAGCACTTTCTACTCAATGTCTTGATACATGGTATCTTCCATTGAATATTTTATCTTCAAGAACATATCCAAAAAATTAAACTGATCCTTTGGTTACCCAGAAGTTAATTGTGAAGATGGACAAACAAACAACTCCACAGTCCGCTTGTGAGAAGTTTGACCAGAAAAACAAGTGCAGTTAAGCATACCAAAGGCATGATGTTTTTTTGTCCACAAAGCACTAGACCAGGGTTTTGTCCATTTTTTCAGTTGAGAGTTGAGTTCCAGAGGTTTTTGGAAATATATTGTCTTAAAGATAGTAATGGTATTCTGCTATAGAAATTGTACAATAAGCATTCAACCTAACTCACACCTCCAGATCAACATTCATGCTGGGCAGAGGTGTCGAGTGAAATTGTGACAGACTCATCTTATACTCCTGTAATTATGGCTGAATGCAAGCCATTGAATGCATTGTGGTCACATGCGTGGGTAAAAGCAACCCCATTTTCCAGGCTTTTATTCATGTTCTGGAACCTGTTCTGTATGACTGCAGCCAATAACTCTTGTGTGAGCCATATCCCTATTTTTCTCTGACCTCAGAAGCTACTGCAGAAATAGTTCTGTACAATCTCAGGCCAACTACACTCTATTTCAAACATAAACATCTCTTTTGGTTTCCCATCCAAAATTTTACCTATGTTGCTGGAGTTTGTGAAGCAATTACCAGGAAGAGTCAGGAGCATGAGCTCCAAAAAAACCACCAACCAACAGGGTCAGGATCCAGGTATGCCTTCTTCACTCTGCCATAATGCAGGTAGGCAGTCCTGGGAGGATCTGGTTTTCCCAAGACCCAGTGGATTCACACTTTGGTTGTCCTCAGCAGTAGCTTCATCTCCCTTTACACATTCATCTTCCACTCTGTCTACTTCCAGAGATGTCCTCCTAGTAGAACTACCTATATCCAAGTCTTTGTATCAAGATCTGATTGCAAGAGAATCACAAACTAAGGCATTCATGTTAGATGAACAATAGAATCTCCAGGTCTGTATTTACTCGTAAAATAAGAATGTTAAGAGTCTATGTAGAGGGGACAGGATATATCATGCATAGAGCTCTGATTCATATCCACACTACATGACTCACTTAAAAACTCACATGTGGTAAGAAAAGGAATTAGAGAGCCTTATTCTAGTATGTCTATGGGGAAAGTGATTCCAAAGGCAGTGTCATGCTGGTCCTTCCTTTGACCTTCAATCCAATATAAGGAATAACAAATCCTACACCAATTTTTGTGACTGTTTAAAGAAATGATTTTCTTTCATAGCATGTGCAAAATCTAGAGTTCAATTTCCATGACCATGCCAGTTGGATAGAAACTACACAGCTGTCATCCTATCAGCTGAGAGTTAGAAGCAGGAAGACCAGGAGTTCAAGGTCATCCTTGGCTGCACAATGAGTTCACGGGCTTCCTGGGCTACAAGAGATTGTGACTATAAACAAACAAACAAACACTAATTAAACATTTTGAATGTATTACTGAGAAATACTATACTTGGCAATGATGTATACTTTAGTAAGAGAAAAAAGTTGAACACAAGTGTGGTGACAGAAGTTGAGCCAAAGATTGTGTGAATGCTGGGCAAGCATTCACCACTAAGTTGGATTCCCAGCCCTAGAATATTTATGTGAGAGCAACCATCTAATTAGAAGGGGATCTTAGCAGATTTGTCCTAGATCAGGGCACACACACCAAAACAAACAAACAAGAACACGTTCCCCTTTGCTTAGCTTGTGTGCTGTTGTGGGGAGCTGTTAAGACTTATGAAAATTGTGAAAAACTAAAACAACCCAAATCATACTTTATACTATGCCAATGGTAAATGTCCAGAGTTGAAATGTAGCCTTTTTAAGTCATGTATAAAGTACAAGAAAAGGTTCTAAATGAGGGTCTCATGACACCTACATGCAATGATTTAATGATAGGATTTGTTTTGTATCTAGGTATAATTATGTAGCTGACATTTTGGCATTCAATTATATAATTTATAATTGTATATATGTATCATTATATATTACATCTTTTAAATTTAGCCTTTTAGTCATAAAATATTTATTGCATACATTTGTTTAGCTGACTACCTCTAATCACCACAGAGCAGCACAGGTGGTTCTTGACTTATGATTATAGCAAACATTTAAACAATATGTTTTAAACCTGTGAAGACACAGAAATGTCATCTAACAGCATCCCTCAGAAAAATACTTACCAGACAGAATCCCTCTTCCATTGGAGAGTTTTATTAGATTAAAATACTTATGTTAGTGCTAAAATGTTTTAAAAGAAATTGATGAATCATATATATTTAAGATTAGCTTCCTATATTGTTTCTTTAACTAAAGCAGCTGTCATTAAGTCTTTGTGAGTCCACATATTCAAAGTTACCTACTAGGTAACAGATGAAAAGTGATAGGTATGTCTTTGTATATATATAAAAAATACACACTGCAAGGGTGACTAGAACAAAGAATTGATAGACTTGTGCTGATCTTATGTGTGTTTATGTATGTATTTATTTAATTTGCTTTTTTGCTTCATCTTATTACTTTATATGTTAACAATGATAGAGAAAATGTTATAAGTTGGTTGCTAAAAAGAGAATGTGAATTTGAGAACCTAGCTAGAAGAAACTAGCCAAAACATGAATCTTCATCTTTCTCCAAGTGCTCTCAGGACTTGTGCTGAAGGGCCATGAGATGTGATTAAGGGTGTGTGTACTTGAACTGTTAATGTCAACACATCTAGAAGCACTATTACATTATTAAGCTATTAACTCTAGTAATGGTTGTTTACATATTATTTGAGTAAATGTGTCCTTTACTTATGTCCTTAGAATCTTAAAGATGAGCTGACTCAGGTAGCAAAATCTTTCTTCAGTCCTAATTCTAGGGTGACTGACACATGAGAGAATACAGAAGCAACCTTGCTCTTAGAGAGATAACACTGTGGAAAGAGAGTGCTGTGATAAGCCCACAGAAACCTAAAGACTCCTTTCCATATCAAAAGACTAAGGGGAATGTTTACTGGAAACTCCTGCCCATTGCAGGAGCCTTTTCTGGTTAACCTGTTGGATTGCAAATGTAGATGTGACCAAAGTTAAACATTCCAGGTTCCAAAAATGTGCACAATTAGCAAAGTTTTGTTGGATTTACTTTTCTATTCATAATAACAAATAGTCAGCAGTGAACAAGCCAAGCTTCACACAGTTTTTGACATGACATTTTTTCCATATTACTTATATATGAATCTTTATATATTTATCAGCTATTGGTATTATTTTAAAAATTTATTGTGATCTGTGTTCTATAACAACTCTGACTCCAAATCTTTTTAATTGCTATAACATTGTGATCTTTAGAGAGGCTGAACCCCATTACAACTCTTCTGAAATTTCAAAGATTTTGACACAATGGCTATTTCCCCATCAGATGGAAATAATTTCAACTTCTAAAATATACTTAATTGTTTGAGTTGGTCTTATCCTCAAATTTAAGGAAGTCAAGTACTTCTATAACACTGAATTTTATTCTCCACAGACACAGAACTGTTTATTAATGTGTTACTTCCTTACAGATTTTGAAGAACTTTATATGCTGACTGAACATAACTTCTGTTTCTAATATTGACTGTTTTTCTCTTGATGTTCTGATTAGAACGCTTGCTTCATTTAGCTCTTAGCCTGACACAGGAAGAAATTATTATCAATGTTCTCATATCTGCCCTGCTTGAATTCACTATTGCTTTTCATTTTTGAAAATGGTGTATTTTAAACTCTTGTCAGTTCTCATATGGTCTGAAATTAATCAGAGTTAATTCTTATTTTGTCATCATTCAATGAATTATTTTCTCATAACATTGGTTAACAGTAAGCCTGGCATTATATAGAATGCATTAATAATAACTTTCTTATCTATTTCCCATATAATGAAAAGACTTTATTATTCTATTGTTAAAACATCATATTTATCTGAATAACCTATATTATGTAGATTATTCTTCAAATTAGAAATTGGAACTTTCAATACAAACTTTATCACTTCAGTTTATATTTATATATATTTATATATGCAAAATCTATTAAATAAACTAGGAAATTTCATTGAAATAAACTCTAGTCACAATATTAATCTTTTGATATATTACTTCATTCTTATATAACCTTTTAAAAATTTATTTTAACATTGAATTATAATTAATCTTCAACAAAATTAATCCATTTGTAGTATAATTCTGAGGCTGTAAAAAGGTTTACTTATTCTTATTATGTGTGTGAGTATTTTGCAAGCACTCATGGTCACTATGTGTGTGCGGTACCCTCAGAGGCCAGGAGGGGCACTGGTCCTCTGGAACTGGAGGTAACATGTTTGTGGCCAACTTGTAGATGCTGGGAATTGAATATGGTCCTCTGCAAAAGACTAAAACCTCTTAACCATTTAGCCCTCTCTTCATTCACAGAAAATACGTATATCTTTCGACAAAGTCATATTACGTTGCTCAGTCTGGTCAATAATTTGTGATCTTGTTGTACCCCTCCTTTGCTGGTATTGTGGGCGCGCCGTGCCATACTTGGATCAGAATGCATTTTGTTACCTAGGTTTTGCTCAGTCTGGCCACATGCTTTTAGGTATATAAAATGATTAGATTGAGGTAGTAATAATTAATGAAAAAAACTCCAGTTAATCACTTTTATATAACTGAATGCCAGTTCTCAGACTTGAACTAAACGTATCTGTTAGTTTGCTATATGGCTTATGTTTCTTTGTCTCTGCTGTCACCTTTTCAGTGAACCTTAGTGATAATGATGCTGCCATTTGTGCTCACTCTTTCTTTTCTCTTTTCTGCTCTTCTATTTTGTCTCTTAAGCTTATCTTTCTATTAAACTTTTAAAGTAAAGATCTTGCAAAACAAGAGCACCATGCAGACAGATTAGTTTATTCTTTCTCTGCAGATTAAGTATCTATTAACTTTTAATCAAGCTGAGAGTTATCATTTTCTGATAACAGAATTTAAAACATCCACATTTATTGTAATGACCAAAATGTTATTTGTGGCACTATAATTTGGATTTTCTCCGTGTTTCTTTCTTCTCATTATATTATATAGAACAAGAGAGATGGTAGGTTAAGTTGAAAATCTACACAAAATGTGTTTTAAATTCACTGAGAAAATGTCTAGCAATGACCAGCTGGAAAATGACACATCTATAGTAGTTCATTAAATGCTACAGACTACTATATGGCATGAAATACGTAGCACACTAGAAAAAAATGTGCTGTCCTGATATATAAAAGTAACCTTGCTGACCCTTGCACCTGTGAAGCACATGCTTTGAGGTGCTATTGATGTGCTGGTGAAGGCTAAGACTGGGCCTTGTCATACATTTATACTGAAGCTTCTTGTGTTATGATTTAAGACTATGGGCAATAGACAATTTTTTTCTTTCTGCTGCTCTATATAGAATTGTAGTTTTCATATTTGTTCATCTACAACTCAGTTTTTACTACATTTGGGTGATCATAAATGTGTTATTATAAATCCCAAAATGGGATGCCTTTGAGCTCTATAAAAAAAATAGTTATGAACTGGTATAAAATTGTAGGAAGAGTCATCCAGAACTAGTAATTAGAGAAAGAAATTGCACATATAATGTAAATGAAGAAACCTTCCACAAGCCCTAATCCCATGAAAATTCCTAGAAAAGATGTTAGCATAGTCAGGCCGCGGTTGAAGGTTTATAGGTCAGTAAAATTTGAAGGAGCATAACATGGTTGAAAAAAGACACATGTGTCCTCTTTCCTTGAGCCACACATATGAGCGACTGCAAGGATGAGAGGGCGCCCACCCACAGACACGTCCTGAAAAGGATGTGTCTATCGACTATTCCACTACACCAGTGGTCAGTTTGCATCCTGACCTCTTCTGTACACTGTGATCCTAGTATTTGTTTCACACAGTTCAATGAATGATCTGCGATTTAAAGTGAGTTTATTAAGTATTCCACAAACAAAAGCAAAAGGATGAGTGGCAAGTAGCAGATAGTAAAACATCACGAAAATGGTCACCTAAAATATCCAGCAGGGATGACTGAAGTAGCCCACTTGAGAGAACAAACAAAAGGTAACATTAGGAAATTGGGGACTTGGGAATGCCCAGCAAAAACTGACTGGGGAAACTGAGGCAGTCAGCAGGAGTCCAGGTTGGTATTCCATCTCTATGGATAAAAATCCCACTGCTGAACTTGCAGTGTTTTGTTTCTGCTGCAGGTATTTTTATTTCTTGGATAAACACTAGTAACCTCTCCTGGAAAAAAAGCTAACCTAGCTGTTTTCAAGTAACTGATATTTTCTTTTTTTTAAAAAAATAAAATTTTTAAAATTTTATTTATTATTATATATGAGTACACTGTAGCTGTCTTCAGACACAAAAAAAGAGGGCATCAGATCTCATTATGAATGGTTGTGAGCCTCCATGTGGTTGCTGGGATTTCAATGCCCTTAACTGTTGTTTTTCCTTCTCTTTGTCCCCTGAGAAGGGTCAGCCTGACTGGGAACTTGGAAGACACTGACATAAATGTGCTAGTTCTGAAGTCAGAGACCAACCCCGCTACCAGAGCCAGCAGGCTTAGATAGCATGTGACAGTTCACTATTATAATGTACATTACAGTACTATTTTTTACTCTTGGGTGTTGATTGTAATAGTTATGTCATCTTGAATGGTCCTGCTTCCTCAGTTTTGTGTTGACTGAACCTTATCTTATTTTTAATAGCTTGATGTCAGTGATCTCCTTTCATTATGTCTGACAAATGTAATGCATTTAATCCATTTTCTCCTTCACTGCCTTCTTCCTCTAAAGAGCACAAGATCATTAACAAAGTTCTTTATAAAGGGAATGTAAGACAATTCACTCTAGTTATCATTTATCAACCTTCTCTGTTCTCTCTCTCATGTCTATACTTTTCATATCATTATATTACAAACATACATTATTACATAGCATTCATATGTAATGTACATACCGACAGTTCATAGCATCCTTAGATCAGCCTCTTGCAAGTATGTTTCACAGTAAAAGAGAGTTAAACTACTTTCAGAGATTCTTGGTTTAAAAGCCATTTCAGCTGCAACTGCACTTGACTTTGGCCCTTTCTAGCTCCACAACATGTTTAAAAAACTAAATTCCCAGGGTGAACTTGACATCATTATCTCATATTTGCAAAGAGAGAAGTACGACTTAGTGTGGAGTGACGTTAGACATCTTGTAAAGTCTGAAGTGACCTTCTCTATGTGTATGAAGTGTAGGTATAAAGCCTCCATAAGACAGGTTCTCAGGACAGTAGCTGGATCTTGTGGTCCCATATTAGATACCATTGTTGTATATTGCTGCAGTCATATTTACACAAATATTTATTAAATGCCAGCCATATAACAGGCAGTTTGCTGGGATCTCTGGAGAAATAAAAAAAAATTATATCATATAATTACATAATGAGCAGGTATACATTTAATGATAAAGAAGGGGGTGCATTGCACTTGGTCAAGAATTCAGAAGGAAACTGCAGGTGGCAAGAAAGATAGGACAAAGGAAGATCACCATGGAGGGACTTGGCAGACAGCAGTGCAGAAGGTTGTAGCTGGGTGTGCATTATGCCTGCAGAAAACCACAGTGAGATTTGCACAAAGAAAGATCACCCTGTACTCACATTCTCCAAAGGCATGTACATATGTAGTAGATAAGGCATGAAAGACTTTTGAATAAGAAAGTGTCATGAGCCCTCTGTTTTAGAAAACTAAATGTGCCAATTTGTAGCTACTCTGGATTCTTATAAATCTCCATGAAGTCAAGGACAATAGCTGGCTATGCAATTGTTACTCCTTATAAACTTTGTCATTTTTTTTTAGTCCTGATAGAAAGGAAGGAAAATTATATTATATAGAATATATATATTATTGGGTAGCTCTGGATTTTTAGTTTCTCACCTGTGAAATATTTTCTTTTTGTTTGTTTGTTTTTGCCAGGAGCTGCATAAGTATTATAGTTGACTGTAGGTACAGAAGAGTTAACTTAATGTGCTAACAGGTTATATTTTATAAGAATTATAAAGTATATATTATTTGTATTTTCTATCTTTGTTTGTATTTAGACAGAGAAAAAAAACTAATGTTAACATGCTTTAAGGATGATCATAAAATATCAGTGATATTATACAGAATACCGAGTGTTTTAATTTTGTGAAAAATCTTGTATACATTTTATTTTAGAGTTATGCACTATAATGTATAAAGCAGACTAAAAGTAGATGCATTTTGATGGTTTAAAAACTTCATTTTTTATGAGGCCAAATGCCAAATATATCAATAAATACTTTCAGGAATGAAATGCTCAGTTTATTTTACATTTTCCCATAAAGTATATCTTCATTATGATCTGCACATACTCTATTAGTTTTATTTTTGATCAGAAGAATTGTTGGCTATTTAAAATGCTTTTAAAATTCATGTATCCTAGGTTGTGGATTGTGTCTAACAATGGAGTGCCTATGAACAAGTAGTATTCTGATCTGTACTTTAATTGCTGTTTATATGCAGTGTGAATTAAGACTAGAACAAGGTGAGGTAAAGGAGGGAAGAAGGAATAAGAAATACAATTAACAGGCTCAGTAGTTTTGGACTATAGCTGCTTTAATTAACAGCTTGGTGGTGGCAAAATAAATGTGCTTTGGGGAAGCTAAGAATAACTGTGATCCTGGCATCCTCTTTGTGAAGAACCAATTTTTTTTTGACAGAAGAAAATCAAAGTTGATGAAATATTTGTGTCATGAGATGTCCAACTTCACTGTTTCATATATTATAATAAATATATTTATTTATAAATTGAATAATAAACATCAAGCATGATTCTTTTGTTAAGACTAGTATGTTTTTGTAAAATCTAGAATTGTATGACTATAGAATATTTACCAAAAAAAGTGATTATGTTGAAACCATTTTGTTTCATAAATTGTTTGTTTTTACATAAGAAGATGTTCAAGATAGGCTGTGATTGTCAGGTGATTGCAAGTAAATATTTGTTTAATGCTAACTGTTTATACCATGACTATGTCCTAGTCTCTATTTGATTATGTTTCTAATTATTGCTTTTACAGCTAACCACATTAATGACATCTCTATCTGTACATTTTATATATGTGTAATTTTCTTTTCTGGATGAGGTTTCAGTAGAACTATATGTCAGATGTTACACACTTTTCAGGTTCTTGCTACATATTGTCAATTTTTTCTCTTTTCTCTCTTTGGATTTTGCCTCTGTGTTCTACTATTAAAAACAATACCTAATTTTTAAAAATATTATTTATTTTATGCATATGTGTCTTATTATATGCATATATACCATGTGCATGCAGTGCCAATGTAAACCAAAAGAGGGCATAAGATCCTCTAGACCTGGAGTTACATGACTTTTTGAGTTACCCGATGTAGGTGCTGTGAACAGAACCCAGATCCTCTGGAAGAACAGCAAATGCTTTTGACTATTCAATCATCGTTTCAGTCCAACACTGCTCACTTTCAAATATATACATACACATATGGTATACATGTGAGTTTGGGTTTTGTGTAGATTCAAATTATATAACTGAATTCTCTAGAAAACATAGTTTTATTTTTGCCAAATTAAATCGTCCAGTAATATACCTATTCTTTAAGGAAATGTTTCTATCCTTATTATGAAGAGTTGATTTTTTTCATCAAAAATAAAATTCTCTGGATGATTTAATAAGGTGTGGGGGGGGTGGCTTTTGTCCTTCATGTGCATGTGTGGATTTCTAACAGTAACAACCAAATCCCTGGCTTTCAAAGACTTCAAGAAATGGAATAAAAATGAAGCTTTAGCGTGTATGAAATTTGCAGGACCTGATTTGTCCTAGCCAGGTATCAAGTGACAAGTGATAAATTAAACACAGTATTGTTCCCATCTTGCCTTCTGCCTTTGAAGCTGGAAAAGATTGAATTGAAAGGGAATTTCCTTTCCATAATGACACAATTCATTCATCTGACTCACTCAGTCTTCTGTAGTTTGCATACATTTCTGATCATAAGTGAGGGATTAAAATTTGAATCATGATCCCCAGTTGCTTGTTTGACTGTAAAAGAAGTCATCCTTCTTCTCCTTTTACCTTTGTTATCAACCTCCTGTTCCCTCCACTTTGTTCATTGAGGAATCAAACTCTTAAGCAGCAATAGCCCTGCTGCTCCTGATGTCACCCTCAGTGGCCTTGGTGTCCACACAGCTGTCCATCTGATTCTGATTGAGTGTCTCTGTCATCTCCACCCCTTGTCCTATATCTAAAGTCTGCTGGTTTCTCTGCAACCTCAGCTCTGTCCATGCAAATTCTCCAACTCTTGTAGCATTAAAAACAGCATCACCTTGACATCTACCTTCCTATCTCACCATTGCTTTCTCCTCTGATAGCTTCACTGCAGTTATTTGACCTTATTAAAATGACTGATCCATTGATTCTACCACCTTCCCAAGCTCCTTCAGCTCCCTCCTGCATTTCCTTTCCTCCTGATCCTAGGGTTCCAAGGTGTGCCATTGCAGCTCTTGATTCTTAGGGGATGAATGTGACTCGAGAGAAGAACTCACAAGAAAATCTTGAAATTATAAACCAAAGACCTCCAAAGGGAAATCCTTCCATAAACCACACAACTGGAATCCTCACACATTGAAGTGACAACTTTCCAACTATTAGGTGAATGATCTGAAATAATACTAATGAAGCAAAGTGACAAAAGCCCTATATCAAGGAACAAACACATGACTTTGTTAGCGCCCTAACCAAGAACTTATTTCTTTGAATGGATTTTTACTATTAATTAGCTTCCTTATGAAATTTGTGAATATGATCCGTGAAAGGGAAATATTTTTCTTCTTTTAGCACTGTAATCTACCTATTCCATTTAACCAATAATACTTCAAAATTATTATGGCTACATTTTTATACTGAGTGCTACGCTTATACTTTTGTGGGAGCAGAATATGAAAAAACAAAACAAAGCAAACCTCACTTGGACTCCTTGATTTTACAAGCTCTAGCTTGTGACTTCAGACCCATTTTCTGTTTTGTCTTCTCCAAGATGATTGGTGTGTCCTTCTGTATTGTGGAGTTAGCGATGCAGACCTGAGTAGATCATTTTGAGAATCAACTGGAGTGAATTCATAAGCTTATTAGTAGTCTGGGGAGCTCCACATGAGCGCAGCCTGCCACCACCTGAGCACTTCACATTGAGAATTACTTTTGCTGTGTAAATCATGATGGCTTGAAATTTGGTGTTGCACAGCATCTGTTAAGCATGAAAGAATATAGCTCTTAAATTTGAAAAATAGTTTGATAGTCTTATTCCTTCTCCCAAGATCTAAGTGATGAATTCTGGATAAAATAACAATATTATTGGTTAGATAGTTGCATATATTTTCATTATTGCATAAATAAATATCTGTGTAAATATTTAGATGGATCTAAATAACTTCTATATGGGAGTGAAGGCTGCTTGTTGTTCTTGGCTTCCCATGTCATCACAAAAGCATCTCCCAATCTTTTAAATTTTCAAATATAATGGTGTTTCTGGAGAAATATAGAGGGAGGAATGCCCAAAGAGGGAATTGACTTGGAAATGTTTATTTAATCTTCAAAAAACATGTGCAAAATATCAAGAAATTTTGTTATCCTTAAATCTGGAATCATTTTGGAAGATCTGCTTTGAAAATAAAGTTCCTAACAGTGAGGAACTGGCTTACCCAGCTATCCTGTTTCAAGGAAAACAGAGGAGGGTTCTTGGATGAAATATAATCTGTCTCCTTTCCCAGCCTCAGGGAGAGTCCTGCTTAGGGAGAAAGCTATAAATAGGGAGGTAGCTCAATTGTTGCTTTTTACCCCAATTGTTTCTCCTTTGCTTTTTTACTTTTTGTTTTTATTTTTTTCTCTCCATTTCTTATGGTGGTGTTGTTTTTAAAAAGCCCTTCACATCATCCTTCATTTATAAATTTCAGATTCTGAAATTACAGTCAGAAACAGGAAAATTGCTAATAGCATTCAGCTATACAGTATTTACCAGCTCTAACATAAGTCAAGATATCTATATCCAGAAAATTATACATCTAATATTTTATTGCATTTAAATTTTTATTTAGTTTATAATTTTTTGAAACATTTAAAAATTGTTACATTTAACTTTTTATTACATTTAAATTGTTCTTCACTAAGTCGTTTTGCTGTACTATAGCGCTGTTTCCGTTTGCGAATGATGAAACAAATACTCTTATTATCCAAGGTCTTCAACTTTTATTTGCTTGTTTTCAGTCCCTAGTACAGACTGGGATTGAAAGTTTATTGTAATTAACTTTAAAAGAAGTGAACATCACAAGTAAACATGGAGATATCTCCAGAAACATTTTTGTAAGTATGTTCATCTGAAGACTCATTCAAACTCATGTTTGCACCAAATCTCCCCTTTGCTTAATCTAGATATTTCTGACCAAAAGTGAAACAAAAGTCTTGTTTTTGTACTTTTTATGTTTTTGCATTCACAGTTTTTTTCAGAAATAATTTTTTTACCATTTTTCTAAGTATTTTATTATTGATTTCAAAGTGACTTTCAATCTTATTTAATTATTCAACTTGTTTGTGTGATTATTAGAATAAGAATTCTTAAGTCCTATTTTCTATAATTTCATGATTCTTGGTGATAATTTAGAATATAATTTTATTGGAATAGTATAATTTTTACAGCCACTAATTATTTGTATTTATGTTTTTAGATCTTAATTCTCTACATTGGTTTAACTAAAATATCTCTGCTGAAACTAAAGTATATTATTCCGTTTACAAGTCCCTTAAGAATTTTTACTAGGAGCACTTACTGTGAAGATGCTAAAATAATTTGTTTTGAAGTTCTCGTCATAGCTTAAGTACATGCATGGAAATGTGATTAAAAAGAAGCACACTGAGGACTTGAGGGGTGTTTGGTGGAGAATTTTGGGCTTCCTATAAAGGCCTGTAATCTCACCCTAAGTATGTTCTCCATGCTACACAGCTGGCCCTAGATTTGGAGATGGAAAATTATGTAAATTTATTGGATTAATACATGAAGAATAAAAAGCCTTCCAACAAGGTGAAACAGAAGACAAGATGGGTTTATTATTATTAAATTTCATCAAACATTTCATGAAGAACTCCTATAAATTCTTCTTAAAGCATTCCAAACAATTGTTGACCTACCATGAGGTCAAATTTATAAAAGAGTAATATCGGCCAAGTGAGATTTATCCCACTTTAGGCAAGGATGGCTTAAGATGCTCAAGTAAATAACTCTGCTACATTACCATATGATCACAATAAATACAGCAAAAGCATTTGATCCAATTCAGTATCTCTTCATGATAAATTAGCAACTTAGTTATAGAATATATATGCCTAAATATATTAAGAGGCATATATAAAATATATAATAAACCTATAACCAATGAAAGTCAATAATATTATACCTGTTATATAGGACCTTGTTAAAATACACATAATAGCAATATAATAATAATAATAATAATAATAGAATTACCAAAGCTGATGAAATTGGTGGCAGATACTGTTAAATCATTGAGGAATGGTGTGTTGATAAATTGTAGAGAATTTCTCAAGGGAGAAAGGTGTGTGTGTGCACATGTGTTGTGTTTTCTCTCTCTTTTCTAAAATCAAAATTTTTTTTTTTACTTAATTTTCCTGTTCTTGTGTACAGAGAGTTGGTGTGGAGGTGGGGAGGATGTGGGAGGAGTTGGGGGAAGGAAAATCATGACCATAATAGGAAATCATGGGCAAAATATACTGTGCATATTTTTTCAATAAAAATAAATAAGAAATTGTACATCTGCTGAAAGCTGAATCATAGGCAGCATTCTAACAAACAGAAATGGAGTACAGTTTACAGGCATGTAAATGTAAATTTTATTTTCTTGTAGTAATGGTCATCTTGAAGGCTTACTGCTGAATGAGTTCACCCTTTCTAACTCTGAATTCTGGCTGGATGGTTCAACTCAGCTGGGGCAGCTCAAACTCCTCTTCAGGCTGACTGACTCAAATTGTCTTCTTTGTGTTTCTGACTGAATTTCTCTGCTTGGCCTCAAACTAACTCTAGCTATCTATTCTAATCCTCTGGCTCCATCTCATTCTCTGGCTCCTTCTGTCTTCCCTTAGTCTACTTTTTTGTTTTTGCAACCTTTCTGTAAAACTGTTCTGGTAAATACTGCCTTCTCCGCCCCCCCCCCCATATCTCTTTATGTCTCTCACTGTGTCTTTTCCTTTCTGTCTCTTTCTTTCTGCACTGCTCTCTTAAGTCTCTTAGACTCAACCTAACTGACTGATTAGAATTCAGAGATCTGCATGTCCCTGCATGTCCCCTAAGTGCTTAGATAAAAGGTTTATATCATCATTCATGGACCAAAGTTTTTTTTTTTTTTTAACTGAAACTTGCTCTATATCAGGCTGGTCTTGCACTCAGTGATCTGCTTGCCTCTGTCTTCTGGGATTAAAGGTGTGTCTGTATTATGGCCAAATTACACAGACCTTAAAGGTCTTTGTGAGCTCTTGCCAGAACAGTCACGTTGCTGGATTAGAATTAGCAGGAGCAAAGCTGCACTTATGGAGAACTGATGGACATTTTCTCTCCTAGACAAGTTTGTGTCGCTGGTCATGAGGTGTAGAAGAAAGAGACAAGGCTGGAAAAACAAGTTGTGACTACAATGTGGAAAGCAAAAAGTGTTAAACTGAGCTGTCTAAATCCCATTTGTGTGAATAGTCTTTGAGCAGCCATGCAAGGTGGTCAGAGAAGGTAGAAGGGAAGCAGAGCCACATGCTATGTGTCAGGAGGCAGGAACTGAGTGAATTCTGACAAGGGGCAGACTTACTAAAGCTCTCTGTGGAGCACACAATGATAGCAATAATAAGAAGGTGGGGACAGATGTGAGAGATGCAGAATTGCCAAGATTTGGGACACATGGAGAGGGTCTCAGAATGATTTGAGCCAGGGCAGTGAGAAGAGGTGTGTCCCTGGTGATAGATTGCTATCACTGAAGTACAAAGAGGGCTGTGTGTTAAATAAAGATGTCAAAAAGACAGTAAGGTTGACCCTGCACCAGTCACTAGGAACTAGAAGGCTAGTGAATAGGAGAATTCCACTAGTGAATGTGTCTCACTTTCAAAAAAGGATGACATGATAGGAAATTGATATTTTCCGTTACAAAGGGTCAAGACTTGGGCAGATGTGACAAAGCCATCATCATCATTGTTCATAGAATACTCTTAAAAATCTTAGCGTGACTCCCGTGTCTCAATTAAATCACTGACACTTTCCAGACTTCAGTTTTCTCAACTACAAAAGTAGGACAGCCATACAAGGTTTGTGTCCATTTTCCAAATTTGTATTAAAGGCTTTGCTTTAGTCAAAACAGGTAGTATGAAGCTCCCCACACTTGCAGGTTTGCTGTTCTTATGTTGATTGGATTCCAGAAGGGAAGTCCAGGCAGTATGGGGGGAGGGTGTTGTTCATGTGCTTAGCTTTCACTGCCTTCCTACACTGTACCAGGCACACTCTTCAAACTTTACAAAATTATTTACTCCTTCAGCTAACACCATGAAATTAAACTATTTCTACAACTCAGATACAAGAAATCAAGGCTTGGAGCCATAAGACATTGTCAAGTCATTTTATAACTTCCAGGTTCCCAGGAATTTGACTTTATTGGGAGTGGGAAGGGAATGACAGAAAAGACAGACAGAAAGTTCAATTTGGGTTGATTGGACACTTTGATGAAGAAATTGTAGTACCCCAAAGCTTAGAATGGTTATTGTGTACAATAGAAAAGACAGTTGGAATTATTGAATACATCTGAACAAGGGGGAAGGATTTATGGGGCATGGATTAAGGAAGCAGGTTTGGTTATCCCAGTAGGAACAATCCCTGTAGGGGATCAGACTTCAAGTGGTAAAGGAGGTAGCTATGGTAGACATTTTCTGCACTCATTATTAACCATTCGTACATGGACCAGGAGGGAAACCTTTGCCATTTCCCTGAACCTAGCTAGGAGAAGGCCTTGCCTTTTATCATGGATATGAGGCTTTGGGGTCCTTGACAGGGTCCTGTCTATCAGGACACATTCACTCTGGACTTGACTCTCAGAGCTTCTACTACCCCCTACAAAACACCATTTATGAGGTTCCCTATCAGGCCATGTTGCTCTGCACTGAACAAATCTGGACATATGTTTTCAGCCAGGCTTAGTTTTATACTTCATTTGTGTAAGTGTGGTCTCAGTGTGGCTTTCATGTCCAATGCTAAGGCTCATATGGCTTTTGCTTCTGTACATGCCGATGATGTCACCCAGGAACTGTACAGGGGATAACATGGCACCGAGGAAAGCACTGGCTTTAGATTTCGTCCACATGTTTGCTTTATACAGGATATTTTGCTTCACACGCTGTGAGAGTTTAGCAATGTTGCTTCCTCCTGCAAATGGTGTTTCCCATCTGTAAACACTGAGTTGTAGCAGAGAGAATGAAAGCATATAAGATGTGTACAGTTACTAGATGTCAGTTATTGAGACTGCTTTTTCTGTTAGGCACAGGACGGGTGGTGTAGAGAACCCACTGTACTGTTAGGACCTGTAGTATGTCAGTCCAAGTTGATTTCACCATCAGAAGGAGAAAGGGAGATTTAAGGTTGAATAAAATATGTAATGTAGCATTAATATCTACATATTTCAGACCATAGAGTTGTAAGATATAATTTAATTTTCAGTGCCTCTTGTTTTTGTTTTTGTTTTTGTTTTTTGCTTTTTGTTTTAAACTGGAAGAAGGAACCTAAAGATGCAAAAGTGCCTCAGGCCTGTGGGAGTCATCTCAGGCCTGGGAATCACTCTTTCCTCAGATCCCTCACACCTTCCATAGTGCATGAGCCATAAGGTTCTTCTCATAAACTCTGTTGAATGATTCATTAGCCAACTAATTTCTAGCTTATGTCAATTATAATAAAATTAGAATGGACCTTTATGTGCACTCACCCATGGGGGTGTTCCCAGCACCCCCTTCTTAAATCCTCTTCTGGGTTATATCTTCTGTAACACACCTATCTCCCTTACTCTGCTATCAAAGCTTCCTAAGAATATGGCCTTAGACACTGCCTTATCCCTAATAATTAGCAAAACACAATAGTAATTGTAGAGCCATTCATAAAAAAATATGGGTGAGCTAAGTTGTCAGTGCTAACACTGTACTGCTAGCCATAATCTGATTGATGGTTTTAAATATGCCTTATAACTAAGATTTTAGCAAAAACCTCTTGAGATCTGAAATCAAACTTGGCATTTATCCTACATGCCTACCTCTCCTTTTGGGCTTTCCATACTTTTGACACCCTTCCTTATCATCCCATTATTCCTTAGAAGACAAAAACTTAAATTAGTTTGTCAAGGTTTTCGCCTCCTCTCTAATCGAATTAGCAAGGGGTCTGTAAAAATAGCCAAGGTCCTTTGATTTCTTTGTGTATGCATCCCTATATAATAAGGATCCAGTGTTTCACCAACCCACTGAGAATACTTTGCAAGGATAAGAAATGAGCCTTAATTCTTCCAGAGCAAAGAGAGACCAGCATTGCTTAATTACACAGAAGAGACAATATAGATCTTCCCTGGGGCTCAGGCATCTAGCTGGATGGATGGAGCAGAACAATAATAAATTATTAGACAACTAGCTGCTGATTAGCTTTGCTATGTAGTTGTGTTTTAGTTTGTAAGACTTTTTCTTTTTTCATTTAATTTGTTTCTTACATTTTCTGATTTATCATTCCCATAGCCCTAGGGAGTTTTACATGTTACTAGCTTGTGATGTGTAGAAAAGGAAGGTCCTAGAGCAAGTGTGAGAAGCTATTTTTTTTAGGAATTCACAGTTGTCAAGGGTTTGGACAACTGCAGATGATGGTACCAATTACATCAACAAAGGTGGGAGATGGGAAGGTAACTCTCTTTCCTAAGCCTGGTTGTGAATGGTAGCTCATGGGAGTGCTGACTCCTAGTACAGGTTACTTCAGTGTGTCCTTCAATGAGAAAGAGAGCTGTGGAGAACCAACACATGCTCACAGAGAATGGCAGTTTAGAATCTTGACATAGTCTGATATTTAGAATCTCATGTTTATTAAATGAGTTCTTCTGGAATGGTTTGAATTCTTAATTATAAAGGAAGAATGGTTGATAAGGAAAATGGGTAATTATTGCCTAGATGGGAAGTCTTGCAGGATGACCTCACTTCAGTAATAACCATGATGGTATCTGCTGTAGGCAATTTTCAATGCTGTTGTAGGTCTTGCTTTTTTTTCTTTTGTTTGTTTTTTGTTTTTGTTTTTGTTTTTAGATGCTCATAAGTTCCTATGGGCAGTGTTACTGTCATCAGAATATACAGATGAAGATTGAGTTTTGAAGACCTGCATGACTCCAGCAAGATCTCATAGTAACTGGCAGTATTGGGAGAAAAAAAATCTAGAATTCCTTAGTTAAACATTCTAATTATTTCTGTCTCCCTTGCTTCCTCTTAGCTCTTCAGTTCAAACAGTGCTAACCACAGGTAGGCCTTCAATGCAGTTGGAAGTCAATAAAGTATAATATTTACTGGTACTTTCCAGGCCCTTGAGACACCTTAGTCACCTTCAATGGCTGTTTGGACCTCTGTCTTTGCTGTAGATTCCCCTGACTTGGGTGCTATATGTAGACCCTCCCACATTTCCAAGTTAGGTCTGGAAATATTCACATCTCTAATATTTGAAATTATCAACTCAAGCTATTTTCTGACAGTACAGCAGGAAGCGCTGTTTCTTCTTCCTGAAGGTTTTCGCCCCTTAGAGATCTAGAGGTCTTGATACTTCCTAAATCACATGAGGATGTTCCTAGCTTCAGTTGTCTGAAGAGAAGGAAGCTGAATAGGGTTATTGATTCTGCTTTGTGTGTGTGTGTGTGTGTGTGTGTGTGTGTGTGCATGTGTCTTGCACAATGTTGCTATGGTAGATTTGTCTTGTATAGCTCTTTAATGAGTAATAATACTTGTCCTCTATTGCTTAATGGTGATTTCATGGATGTACTGTCAGCTAATAGAAAGACACCAAGTTGGTTGCCATGATCACAGCTAGACTCATGCAGTAGAATAAGGGATCTTATGTTCTAAGGATGCCTACCTTTCCATTTGTGGAGGAAGTGGATCTCATGCTTCAGATTCACATGACTCATATCTTCAAGATGCCAGGAACCTGGTGTCATTTTGAAAGACTCACTGAGCATTCACTTGACTGATGTCTGAATGGGCTTTTGTTACAGTTATGTTTACATAATGCATATATGTCTTGTAGTTATGCTTCTTATAAGACGCATACTATAGCTATGATACATACCCATCTGCCTCATGAAAGTTAGAAACTTATAGTTTGTATTTGTTATGTATAGTAGATAAAGGAATATATTTGTTTCCTGGGCCTTTTGAATACCATAAATGAAGTAACTTGACTAGTGACAATTTATTATCCCAAAGTTCTGAAAAAGTTTACTGATATAAATTTGGCAGACTTGACTTCTCCTGAAAGCCATGAAAAGAACTTTGTTCCTTTTCAGCTGGTGTCCCAGCTTCATATAGCTTAAGAATTTCTTTCGGCTGCTGGTGGTTTGCTTACTGCCTTGACATTATCTTCTGTTTCTGCATGTTTATCTGTGTATTTAAAAATCTTGTTATAAAAATGATTTACTGTATGTATATGAATGCTTTGTAAGGACATGTGTATGTGTACCATGTGTGTGCTCTGTCACCACAGAGCTAGAAGAAGATGTCAGATGCTTTGGAACTGGAGTAAAAATAGTTGTCAGCCATCATGTAAAAGCTGAGACATGAACCTGGGTCCTCTGCAAGAACAGCAAGATCTCTTAACTCCTGAGTCATCACATCAGGTCTATCTTCTGATGAAGACATCTGCCATGGTACAAGACCTACTTCAATCCTCTTAACTTGATCATCTGCAAAGATCCTACTTCCAAATAACGTCCCATTCATAAAATGGCTAGTGAATTAATATTTTATGAACAACAAAATTCAACCTATTAGAGGATGAAATCCCTCAGGATGACTTAGATTCCTGATACTTAGTACTGCAGGATTTGGACTGTGTTCTCCTACCTTTTGAAACATAATAGTTCTTTAAGAATGTGCTTGGTTATTATTAATGTATCATTTTGTGACTTCTCCTGGGACTTTTTGTAACATTAAAAAAAAAAAAAAGAAAACCTCAACTAAATCTTGACCCATTGCCTTTAATCTGACACTTCTTGAAATATATTTTTTCTATTTAAATATTGTCATATGTTTGAAAAAAATGTAAGGAGGAAAAATCATATATAAAACAGAATATGGCATAGTCCCAGTTATAATCATATTATATATGTATAAATATATATTTTGTCTAATCATATTAACCATAGATACTATAATGAAAAATATTACAAGGCTGATCTTGTATCTATGAATAACTTTTAAGCTCAGAAGAATAACCCATGTAGAAGTAATTTTGGAGTTGTAAAACGGATTAGATTCAAATTAAGCATGGCCTAAAATAATATTGTGCTATTTCATAAACTTAAACAAATGAACATAACTGTTACTATCTTTCCAATATTCATTTAATAAAAATATTTTGGTAATTTGACTTTGGAGTAAGAAAAATAAGTACAGTATGTCTCAACTGTATCCTTGTTCTTTGTCATTAGACAAGGGTCCTGTATGCTACGATCAGTTTTCTCCTATGTAATGCAGAGATAGAACTACCGAATTTATCACAGGACTTTAGGAAATTTTGTTTTAAGAAAAATACATGCAGAATATTTACAATTGTCCCTGGCAGTTGTTGAGCAGATCATAATAAACATCAACTGTATTGTCACTGCCAATTAAATTAATTACTTCCATTAAAATCATAACTACTATTTTTACTCTCATTAAATTAAAACCCCAAGCCTCAGAGCAGGGGTTGTTATGATTCTATGCTGACAGCAATTAGGAGTATAGGTGACAATAAATTATAATTATCATATGTTGGAGATTATCAGTCTAATGGGTCTATTATTCTGATTCAGTCTGTATAAATACTAATTTTAATTGAATTATAACCTTTAGAGAAATTTTCAAGATTAAAAGATGTATTTTTTTTTTGTCATTTGGGCTGTTTCTATTTGCCTCTTTAGCACCAAAGACCCTTTTTTGTGTGTTTTTATTCTTCAAAGTTTTTAAAATTTATTTAATCAGAGTAGCTTCATTTCATGATGCTATATCCATTTATTTTCAAAATCTACTTTAACTTAAAAACTCAAAAAGATGTTGTTCTCTGTTACACGAATAATGCATACTCATGTTGAACTAAATAGATGAGCAGCCTTAAAGAGAATTCTGATCATTCAGGCTTGCCTTCCTCCACAAAATCAGTGTTTGTGTTGTTTGAGGTGGCACACCTTAATGCCCTCTTCTGTTAGAATAGGCTTTTCTCTTTAAGGGCGTGGGCACTCTTGATGGGACTAATTCCAATTGTAAAGATATCAGGCCATGCACCCATGCAGCAATCTCCCCGGGACAGAGAGTTTAAATGCTATCTTTGGTGTAGACCCCCGTTTACGATCCTAACCACTAACCTGGCTTTTCCATGTGGTTTATCAAATTTGCTATGTTGAACTAAATTATGTGGTATAAAAATTCCTGCTACTCCCTAGAAGCTTATAAAAGTCCAGTTCTGGGAAGTTGAGATCCTTTGATGGATGGCTTCAGGGATTTCTCAGAATCCCTGAAGAGGCCCCTATCCCCTATTCTCTATCTCCTGTGCCATCACTCTCCCCCCACTTTCTACATTTCTCACTTTTAAACTGCTTTCCAGCCTTTAACTCGAAGCATATACTTCACCTTTCAGACCAACACAATGTCGGTGTCTCTAATAATAGCCTTTACCATCTATTCTCTCTGTCCTCCCCCTTACTCTAAGGTCCTATCATTGTCTTGAGGCATTTCTCCAAATCAGCCTCAGAGTAATTGTGTGCCAGCTTCATCCCCAGACCAGTTGCTGGTTTTCTATTATTATTATTATTATTATTATTATTATTATTATTATTATTTCACACTTTGACTTTTATATTTTATTTTGATAATTTGAACTTCATTTAAATTGATATTCTCTTGTACTTGCTTAGCATTTGATTTCAATGATGCATTGGGAAGAAAACCCAGGTAACAAGGACAACCAACAAAACAAAGGCACTATTCCCCAGCATCCCTTTCACATAGGGTTGGTACCCAATAGGACTAGTAAAGTAGCCTTCTGATTAAAAAAAAAAAAGAAAGATATTTAATCTACTATAGATATTTTTTTCCCAAAGGGAAAAGAACATGCAAGGAAGCATCTAGAAAAGTTCCTAACTTCTCAGACATGGTAACCGCTTTCATTCTTCAGGGTGTATCCTTTGCTTATTGGCTCTCCTCTCTCCAATTTTGCCTCATCTCTCCTCCAAAGCAAAGATGATAGTTTATTCCATGGACATATGTCTTGTCTCATTGCACACTATTAAAGAAGTAAAATGAAGATCTACAATTCTCCCATTTGGATATCAGAATACAAAAGGTTTTAAGAGTCAAAATACCTATACAACTAAAATGAAGGGTTTTTTTTTTACTGATATTGTTTTTCATATTCATATGAATATTAGTGTGTTTGACAAAAATAATAGGTGAGTATCCCTGGTTACAGAACATAGCTCTAGACTCCATTCTGGGAGTTGGGTGTTGGGTAGTCTCTGTCCTATGTGCTGGTTCATCTTTCTACAGTAAGAAAAAAACAACTGCCTTCTAAAGCTCTGCTGCTCTGAGTATCTTGAATAGGAGTTGAGCACCTATGTTAGAATAAGAAGGGAACATGAACAACTGTAATAAAGAGACTATATACTCCAGGAGAGCAGTTTTGCCTTAACCACATTGTTATTTTATAAACTCTAACTTTGTTTAGACTCAAATTGCTTAGGTTTAGATTGCTCTCTAAGTCACCTCTAGCCTTGTTTGTTCTTTCATTCACTTCTCACTTTCTCTTGCTAGTATGTTTCTTAAATTCCTTGACTTAATGATCAATTCCTGCATAGGACCAGAGTGTGGTTCTTAGGAGACACATTGGGCTATTCACTATAGCCTGTAATTCTAGCTCCAGAGCATTTGATAGATATCCTTTTCTGGCATATCCATGTCATGTGTACATACCCAAACACATGCACATAAATATACATGTAAATAAATAATAAAATGAATCTTAATACATATTTTAGAAAGAGGTGTACCCTATTTCCCCAATTTCTTCCTCGGATAATATAGAATTCCTTTGCAATCACAGCTCACAGTAAGCATGCTAGAATGAGCCTTTACTAGATCAATCTTAGGAATAGTAGCTGTTTGTGAGAGCAGTACATTTGTGAATTCTTGCTTGTTCTTGGGCTGAGAAGATGCTTAAAGGGGAAAAATGGAAAGAAAAGAGAGCAGAGGCTGAGGACAGAAGAAAGACGTTTCTCTTTCCATAGTGGACATCAAGTTGAATTATTTTTAATTTTTCTTGTTAAATTAATCTATAAAATATTTACTCATGATATAAAATGTCCTTATTCTATAACCCCTGTACAGACTTCTCTTTTATTTCCTCATTAACCTCTCTAAATTTTACCTTAATACTATGCTGCTGTTTGCTAAATCAAAGGGACTTTTTAAAAAGTGGATGAGGAGTCTCTCAGCGTTATGGATTTGAAAAAGACCAAAGGCATCCTGAGTGATAGGAATACTGCTGGCGGTATCATAACAACGAGTTTCAAGTCAGTACAATTTTTTAAAAGTGTACTACTAGCATGAGAATAGATACATAGGATCATGGAGTAGATTAGAGAACCCAGACACACATCTGTTTAATTATGGATACCTGACTTGAAAAAAGCAACAAGACACAAGAGGCAGCTTCCTCCACAAATATTGATGGGAAAACTGGATATCTACACACAGAAAATTAAACCCAATTTCCAACTCATTCTGCACAAAGAAAGTCTCAAATGGACCAAAGCCATCCAAGGTTAGATCTGAAACTAGTAGAGGATAAAGCAGTGTGTGTGCTTTGTGATATACACACTAGTGAAGTCTTTCTTATGTTGGCGCCAGTCACTCAGGAAATAAAGTCACCAAATGACAAGTGGAAGCTCATGAAATGAAAAGTTTCTGTTCAACAAGAACAACAAAACAAATGTTTATAGAGATAGCAGACAGCCCACAGAATATGGGAAAATCTTGGCCAGTTGTGCATCCAAGAGGAGATTAGGATTTAGGATATGCAAAGACTTTAAGAACGTAAACGGAAGTTTTAAAAAAAATGAACTCTGGGGAACTGGATGGAGTTCTCAGAAGAAACAAATAGCTAATAAATACTTTTGTAAACAGGTCAACATCCTTAGCCATCAGAGGAATGCATGTTAAAAACTACTTTGTGATTGTATCTCAGGCTAGCCAGGATGGCTATTGTGAAGAGAACAAAAGATTATAAATGTTGTCAAAGATGTCAGGGAACAGGACGCTTATGTAAACTGAAAACTGGAACACCCCAATAGAAAACAGTGTGGTGGCTTCTCCAAAAGCTAAAGATAGACCTACCATATGCCCCAGATCACCTTCTCCTGGGCATGAACCCAGCGCACTCCACAGCATCTCCTAACAGAGATACCTGCACTCTCATAGTCGTTGCGGCTCTACTCACAATATTGAGGATGTTGAACTAACATAGCTACCTACCAAATGATGACTAGGTAAAGAAAATGCACATGCACAATAGAATTTTACTAAGCAGAAAAGAAGACAGAGATCACAAAGTTTGAAGGAAAATGAATTGACCTGGAAAATGCCATACTGTGTTAGGTAACTCACACCCAGAAAGAAAAGCAGTGCATGTCTCCCTACAGTGCAGATCTTACCTATGGAAAAGGGGAAGAAAGAATGTACAAGCCAAGGTGGTGATGTTCTACAAAATGATGTCTTCTGGACATGGCAAGGCTGTTTGTCCTCATGAATGCACTGTGGCTGCGGTTGTCCACAGAAAAAAATTCCTTATGATTTGGCCTATGATTATTTCATCATGCTTGATGGAAAGATTCCATTGGCCCCTTATCCAGAGTAACTATAGACTGTTAACACTATTTGGGATAGAGGTGTTATTTTCTTTGATAGTATAGCCTTAGACACACTGCCCTAACTCCACCTATGTTCAGGTAAGGAACTAGTTAAAGTCAATGGGCTATACACACAAAGAGGATGGGAAAGGAGCAGTGCTTGTGGAAAAGAAGGATTCTGGTGGAAGATAGAGGTGGAGGAGAGAGAGAAATGGGAATAAAATAACTAAAATTATCAATTTTAACATTATTTAATTAATTAATAACTAAAAAATAACTAAAATTCATTATATATAAAACTGTTGATACAAAATTGGAAATAAAGCTTTTACAGTAGCTGTTGCTTAAAGATAAATTGCAAGGAAATCTATTTTCAAAATAAATGGCCTATCTTGTCAGTGTTTGTTTTATTGTTATTTGTTTGGTTACCAAATTAGATTCTCTTAACTTGAATTTGGGAGCACCACTTTCAGATTTAATTATTGGAAAAGTCTGTGTAAAGGTGAAGACAATGCCTTAAACCCACAGTTGATGTGGGTTTTAGGGTAACTCTCACAAGCAAGGGAGAGTAAGAGGCACCTTACCACTCATTGGACGGGCAGAAATTCTTGAGGAGTTTTGCTGGTTAATCCCATGTGATAAACTCTGATTTGGAGGAGACTCCATTGTGGAAAAAAAAACCTTTCATTTTGTTTAATAACCTGCATGGTCATGTCATCTGCAAGTGTTGATGATCAAAGCCAGATTCTGTATGACAAGGATGTCTGACTTCTCCACCCTCTCTGGATACACCACTGTGAACACGAGGCTTTCTGAGACTTACGATGGGACTTTCTTTAGGAACCACCAGCTACTGAATAACAACTCTGAAGTTTGCTGGCCTCAAACTCACTATGCAGCCCAGGACATTCTTGAACTTCCGTTTCTCCTGCTTCCAGCTCCCAAGTGCTGGGGTTACAGGCTTGATCCACCATGCCCAGTATTTGTGATATTGGGACTGCACCCTAATCTTGAGTTTTAAAAACAAAAGTTAGGGGAAGAGGACTTGGCTAAGAAAACCATGACAAAGCAACACAGTATTATAAAGTCATTAAAAAGGGAGGTGTGAGTACTGTCTGTTTATGACTATATGTCTGTATATGACATATTAATATTTAATTATATATATTAAAGTCAGTCTTGAAACTATGAAAAAGCCAACTCTGAAGCTTATATCTATTTATGAATGCCTATGCCTTATAGGTAGGCTTGTTTCCAACTAGCTCATATAACTTACAAAACTCCTTTATTCCAATCTAAGTTCTGCTGTGTAGCTCATTAGTTACTGGGTCTGCTTCTTCCTTCATGTGTCCCTGGCAGCAAATTCACTTGTGCTTAACTCTCTTCCGGGAAGTCCCACCTTCTACTTCCTGCCTTTGCCATAGGCCATCAGCTTTTTAATAAACCAATCAAAAGGTGAGAGAGAGAATGTGTGGTTATAAAATATGATATAACTGCATGAATAACAATACCAAAGTGCAGAATGGACTCAAGTCTCTTTTAATACAGAAATCTGTATTTGAACAATATAAAAGCAATCTTTACACAGTGCTCAACACTATTATTCCAACAGATACTGGTCATTTGTGTAATCTTTAAATGCATAAGTGCTTTCTTTGGCAAATAATGATAGCTTCATTATGTTTGATTATTGCAGAAAGTAGGTTGCAATGCACACCAAAGTCTCTGAAATTCTAAAATGCCTGTTTTTTGTTGTGTGTGTGTGTGTGTGTGTGTGTGTGTGTGTATGTGTTGGTCCTGTTCACTAAGAAGTTTTCCTATCCTTTCACCCTAAAACAGTAGCATGTGTTCTTCGAGGCAGCAGAGGAAGAATCCTGATTTTCTAATATCCCCTGCTACCAGTCTTCCTATTGCTCTCCTCTCCTCTTCCTCTCTCTCTCTCTCTCTCTCTCTCTCTCTCCTGTATTATATAGAAGTATTGCTCATCAATATTCAGTGTTATTACTGACTGAAAAGTATTGATTCCTGTAATTTTATTGTTTTGGATGCTTTTCTCACTTTTCTTTCTTTTTCTCTTTAACAACTGGCTTGGTCTTGTTGCTGTTGTCGTTTTGTCTTTAGTTTTTTATTTCTCTGTGTTCTTTTGAGTCCGCTTACTTTTCCTTCTGTCCAAAATATTCTTTTCAATATCAGCAGAGCTGGCTTGATGGTTGTCATTAATTCTTCAGTTTGCTTTTGTCATGGAGAAGTTTTTTTGGGGGGGGGATCTTTTAATTATTATACACTATTTGGACAAACTTATCAGTGGCAGTTGTGACCTTTAATAATTTAAAATACATCTAAATTTCTTTGAGCTTTCAAGGTTTTCCATTGAGAAGTCAACAGTTACTTTGATGGAGCTGCCTAACAGGACATGGCCCTCTTTCTTGCAGCTTTCAATACATTTTACTTGTTCTGTTTTAATTATGTTATGATGGGGGTTGCTCTGATCTTATTTACTTGGGGTTCTTGTATATCTCTTGTGTCTAGAAGAACATTTTCTTCTCTAGATTTGGAAAGTTTTCTTCAACACTTTTGTTGAAAACACTCTCTTTTTATTGTTGGTTGGTTTTTTTTTTTTTTTAACTGGGAAGTTCGCCTCCATTTATTATGTCCATAGATAGAAAATTTTACCTTTTCATGGTGTCTTGAAGATCTTGCATGTTTCTTTTTATATGCTTTAAAAAATCGAAATTAGCCTTGACTATTCCTCTATCTTGTCTTCACGCATTAAAATTCTTTCCTCTGCATGATCTCTCCTGTTAGTGAGGCCTTTGACTGAACTTTTTATTTGATCTATTGTATTTTTTTTCATTTCATCATTTCACTTTGTTTTTTTTTTTCAATTTTTCCACAGTAACTTCCTGATTTCATCCATTTGCTTGTTCATGTTCTCTTGGGATATAGTCATATCGTCTTTGAGTTGTTTGAATATGCTGATAATTCTTCATTTAAATTGGGTGTCTGAAATTTCATCTGGGTCATTTTTATTGAGTGTCATTACTATGAGGTCAGCAAATTTGAAGGAGAGAAGTGTCTTGATTCCTTGTTTTTTCTGACGCTCCTATGTGTGCTCTCCAATCTCTAATAGGAAAGCTGAGTTGTGGCCAGAGAACAGGCATGCACTCTAACCTCAAATGTCAGAAGTAGGTGCTAAAAGATTTAAAATATAACTAGGTTCTTCTTTTTTGATTTTTTTTGTTTTGCTTTGCTTTTGTTTTTGTTTCCTTTGTGATATGGCCATCTCATCTAACATGAACCATCTATTCTGTGTTCACTCTAAATGCCAAAGTTAATGCCTAGAGTAGGGTGGTGGCTTTTATTTTATTTTCCAAATAAATACAACGTACCTTTCTATTTTATTTCCCTTAATAAATAAAATATTCTTTCCCTGGTAAGTTACTATTTGTTATACTGTGAATGCTGCTGGTAATTTTCCATTTCTACCTGGGGCTACTTCTTCACCAGCAGATGAGTTTTTTTTTTTTCCTAAGGACAGCAATTGTGTTAGAATAAACTCTGAATAGTTATTCTTTGAATGCTGGGAAGAAAATATCTTTTATTTGTGAGTTATTACAGTATTTATTCATTGTGGATATTGTATTTGGGTCAAAATACATATTTTCATTTTTCTATTACTTATTTTAAATTATTCGAATACTAGAGAGTGACACATTTTAAATTACTAAACCTTCCATTGTTTAAGGGTTTTTTTTTTCATTTTTTCAAGCTAGTATGTGTGAAAATATACATTTAGGATAATTATAATAATGAAAGTTGAACTGAGTCCAGTGCTTTGAAAATATGAAAAGTAGGCAGATTTAAGTATTATTTGTGATTGCCAGACTTTATAGTCAGCTTGGGTTGTAATCTAAGAAGCAATAATAATAACAACCTACAATGAATTCTGAGTATGTTTTTCATATTAACAATCGTTTTAGACATTTCATAAAGAATCTGGGTAGAGTGGCATTGCTTCTAGATTTATATACTTGGAATACATGTTTTCAGAAGGTTAAGCAAAATCGATAGGTGCAAATGTGGTTATAGTGCTGGTCTTCTGAAATTCAATTCCTCCCAAGCTACTCACTATCTGTAAAACATGGACAAACCCATCTTGTGGTTCTTCTCTTGCCTGTAAAATATCATTAATAGGTCATTTGCACCAGGGAACCAGGAAGCTCCACAGCCTTGGGTGAATGGCCCGCCAGGAGAGAGTGATCTCCCAGATGCACTTTCACTTCTGAGTGCAGCGGTGAGATCTCCACCTTCTCTCTGGAGGGGAACAGCTGGGAATACACAGGGCATACAATCAGTGGAGCAGCTTGGACAAAGGTCTTCAGGCTGCCATTTGCACCAGGCAGCTCCACAGTCTTCTGTGCAGAGACAGAGACCCTGCCAGAAGAGAGTTGGTCTCCCAGAAGTACAGACATAGGCTCACAGGCCCACAGGAGGGACAAGCTCCAGCCAGAGACAGCAAGACCAACTAGTACCAGAGATAACCAGATGGTGAAAGGCAAGCACAAGAACCCTACCAACAGAAACCTTGGCAACAGTTCTCCACCACAGCAAGTTCCAGATGTCCCAACACACTGGAAAAGCAAGAGTTGGATTTAAAATCAAATCTCATGATGCTGATAGAAGACTTCAAGAAGGACATAAGTAGCTCCCTTAAAAGATACAGGAGATCATGGGTCAATAGGCAGAAGCTCTTAAAGAGGAAACACAAGAATCCCTTAAAGAATTACAGGAAAACACAAACAATCAAGTGAAGGAACTGAACAAAAACATCCAGGTTCTAAAAGTGGAAGTAAAAACAATAAAGAAATCACAAAATATGACATCTCTGGAGAGATAAAACCTTGGAAAGAATTCAGAAGTCATAGATGCAAGCATTAACAACAGAATACAAGAGATAAAAGGAAGAATCTCAGGTGCTGAAGATACCATAGAAAACATTGACTCAACAGTAAAAGAAAATGCAAAATGCATAAAGCTTGTAACTCAAAATATCCAGGAAATCCAGGATGCAATGAGAAGACCAAACCTAAGGATTATAGGTATAGAAGAAAGTGAAGATTTACAACTTAAAATGCCAGTAAATATCTTCAACAAAATTATAGGAGAAAACTTCCCTGAACTAAAGAAAGAGATGCCCATGCATATACAAGAAGCCTACAGAACTCCAAACAGACTAGACCAGACCAGAAAGTCCTCCCAGCACACAATAATCAAAATACCAAATGAATTAAACAAAGAAAGAATATTAAAAGCAGTAAGGGAGAAAGGGCAAGTAACTTATAAAGGCAGACCTATCAGAATTACACCAGACTTCTTTCCAGAGTTGATGAAAGCTACAAGATCCTGGGCAGATCTCATACAGACCCTAAGAGAACAAAAATGCTAGCCTAGACTGCTATATGCAGCAAAACTCTCAATCACCATAGATGGAGAAACCAAGATATTCCATGATAAAACCAAATTTACACAATATCTTCCCACAAATCCAGCCCTACAAAGGATAATAGATAGAAAATGCCAACACAAGAAGAGAAACTACACCCTAGAAAAAGCAAGAAAGTAATCTTCTTCCAACAAACCCAAAAGAAGATATCCATACAAACATAAAAATAACATCAAAAATAACAGGAAGCAACAATCACTATTCCTTAATATCTCTTAATATCAATGGACTCAATTCCCAAATAAAAAGACATAGACTAATAGAAACACTTTCCATGTAAATCTTCAATTTTATCAGAAAATGTTTGTAATTCCTCTTTCAATTAATCTAGTAAAGTTTTTATGTATACCATTTTATCTGCATTATTTTTCATGATAATCTTCAATTTTAACATGTTTTTCTATATATTTCTTCTATTTTATCAGAAATGTTTTCCATGTAAATCTCTGATTTTATCAGAAAATGTTTTTAATTTCACCTTCAATTAATTTAGAAAGTTTTTTATATCTACCATTTTATCTATATAATTTTTCATGAAACAGTCAATTTTAATGTGTTTTTCTATATATTTCTTGAATTTTATCAGAAATATTTTCCATGTAAATCTTACATTTTACCTGAAAATGTTTATAATTCTACTTTTAATCAACTTAGAATTATCTTTATGCTTACCCTTTTATCTGTACAATTTTCCATGATAATCTTCAATTTTAACATGTTTTTCTATATATTTCTACAATTTTATCAGAAATATTTTCCATATAAATCTCCAACTTTATCAGAAAATGTTTAGAATTCCACTTTCAATCAACTTAAGAATACTTTTATGCCTACCATTATTAATTCTATATAAAATCTTCCATGATAATCTTCAATTTTAACATGTTTTTCTACAATTTTATCAAAAATATTTTCCATGTAAATCTTCACTTCTATCATAAAATGTTTCTACTTCCTTTTTCAATTAATTTAGCAGCGTTTTTTATGTCTAGCACTTTACTCTTTAATTTTCCATGAAAATTGTCAACTTTAACACGTTTTTCTATATCTCTTTCATCAGAAATATTTTCCATGTAAATCTTCAGTTTTATCATAAAATGTTTTTTACTTCCTTTTTTAATAAAAGAACATGTTTTTCAAAAAAAAAAAAAAAACAACATGGAAATGCATACCTTATTTCAATTCTCCATGAAATATTTTCTCTGCACTTCGCTATCTTTTAAAATGTATGATTTCCAATTACACACTGCATTATTCAGGTACTGCCTACTGTTGTAATGTAAACAATGGCAATGTTCTTAAAAGATAAGGGTTAGGGGGTAGTCCGTGGGAAAGGAAGTGGAAATGTGTTCCTTTTTTATTCCTGCCTACCTTAGACATTGCGGTTTTAATCACATTGGCATTTAAACATACTGGGCTTGTTTGTTAAGCAGTGTGTGTTGTTTATAGAGATTTTTAGGTGCAAATTACCTAGCCAGATGTTTAAACACCAAGAGGAAACAAGTTAAATGCAGCCAACATGGTCTCCATTTATCTAGTACTTAATTCTTATTAGCAGTACAAAAAAGTCAGGTGTTTGATTCCATGTGTGTATATAAATGTGTAAATATATTTTACACACACACACACACACACACACACACAAGTTATGATAACAAAAATAAAAGATTTAAAAGACAACTTTTAATACTAACTTTTCAAGTATTGGTGACTTTTACATGTAACTAACTCAGGGTTTGATTATTGAATTCCAATGTCTTTTATAACTTGTCCAGACATACAATTATACCTGTGCACTGTAATTTATACCCTAGATAAGTTATACCAAATGATGATATGTCCCTAAAAATATCTGATAGCAAGGGTTGGGTTGACTCAAGTAAAAGTATACATGTGTAATACTGAGTTATTTCACCTTCCTTCAGCTCCACTCTTCCACAGCGATCTACACTGGGCGATCAGGGAAGGCAGGCATGTTTTAATGTGTTTGAGATACTTCGAGGTGGGGTCCCTTAAAATAATCATCTTGGGAACTACAAGAATCTCTTAATATGCTTATTTGTGATAAATGACTTAGTTTTCTTTATAAATATTTAAAAACATTAAAGAGAAATATTTAATTATAGAAAGTTTGGGTTTAAGTAAACAGAAAATCAGGCAGTACCTAGGTCAAATTATTTGTGTCTTACTATATTTCTCTGTATTTTACTATTTTCCCTCTAATGATTTTTATTTTATCCAATGTATATTATATGTATCTATAGTGTGGTTTTAAATATATTGAACTATATTATAAAGGGTACAAGTTCTTAAAATATTTTGGAAAGCTTAAGACAAGATTTTTATTGGACTCTTACAGATTATAGTACCTAAAATATTGATGTTGCTATTGCATTTTAATAAAACATTAAAAGCAGTTCTATTGTAGAAAATAGGCACCAGGAATATTTTTTTGTTTTAATTCTAGCAACAAAAGGACTTTAAAGTTGTCACACTTTCCTCTGTTAGGTGAGGTTTTTTAATATGTGATGCACATGAGAAGTATATATAGGGCCCAGAGAATCTCTTATGGTCTGTTTTCCCTGGAGATAGTTCTGAGTTTGTCAGAGTTTTTGTGCATGCATTCTTGGTCCTTTGTTTCCCTATGATAGTGGTGTTCACAGGGAGCAGAGGAGCTTCTCTCTTGAGTAAAAGGAAGGTAGCAGGAATTACTAGAAGAAAAGAAGACGCTGACAAGATGACATGGAGGGAGAGGGAGAGTAGACTGGGAAGTCCTAGCTATCGCTCTGACTTGCAGGTGACGGTTTGTTAAGTATGGTGATACAATGCTTCCATGAAAAGACAGAATGAGGCACCAGGAAATAGGAAAGTTCCCTGGCCTGGGGCTCACTTGGTTTCCAGTTGCTTTCTTCTTCCTACTTGCTATTACTTGGTTCTGAATGTGAAGGGTGGAGGTCCTAATATTATTTCAGCACAGTTAATCAACTCCATAGAACAGAATTTTAAGAATCAATAAAGAATATTCTGTTTGTACTACATTAAATAAAAATCCACATTCAGCCATAAGTTGCAAAGTCCCAAAAATGGCAAGTTTATTTACTTGTGGTTTCACCCATTCGTTCATGCAATCTCACATTATTCCTAGGCTACCTGAAAATATCAAGTCACCTTTCCTTCATAAGGTCAAAGGACATTGTTGTTGCTGTTATTATTTCAGCCACAGAGATGGCCCAATTTCAAATGACAAACACTTCCATAAAGTATGCCTATAAACCGGTCTACTGCTCACTCTGTCACTGCAGATGGGGCAGAGAGGGAATGATGCTAAGTGCCTAACTTCAGACACTTCAGAATTGGAGTTTCCTTTGCAGATCCATATCTAAAGGGCTGGATAACCTCAGGATAATGATTTCAGTCTTCTGTTCCTTCATATCTTTGTATATAAAATGATGATAATTATGGCAATTCCCTCATAATGATGTTTTAAGAATTAGTTCATCTAGTCTAAGCACTAGAACAGTGCTTAGGACACACTAGCTCTTCATGATTCGGTGGTTTTCCACTTTGGTGACACTTTATAAGGACTTGGGAGTTTGGGTCCATCCGCTGCACATCTTGCAGTGAAATAAGAATCTTTGGCATTGGGGGGAGGGGGGCCTGTTGTGGAGCTGCTCAGTCGATTATGATGAGCAGCTAGAGTCACTGTTATACACTTTGGGTGGAATTATCATGCTGACAAACTCATAAACTTCCTGAGGACAGGGATTGATCCCAGCACCCACTTTTCTTTTTTTTCCTTTTAAAATTTCATTTATTTATTTATTTATTTATTTATTTATTATTCTTTAATCATTTTTCTTACAGTCCAGTCTTTATCCCCCCCTCCCAGTTCCTCATCCCATACCCCCTCCCTCCTACTGTCTCCAAGATGATGTCCACACCCCCCCCACCCCTACCCCAAGAGACCTCCCATTCCCTGAGGCCTCAGTTCTCTTGAGGGTTAGTAGCACCCACTTTTCTAAGGCCTCATTTTCCCCTGCCTCAGCTGCTTGCAGTTAACCAAGGTCTTGGCCTATTAATAGAAAATTCTACAAATTAACAATTTCTAACTTTAGAATTGTTCTTCTGAATGGCAAGGTAACATCTCTTTCTACTGACATTGTTCTGTCTATAATGTGAGTCATTCCACTGTCCAGAGTATCCATATTACCTACACTGCAGAGGAAGGTGAGAGAGGAAAGGAGGGTGACAGAGAGAGAGAGACAGAGAGAGAAAGAATATCCATGTGATATATACTGCTGTAATTATTATGTTCTATTATTGCTTATTACTCTTAATATTTCACTGTACCCAGTTATATAATTGAATGCCATCCTAGGTATCCATATACAGCAAAGCACGCTATGTATAGGGTTTGGTATTCTGTGGTTCCATGCTACCTATATCCTGTGAATAGGTGAAGACAGCCATACTGTGTCTTTACAGCCTCCTCTCTAGTGAAACGAGCTCAGTGCCTTATTTGTAGCTAATTCTCATTAAATACTATCAATTAAAGAAAACATGTGGTGATTTTTCAGCTGTGTAAAGACATTGCAGTACCTCAGAGGTGCTAATTTTCAGCACTAATTATTCATTCCCTCATTTATTCATTTATCCATGCTACACACCCGAGTCTTGAAGTTAAACACTGACAGCATATATGATTGGAAGATGCAGTCCTTGTTCTGCATACTTTACAGTTTGGTGCACAGTAAGGGGCATAAATGGATGCATCCATGACTTTAATGGAAGGGAAATTGCTCGTACTCCAGGGCTGTGTTGGAATCTGTGTTCCCTAGGAAGCAGTCTAAGCTGAGCTTGTAGTCCATCTGTTAGGAAATGTTCCTGGGAGTGATGCCTCTGTGAGGGTAGAAAAACTAAAGGTGTTAAAAAGAAATGTGTCTGAGGAGGGAGAGAGTTTGGGATCCACGGTGGTGTTTCAGCAAACCCCACGAGAAGCTCAGAGGCTGGGATGGCTCTTTAGAGATCCCCTAAATGGGACTGAGGGAGACTAGGCATTTATTTCTTCATATATTAGTAAGTACTTAGATGTGCAGCTGCTCCTGGCAGGCGTGGCTTCAGTGAACCATTTGTTTTTTAACTGAAACGAGTCCCAAATAAAACTTATACTACAGCCAATGCGGAGTTGTGGGGAGGGTCTCCTGCATTCCCAACGGAAAATTTGGGTAGAGTATCACCACCTCGTCACAACAATAAAAAAGTTAAAAACAAAACAACAACAACACCAAAAACCAACCAAACAATAAATGTTGCCTTTGACCAAAGAAGAAAGAAGCCATACTTATTTAGGAGGTAAGAAGAGAGAGTATGACCTGGGGATCACTCTCTCAAAGGCATCCTATTGCATCTGGATGCTTAGTCCTAGGTAAAACATGATGGTGCTGCTGAGAACAGGTATATGAAAAGATGGGAAAATATGAAGTATTTATTAGTTTATTTGTGTCTAAGCCTACAGATTTGGCCTAATATGACTACCTTCCAGGAACAGATTAAAAAAATACATGGCAGTGATTTAGAAAGGTGAACTCAGTGCTGATGTGGAGACAGAGCGTAGGGCAAGTCTTAGTATTTGGCAGACTAAGGAGCAAGCCAGTGACACTGTCCACTGACATCAAGAGGGAACACATTAGAAAAGCAGAAGGGTAGAGAGCTCCAGAATACTGAAGCAGATGGGAGAGGCTGTTGCTAGATTTGCCACATGTAAAATATGGGGTTTGTGACCATTAGATAAGAGAGAGCTGCGGCTTTGGAAGGAATGAGAAGGTCCACAAAGGGCCATGGTTTTGACCTATTATTAGAAGAGGAAGAAAGAAGGGGGCCAAGGTTGTGTACAGAGCCTTGGGAGAAACCACAAAAATTAGATGATTATCATAAATTTGAATCTGATAGCCTTCTATTCTGCAGATTTCTGGATCCTGTCAGGTTATTTTGTCACGGTCTTCAAGAAAAACACATGAGAAATCAGAGCAGTCGTGCTGTAACTGTCCTGGATAGTGCCAGACAAGCTATATGATTCAAATTTATTAAAAAAAAAAAAAAACAGCTCCCAGAATTCCCACATTATAGCCATCCCTTTCAAGTTGAGAGCACTTACCTTTCCTTCTCTTCACTGATAAAAATAGTCATGTATACCACACCGTTGCTCTCTTCAATTACATGCCATCCGGGCTCGGGGCATCTATAGCTGGATGATTAAGCTCTAATTCTCTTTGAGTGAATTTTAGTGAATAGCATTATTGTGAGCTAGAAGGTTTTCTGCGCACCTGAAAATGATGTTAAGGTCACCCTCGGGGATTCAGTTGTGGGAGTGACTCTTCGTGATTTGAACAAAATGGAAAATTAAGTCATCCTTGTAGCGTCTTAACCTTGGAAGGAGGTCCTGGAGTCATATAAACACTGCCTTCCATGGGACTCAGCTGCTGGATGTTAAATGTCATAATTTATTTTTCTCCTCTTTCAGGAAAGTGAGATGAGTGAGCTGATCACTCTGTAATTTGTCATTATGAAAGAAGTTTCCCTCCTTCATCTTATTATCTAAGGTCTTTCATTTAAGAACAGCTTAAATTAGGCCAATTTCAAAATGAGCTGTGAGGTAATACCATTACCTCCCAGCCAATCACTCTACAGCGTTTTAGAAGTGTGCACAATCTCTCTTTCTATTCTAAAACTTTGGAAGAAGTAATTGAAGTGCAGACACTTTCGAGTCTTGATTTTATTGCTTTGCAACGAAATTTCAATTTAGGGTTTATCTGGTTGTGGTCTCCCAATATTTCTCAAAGGAGAATAAATCAAGTTTGTTGGGAAGTCCCAGTCATCTATCATCCATTACCTGAACTGCCTTGCTTGACACTGCCAATCACAGCACTAACCTCACTGTGATTAGAACCAACCTTGGCCTGCCTGGCCTCTTTCCTCTGTCTTTGTCCTTCCAAATCCATTACAGTTCTCTGGAGTGGTTTATATTTCATCCCAAGTCATTAGTATGTCTCTCCAAGCAAGCTCCAAATTAAACTCTTGGAAGAGTGACTCGCTGTAATAAGTCACCACCCACTAACCCTGGATATCAGTGTTGAGTTGATAATTGAGAATGTACTTTTCCCTGTCTTTTTGTTGTTTTGAGAAAGGATCTTGATAGATAGCTCAGGCTAGCCTCACATTTGCTGCCTGCTCTCCTGAATGCTGGATTTACCTGTCTATACCACTATGTTCAACAGTTTGTATCCTTTTGTTTCTTTAAAAACAACCCCTGCCCTCTGGATGCTGCCTGTGGTTCTGTGTCTGATTTAGGTTTAGGTATGTAAACCACTCTCCTTTTGTTAGTAAAGCAACTAGAAACACCCTCTCACCTTTTCTTTAATATCTTTTTAAATCTAAAACTCAGGGAAATCAAACAAGTTTCATGTAGGATGTGCCAAAGATATCCATAGTATCTGCATTAGAAATTAAATTGATAAAATATAATTCTCCCCTCTAAAGACGTACCTTACTCAAGTGCTATCTCAACTCTTTTTGGTGTGGGGCAGTGAATATAATCTCATATCTCATTTTTTGCTCATTAATGAAGTCTATAGGCTGTGACAATTAGCCAAATCTGAATTGTGTGTATCATTGAAAGCCAGAGGCCTTCAGTCAAAGCCTTGCAATGGGGCTGCAGTTGAGCAGCAGTGTGTGTCTGCTGCGGGAAGGCCCCACGGTGGGCGCCCAGCTTCACAGACACAGTCATTTCTCAATAATAGAACTAGACTGCACATTCTTAGGGCTGCTGGAAAAAAGAAATTTCTCCAGTCTCTTTTATTTTAGACAGGGAAGAAAACAGAACAATTAAACCATGGAGGCTACCTGAATAGGCTAGTAATCCACACCCACCACCCTCCATATCTTGTAAGTGTTTTTATTAATCAGTGTGTTCAGAGAATCCAAACCATGCCTGACAAGTAGATTGCCCTGAGGGTTAATTTACTAAATTTGTAAATGAATGGTGAGTTGGCATAAGCAAGGAGAAGGGAAACAAAGTAACAATTGCCTTCCTCTCAAAACAATGGCCTTGGTTCCACCTCCCATGACCGCACCAGTTTTTGTTTATGTTATAAGTCACTCTAATAAGTGTTGGGAAAAGCCTGCAAGTGTTCAAGTCCCAGACATGTCTCTTCATCAGACTGCTTACCTTACAGTGTTCTGATTTTCCTGCAATAGAATAATAGACACTGCTCATAGCATTGCTGCAAAGGCTCAGTGAGTCAAATCCTACAGAGAGCTATGATGCCTAGCACAGAGCTGACATTCAATCAGAATAAGCTGTTCCACTGTGAAGGTAGTAATGGTATGCTGTAACTCACAGGGTTCTTCCCATGGAAATGAATCTGGATTTAATGACTGTTTCTTAAATAATAGGGAATCATGGAGTTTTAAGGCCAGCCTCTAAAGCAGTGGTTCTCAACTTTCCTACAGCTGAAACTCTGAAATGTATTTCTTCATGTTGTGCTGCTACTTCATAACTGTAATTTTGTTACTTTGATGAATCATAGTGTAAATATCAGATATGCAGGATATCTGATATGTGGCCCCCAAAGGGCATGCAACCCACAGATCAAGGCAACCAAAAGATCAAGGGAAGCACACATATATATATATATATATATATATATATATATATATATGTATGTATGTATGTATGTATGTATGTATGTATACACACACACACACACACATTTCTCAGCCACAAAACTTTCAGCCAAGCCATGATGAAGTCTTCCAACTGTGTGATGGACTCATGTACTAAAGAACTGAGCTTCTGAAAAAGAAAGGATATATTACCTGTTTTTGGTACCCATTATCTGCTTGTCATAGTGAAATTATTTGAACTCTTCAAATATTTCCATCTTCATTAATAAATAGAATAAAATTACTTTTTGCATTGAATAAAGCATCAATGGCAATACATATGCATAAAAAGCACCAGGCCCATAAGAGGGACATAATAAATAATACATTTTGAACCAGTGATTATGGTAGTAAAACCATAAGATTTAAAGGATTAGGGGAAATTGGACTTTACTAGGCAAAGATTCTACTGTTTCATTTGCTAGCATTTTCAGAAAGTGACAATGTGGTTTCTAGGTAACCAGTGTTATAAAAGTATCTGGTCTCGAGAGCAATATCTTTGTTCTTGAAATTTCTGGTAGCTTATTTATGAATACCTTGTTAAAATGATAACATGATTTCAGACACATTTCCCAATTACTAGGCTATTTCTAGGCATCTGTGTTTAAAAGAAAAGTAGAGTAAGGAAGAAAGGAATGAAGAAAGGAAAGAAGGAAAGAGGGAAAGAAGGAAGAGGGAAGAAAGGGCCTCTATCTTAGCTTGTATAATTTCAGAGACAGCAGCCAACAGGGCCTCCATCATTTGAATATTGTAGCAGCTACTAGAGAAGAAGGAAACATTATAACTGTTCAATCTCATATAAAATCACTTGGCCATAGCATTTGTGTCTGAGATTGGTTACTTTGAAGAAAGCAATAGGTAAGTGTGCCAAATACTTGGTCACAAAGGTGAGGACTCATTGCAGTTATTCCCATATACTCTGTGTCTTCTCTATAAATGTGGAACATACACCTCTCTGCCCATTTCAATAAGTCATAGTTATATAGTCTTCACAGACTACCAAGGGATACACAAAGACAATACATCACTTCTTTGTTGGAACTTCAAAATCCAGTGTGACATTTGAACTGTTCCTTCTATTGAAGTGATCCAGATAGATGCTGGTAGCCTTGAGTGGGTGTCTGAGTGAAGAAAAATCAAACAGGTTCACCAATATAAGATGGACATGTAGCATTAGCGTGGAAGAATAGATTTGAATTATGCTCTTGAGTGTTTAGCTCTGTCTGTAACATATACTATCATACTCTACTGTGTTCTGAAAAGGAACACATTAGCATTTATTTGCAAAAGTAGTTGTTTATTGTTTACCTACACTCATAGTTCCTCAAACCTAAAAAGCCAAGGAACTTATTTAGGTATCATAGGGACAAAAATAATTACCGTGACCTTCTTATTCATCCATTTGACTAGTGTTTGTGGTCGTGCTGAATGAGCAGCATCTGGAAGCAAGGAGCAAGAAGCAAGGAGCCAGTATTAATTATAGCTGCAGGGTGAGTTGGGCTACCAGCTTGTTTTCTTCTAAAAGCAGAGCATCATCCCAAATTCTTTTGTTTCCATGACAGGACAGAATGTGATGTTCCTTATACACTGCCTTATCCTTTCCTTTTCGATGGTTTAAATGAATTCATTGTATACTCAGGTAATTTAAAAGGTACATTCTAGGTGGTGGAGAGATGGCCCTACAGTTAAGAGCACTGGCTGCTTCTGTAAGAAGACCCGTGTTCCATTCCCAGCACCCACATGACAGCTCACAGTTCACTGTTAACTCCAGTTCCTGAGAATTCATGGCACCAGGATACATGAAGTGCACATATATGTGCATGTAGGCAAAATATCCATACACAAATAGCCATTAAAAGGGTATATTATTAATTCCTTATCATTCTTCTGTAGAAGTCAGTGAAAAACAGAAGATAATGTTAGCAAGTGAAGGAAAGAATAGGTTTATATAGTCCAAGCCAGAAGATGGTTGGACCCCAAGGATTTCCACCAGAATCTCTGATGTTCTTGACAATGAGACTGAGAGTAATGAGCCCAATGGCGATCCTACGACGGATCAGTGATGTGACTTTAGGCAAGGCACTTAATCATGTGGCATCTCAGCTTCCTCATCTCCAAAATGAGGATAATAACACTGGCCTAAGTCAGAGGGGTGTTGTGTGGATAAACTAATTAATGATTGTAAAGTGCTTTGAAAGTGCAAAGTGTTGTATAATTGTTAGGTGCTATTATTCAGAAGTGTTATTAGTGTGTTGTGTATAATTTTTATTAGGATTTCTTTCTGCTTTGAAGTCAGCCTCCACGTGGACTGTGGCTTGGAGATAAATTTACAGACATGCTACTTGAGTCCCTGTTTGCCTGGAAAAAAAAAATCCCTGGCAGCTGGGATGATCATTGTGAGAATCTCTCTCCAAGATTTTTTTTAAATGATAGAAAATGATCAGCCTTTTATAAAAATGGAAATGACGCTAGCTTTAAATTACCAAGACTTCTTAAAACCCCCATGTAGCTTTGTGTTCCAGTAACGTGAACAGTGTGCATTCTTTGAAAATTGAGGCATTTTTTTTTTTTTACTTCAGCGTAGCATAGGCTCAGATAACACGAAATCAGCCAAACAGACTCTCTGCAGTTTTCCCCAGTGTTTATTTCAAGGATGAGGCCAAGTGTTGTGTCCTCAGGAAGAGAAAAATTCTGATCTTAGGCTGTGATTTGCATTTTGAGAATGTTAAAACCCCAGCCCAAATTACTTTTCATTTCCTCTGTGCCTTCTCTGTTGGGAAATGTGCTTATGTATAGATAAAAACAAGGCATTCCTTTGAAGGTCAAGTGTTTACCTTGTTAATAGATGACTACATGGTACAGCCAGACAGCACTGTCTTTGATGTAAAATCATCAGTCCAGCCTTGGGAGGATTTCTCATTAGATTTGTGTGTGTGTGTGTGTGTGTGTGTGTATTGAAAAAATAACTGAAAACTTGATTGGAGCGTGTTTCCAAAATAATTCCTGTCTACCTAGTATATCTCTGGAAGGTATGGAAGAAAACAAACCCTTTGAAAAATTATTTCACAGTTGTAATAAGCTTTTTAAGTTGTACTATACTTTGTGACATTGCGAAATATTTTTAGTTTAATAATGGGTTAACAAGACCTTAGACATATTTTCAGAAGTACCGATATTATGAACTCAAATAATCCCCTTAAATTGTTCCACAGCCCATCCAATATCTTATATGCCCTGACTTGTGGTCCTCAACTTTTGAGTTACTTCAAGTCTCAGAGCCTAGCCTAGGAGGGAAAGAATCTTCTACAGAAGTTGACTGGTAAGGCACCATTAGCACCATTAGTTTCTCTTTTATGTGTTACCTATCGTAATGTTCTAAGTGGCCAAAACTTGTGTGGTTGGTCCTGGAAAATTGGCTTGGGGTGGTAAGGGAATAAAGAAGACAGGACAAACAGAAAAGCTGGAGTCAAGTGGTTTGCATACACCCTGATACAATGGTACCCACTACTATAGCAACCAGGAACCTCAGGGTATTATTTATCATGTCCAGCACAGGGGGAGGGGCTGGCAAGTGTTGGTAGAAAGTCTCTGTCTTAGAGCGGTCTCAGGCAGTAAACATCCAGAAGGAGGAAGGTGTAGTTGTCAGATTTAACACAGCCAGGTCAATTACTTGTAAACACTTCTATTTACACACACTGTCAACATTTGCCATTGGACTATGGAAAGGCTTTGCCATCCCACTGAGCCTCACTTGGGAGTGGAAGGCTTTGCCAAATTCCTATGGATATGAGGTCCTGCCCATGTCAACAACGCATGTTCACTTTGGACTTTATTCATGCTTTACACTTTTATTCCAGGTTTCCTTTGTACCCCACACTAAATATACACTGGAAGATCAAATTTCACAGTCCACCGATTTACTCTTACCAAGGTGTTTACTTCATGAGGTGACAACCACCATAGCAGCTGTCGACTACCTACGGGAGCCACAGAAAAGAGCAGCAGCAGAGCCTAGAAGGTTTACCTGCACATTGATCTTATTAGCATCCTCCCTGTAGTGAATCCTACAACACAAAGAGAAAGAAGTCAGTAGGCACTTTCTGAGAAAGTAAGGATGTTACTTATGTAGCCACCTTTGGCCATCTTCTCTGTTATTATTCATACCTTTCAAATTAAAAAATCTGTATGCAGATATGTACATGTATAGAAATCATCTTTTAAAATCACCAGGAATTGTGTGCATACTCACATCATCTATCTGTCTATCTATCTATCTATCTATCTATCTATCTATCTATCTATCTATCTCTCTATCTACCTATCATCGCCATTCATCCATTTCTCTCTCTCTCTCTCTCTCTCTCTCTCTCTATATATATATATATATATATATATATATATATATATATATATATAAAACGTGTGTGTGTGTGTGTGTGTGTGTGTGTGTGTGTATTTGAGACATATACAACTCAAGGAATATATTTACCATAGAATGTTTAAGTCTAAGTCACAGAAGTGTTCCTAAGCTTGGTCTTTTTGTACTACACCAGGGGCTGAAAACTTCCAGAAACAGAAGTTTTCAAAGAATAATCTGTTTTCAGAGGATGTGTATGCTGAAGCTTATCCTTGAGGTGCCACTGTTTTCATCCTAACATGATTTTTTTGTGATGTTCTAAGTATTTGCAAGAAAAAAATATAACCCATCTATTCTCCAAAAAGTGTTTACTTCATAAAGGCATAACCATGATTACATAGTGCCAAAGAAAAGGGCAATTCAAGAGTCTTTGGAGTTCCCTTTGGTATTGGTGTGTTTGGCATAATTTCTATGATGAATGCTTTATGTACCACCCAGGCCCTCCTTTCAGAACTGACAATCTGTTCACGTACTTCCAGGGAGGGCTATCTGCAGATGACTTAGCCCATTGACTTGGCTACTAATCAGGGATTCATACCTTCAATAGGGTCATATCTGCATCCTGGGGCTATCTTACATCCAGTAAATGGCCAATATTGACAGTGAATACTACCACTCTGACTTCTATGGTGGAGCAACTCTTTAAGACTAATCCATTACCAAATCTCCTCTTAGGACTGCAGTGAATCTGTTATTACAATTGAAATGTAGATTAATTAATTAAACAAACAAATAATCAGAACAATATATAGTCATTCTCCTATTGCCATGGCCAAGACAGTGTTATGTCTACTATGGAAGGAGTCCCTAAGGTTCTCCAGGAACCGGGAGAATTTCTGTGGGTCTGAATCAAGGGTCCAGAACATAAAGTGAGATAAGGGAGAGTTCATCAACCCAAGAGGGATCATTCAAGATTTAAAATTTAACACTCTGGCAAAGGCTTTGGGAAACAATGTTAGCATATTGCTAGAATGGTTCTTGGAAGCCTGGAAAAAAGTTACTGCCAACCCTATAAAAATAGACATGCCAGAATTGCCATGCAAGGCAGTATACGAAGGAACTGAAAGCTTCAGAGATATTATTTTGGTCCACAGATTCCTGAAAGATGAGCCAAATGACCATGTTCTATAGGATAACCCAAAGACAATGACATAATTAAAATGTTATTGAACAGAACAACCACTCTCCCTGAGAAGCCCAGTGGTGGTTATTTCCTGAGCTAAATTCTTTAGCAGAAGCATGATGATAGGGATTGCTCTGAGCTCTGCACACACCAGAAAACAACCTTTCAGCACATGACTAAGAATTACTATAACCTCAGTCTAGCTTCACAGTTTACAGCCAGTGATCTAGAAAATTCATTCCTTTCCATCCTTCTCAGTGAGGAGGAAGAGAACATTTCACATTTCCTTGGAGGAAACAACAGTACAAATTTAGTCTTGCCCCAAAGCTACCTTTGGCCTCTTATGGGAAATGGGCTGTCTGGCTGTTGGGTGAAATATCACATGGTGTCAGAGAGTTGATCTGACTAATTATCAATAGGTGACAAGCTTCGATACGGCTTGTGAAATTCCAAAGATTGGAAGTAAGCCTTTTCGGGAACTTTAGAGCCTTTGATCAGTGATAATTTTAAGCATGTGAAGCGTGTTGTGTGTTCTACTCTGAGTGAAGGGAAAACCATTGCAGCTCACACTTCACACCACTAAGGATGAAGCACCAGGCTTAAGCTTCCCTGACTCTAGAGGCAGAGCATCCAACTCTAGCACAATTGCAATTACATGTATGGTGTGTATGAGTGATTTGCCTGCATTGTGTGCCAGTGCCTGCAGAAGCCAAACAAATCAGTAGATCACCTGAAGCTGGAGTTCCAGATGGTTGTGAGCTACCATATGGTACTAGGAAGCAAACCCTAGTCCTCTGGAAGAGCAGCCAGTGCTCCTAACTGCTCAGCCATCTCTCCATTTCTAGTTCTAAAGTTTTAAACCTCAAAGCCACTCACTCTTAGTGGTCTTAGAATGGAACCTGAATACTAATTTCAGATTTCGGTGAAGGCATCTCTGTTACCAAAGTCATATTATCTGGCAGCTCTGTGGCAACTTCGAATGGGGAAATTGTAAAACATACCCACAGGATGAAGGTGTCCACACTGTGCCATTGGAAAGTAATGACTATACATCTTTTGAAAACAATCAGTTTGGTTTGTTCTGCTGAGTGCTGTAATTATGGACAGTTTCACCCTGAAATATCCAATAAGCAAGTAGCCAATATTGGCCATATGGGTTCTGCATACAACAGACCACGAGGTTGGGGAATAGAAGTTGTATATTTGGGATTAAATACAGCTAAGACCATATCACAGCTTCGTGCTTCAGGGGCCATTGCTTGTCCTGCAGACATCACTCATAGAAGTTATCCAGGAAAATAGATGATACAGAAACTCTCAAGGATCTGTTTCCAGACACTGAGTACTTCTTACTATTGGAAGTAAGAGGATTTGAGTGGACAGAGAGATGATCTGAAATGCAGGCTATGTGTGTCATTTAGCTACTCCCCGTAGGAATGAGACATCTGTCCCCTCAGCTGTGACGAGTGTTGGCTTCTGATGATTCAAAACTAATTTCCTTAAGGGGAATTTTCTTCTCCTGAAAGTGCCTGTCTGTGTTAGCTTTCCATCAGTATTATAAAATACCCTAGATAGTTAACTTCTGAAAAGAAAAGATTTATTGGGATGGATAGTTTCTTACCTGCCAGTCCATAATGGGATGAACATGTTGTCAAGCCTCTGAGGCATTGTCAGCTGGCAATAGATGTGAGCTTGTCACATTTCAAACTGTTACGTCATGGCCAGAACAAAAGAAAAAATGGAACAAGAATACAGGGCCCCATCATAGTCTCCCAGGCTAGGCATCCAATGACATTAGAATCTCTCACCGGTCCCCACCTTCCAAAATTTCCAGCACTTGTTAATTACACCACCCTGGTGAACAAGCCTTTAACCCATGGACCTTTCAAGGACATTTTTCATCCAAACCACAATATTACCTCACCAAGATCATGGCCTGTCTGCAGGAGTACAAAAGGCCAGCTTCATTCCTTTGATGGAGACCAATTCTGAATGGTCATTTCAGGTTCAGAGGTTATAAATGAAGCAGTCAAGGTGCTTGATAGGATTGCATTGTAGTAGAGGACCTCTTGTTCAGCCCAGCTCCTCTTACTTCCTTACAGACATCAATCTCTACCTGCCTCTGGTTTTGTGGAACAGAACTTAAGCCCTCCTGGTTGACATTAAAGAGCTGTTTAATAATAATAAAAAAAAAAACAGCCATAAAAAGTTTCTAAATTCTTACTGTTAACATACCTCAAAACATTCTCATGCCTTCTCTTCATGTGTTGTGATATTTCAGCTATGCACTTTGCATGTACACACATATGCTCACATATATTTAAATATATATATATGCCCTTCACTACACCTGGCGACCACACAGGCACAAAGAAAGAAGATAATAGGTCTTATATTCATTCCATGTGATACAGTAGAATACTTGCTATGTCAGACATTCTGGATTCAAGGGCAAAATAATGCTAGATGTCTGGCCTTAAGACCTGACTGAAAGAGTGACAGTAAAACACACTAAAAGATAAAATACATTAAGATTCATTGATCACAATACCAGAATTGCGGTTATTGTGCAGAATCTCATGAAGAGATCTGTGTGGTTATTATCAAGAACATGCTTATTCTGAGCCTAGGGATTAGCAAAAATTATTTCTGTGAAGAATGGAATTGGGGAAGGTTGGACCAGCATGAGGAAGGAAAAGAAACAGGTTTCAGGAGTGTGTAAGACCCAGACCAAAGACTGCGGTACGGAGTAGTGTGAGGTAGAGCGAACTGCTGACATTCACTGAATGACTTCAGGCAGGGGAGCAACATGGTGAGATTTTCATTTTGGAATTATTGCTGTCGTCCAGCAGAGCCTAGGGACTATATTTGAGGTGAATACCAGCAGGAGCCCCATGCAGCAGTCTAGATGCGACATGATGACTTGACTGATGGAGTCGCAAGAGTCATGAAGAAAATCAAATCATGGACTCTTGAGATGGCAAGGCTATCAAATTGGATGTGTAAATGGAGAGGTTAAAGCTTCCCCCCCCCCCAAGTGTCTATATCTGTTTGGGCTAGAAACAGAAGTGCAGTTTACTGATATATGCATTGGAGGCAGAGGAGTGAGCGTGCTAGTTGTATGTTTGCGGGAGATTCCATTTGAGAGACTCCAAAGCAATTGAGTATGTGGTAGACTCTAGAGACGATACTACTTCAGGAGCAGAGGAAGACGGGGAAGATGATAGAAGCAAAGGCAATTGTAGCTGCCAAGTCACAAGAGCTATCTGTGTGCAGGGTCCTCTCTGTAGGATCCGGGAATTATGAGATAATATCTACTGTGATCTGTCTGGTGTAAGTCAGGCAAATTCCTCAATCTTTTCCCACTGTTCTAGTTGGAAATCTCTTCTGAGTTTTGGAACTCTGTGTTCCTATTTACTTGTACACAGCAGACTTTCACACATCAGCTATCATGCCATCAAGGCAGGATGAGCCCTCTCTGTATCTATCATGTATGTGTCACTGCCCCCCCTCCCTCTGGAAAACAGCAACTACCGTGTGCAGCTCAACAAGATGCAGGTGTCCCAAAGGCCAGGCCTGCATGTCAGTGGACGTGGAAACAAATGACCCAGTGCTGCCTGTTGGCAAAACCATATGATATACAGAAGGTTTATTTAGGATACAGTTGTTCTGCACTCCAGGCTTTTTGAAGAAGAAATAAGGCTGGATGTGCTGATTCATGCCTATAATCTTGGCACTTGGGTAGAGAAGCCTGGAAAATCAGAAGTTCAAGGAAAGAAAAAAAAATACATGTAATTATCTTTTACCCTTTGAAGAATCTGCCACTCCATTAAATTAATCAAGTGTGGTCCAAACTAAAACATGTGGTTTGTTTTAAAAATTAGTTCTCTTGTTTACTTTAATTGGTAAATTACCAACAATATATATATATGAAATAAAATATGGTTATTTACTTATGAGAATTTGTTGCCACCCTCCTTCTCTGGACCATAATTTTTTGTTTAACCTGAGGCAGTTTTTGTTTTTGTTTTTTACTATCTCAGCAACTTCCTGGGATGTTCTAAAATCCTTAACCCTTAAGGAACTGGAATAAATGAGTAGCAAATGTGTAGGTTGCTTCAGTTGCATGAGAAGGGAGAGAGGCTGTAGGAAAGGCGGCTTTCTTCTTCCCTCCCTGACTCCTTGCTCCAGAGATGAGGGACAGAGCACGCTTCCATGCCAGACTGTGAGGGAGCTGTAGAGTTTGGGGTCTCCTCCTCTTCCCTGCCTTCTCCTTTTGCTCCAGGAGAATCCCAGTGCATGCTGTCAGTTCAAATGATCAGCTGTAAAGCACTAAGATTAGTCCCCACAGCCAAAGTGGCAGGCTTGCCCAGCCGTTCATGCATGTTAAGTTTTGTGTGTGCACACACCAGTCTATGACTCATGACTATGTCTTGAGTTGATTGTGTTATTGTCCATCCCCCTCCACAACCCCCGAGAGATGAACGCATAGTCAAGAGGAGAGTGGAAGAATGTGTCTGACGGTTGCAGAGTAGCAGAACCGGGCTGGAATTGCTATAGTTTGGCTCTTGAGGCTGCGAGCTTTGGTGTGCTGCTAAACTCAAGCAGGGGATTTGGGCAAGAATATGAAGGAAGTACAGAGGAGAAATTCTCTTCACAGGTGGCCGAGGATAAAAGAGCCCAACAGGTCTGTATTGATTTCTGTAACTCAGACAGTAAGAGCATAGAAAGAGAATTTTCCTTAGCTTAAACTTGTTGTGAAATAGAGGGAGATAAATTTAACTATCTAAACTTGTTTGAGATTTCAAGAAGTAGGCCCTTGAGACTTAAAAAAAAAATCAAGTGAAGTGAATTAAAATTAGGAATTGTTTTCTGAAAATTCATGTAACTCTTAGCAATGATTTAAGCCTTCCAAACAACATAAATTATATATGCAAATTGCTTCTAATTATAATGCCTCTCCCTCTAGATCACTGAACTCTTACACAATAGGATTTTAATTGATTCATATCAGCCTATACGCCTAGTGTTTGAGTAGAAATATGCTCATTGTCAAGAAAATACATTTATTTAGTCATTTATAAGCATTTCAAGAACATAGGTTCTATGGATTTACAGCTTTAAAGGTTTTCAGATTTAATGTTCTGTGTGTACATTTTGTGTTTGTGGCACATGCATGTAGGTGTGCCAGTGTGTGCACTCACATCCATGCATGCAGAGGCCAGAGGAGGCCGTCCAGGACTTCTCTTTGTCACTCTGAGCCTTTCTGCCTGGAGGCAGCACCTGTCACCAGATCAGAAGCCTGTCATTAAGCTGGCCAGTGAGCTTCTGGGATCCTTTTTCCCCTCCCTATTGCTTGGGAGGGAAAGCTGGCTGTAGTTTTTTAATGTGGGTGCTAGGGATTCAGGGGCATATCCTCACGCCTCAGCTTCAAGCTCCGTTACTCACCAAGTCTTCTACCCAGCCAAAAGATCTATTTTAAATGTGGTTATCTATCTTAGAAACTAGTTCCTAGCATCCAATCACAATGAAACCTACTTGGAACATCTTTTCAAGAAGATTTGTAGGTTTCTTTTATGGGAATCTAACTTTTCAAAATTCATTATTTTTATTTTATGTGTTTTGCCTGTATAATTGTCTGTGAACATGTCATACTTCCTGAAACTGGAGTTACAAACAGTTTTGAGCTTCCTGGTAGATGCTGAGAGTTGAACCTGGGTCCTTTAGAAAGACAGCCAGTGCTCTTGATCACCGGGCCCCCCTTTTTACTCTCTCTTCTCTCTGTCTATCTCTCTGTTTCAGAACAGGGCTTCTCTGTATAGCCCTGGCTATCCTGGAGCTTTCTCTGTAGACCAGGCTGGCCTCAAGCTCATAGATCTGCTTGCATCCTAAGAGCTGGAACATTAAAGGTGTGTGTCATCGCTGTCCAGCTGAATCTAACACTTTTTAAATACTTCCCCTTGTGTATAGATTTTTGAATCATTTTCTCATTAAGACTATAATTCACCTAGAGAACCAGATTTGTGGACATTTGGATGTCCTAATGTCCCTACAGCTGAAATTTGTCATTCTAACCCATTTGGAGTTGTCAGCATGTTTCGGCTTGTGTTTACTGTCATTCGAATGTCCCTCCCAAAACTCATGCTGAAATTTAACTGTCATTGCTACAGCATTCAGAGTTTAAGAACTCTTAAGGGATGGTTTGGTCATGATGCCTCTACCATCAGAATGGGACTGAGGCTTTTACACGGAGAGTGGTTTCCAGCAGAAAAGATAAATTCAGCCTTGTGTCTCTGTATGTTCTATTCAATAGCAACTCCTCTGTGATGTTCTGAAGACCATGAATACCCTTGCCAGGTGCTCTTGGGATGTTTGCCTCCAGAACTAGGAGCCAAATACATTTCTATTATATATAGTTGCTGAGTCAGTGATATTCTCCTCTGGTGCCAGAAAACAAAATAAAATCTTCTTTAATATTTTTATTGTGTCATAAAAAATTTTGTTTTTCCTTTTTCTTAACGACATTCCTAAGAGGCCACTGTTTTGGATTGAGCTTCTGTTCTAGGCCCAACCAAGTGAGACTGAAGTAGAAAAAGTATTTGTGTTCATATACTTGCTAGGGAAACTTCACATCAAAATGGGATACTTTATATTTTCTGATTCTTGATATTTTATTTATTTTTATTTTATGAATGGATACCTGAATATATGTCTCTGTACCACATGTATACAGTGCCCATGAAGGCCAGAAGCAGGTGTCAGATACACTGGAACTGAGGTTATAGATGCTGGCTGTGAGCTGTCATGTAGGTTCTGGGACTGGAACCTGGGTCTTCTGAAAGGGCAGTCCGTGCTCCTAACCTCTGAGCTATCTCTCCAGCCTGCAATGAATCTTCAAATCGAACAGAAATGAACACATACCCACAACTGCATGTGATGAATAGCAGTTAACCAGAAGATGCCCAGTTTGTTGGAATCGGTGTGACAAGGATGAAGAAGGTTCTCTCTGTTTTAACCCTCTGAGGAAAACAAGTTTGAAGTGACCACTTTGTTCTCTTCCCCCTCCCTCCCTTCCTCCCTCCCTCCCCTTCTCTCTCTTCCTCCCTCCCTCCCTCCCTCCCCATCTCTCTCTTCCTCCCTCTCTCCCTCCCTCCCTCCAGCCCTCTCTCCCTCCTTCCTGAGCACTTCCCCTTCTCTTTCCTAGAGATCAAACCATCTATACAGGCTTTGCTCGGCTACATCCTGAGCTCTTCAGTTTTCTTTACACCTGTTCCTGTTTGCACTTTCTTCTTTTCTTTTGTCTCTTCTCTTCTCTTCTCTTCTCTTCTCTTCTCTTCTCTTCTCTTCTCTTCTCTTCTCTTCTCTTCTCCTCTTTTCTTCCCTTTTCCCTGTAAAACTAGAATTTTCTTCCCATCTTATCTGACAACTCACTTTGTTTTATATTAAAAGTTCTATTCTGCAGTTGAGTGACACCCAGTTAGAGAAATCTGGTAATTGCCAATTTGATCTCTAATATTTTTTGTAATTTTGTCTTCTGTCAGGAGTCTTCATGGACTTGCACTGGACAGTCTCTCGAATCTTAGAACCTCAGTGCAGACAGTGAAACAGTGAGCTGCTCTCTAGAGCTCACACAGGGTCATGTTTAGAAGCAATTGTTTGAATTCTCAAAAACTCTTAAATCTAGTATTTATTTTCTGTAATGGCCCTGTAATTTACAAACCAGCTTTCCCCTGAGATTTAAAGGCCTCATGATTGCTTCTCTTGATGGTTGATGTGAATGGATATAAGGAATAATGATAAGCTTATTACAGTGAATGAAGCTCAGAGAGGAAAGGAAACAGGTCACACCGAACTAACAGTACTGCTCCTGTCTGTAAGAGCACTGTTCCAAATCTGATTGGATAAGGAAGGATTATAACTCAAGTGAACTGTCTTCTCAAAAAGGATTTGGGTTCTCATTAAACAGTATTTATCAGAATTAAAATCTAGGAAAATAAATATTAAGATATATGACATGAAAATGTTTTATTCATGGAATTCAGGTTATAGGATTAGGGGATAGGGTAAAAGAAGATATATAAAATAGGACAGATACAGCAGTCTATAGGACAGTCTCAACTGTATCTGTAATACATTTCAAAAAAAAAGGAACATCAAAAAAAAAAGTGGAGTATAGAAGTGAACAAGTCAGAGGGAACAAGAACACCACAAGAAGATTCACAGAGTCACTTAACCTGGGCACATGGGTTCACTGAGACTGAACCACCAACCAAGAAAAATGGACCCTCTACACATTTGCAGTCAGTGTGCAGCTTGGCCTTTATGTGGGTCCCCTAACAAGCAGAGTAGAGGCTATTTCATTCTTTGTTCCCTGCCATTGGTTCCCCTTGGCACTACCTGGACTGCCTGGTTGGGCCTCAGTAGGAAAGATTGTTCTTAGTCCTACTGGGTCTAGATGACACAAGTACCCAATGGGAGTTCCCCTTCTCTGAGGGGAAGTGGGAGGGGGCATTGATCGAGGGAGGGAATTGTAAGGGTGGGACTGGAAAGAAAGGAAGGAGGAGGCTCCTATTAGGATAGAAAGTGAATAATAAATAAATATATAAATGAAGATTCTGGAGATCATACAAAAGATACCTAGAGAATATTCTATCATATTTTCTTTGGTTTCTCTCTGCTAGTCCTCCTTTCTACATCTGTTGTCTTTACTTTGGAGATGTATTTACTTTATTCTGTGTGAAGCCATGCTTTGCCTGCATGTGTGTTCCTGTACTACAAAACAGCTGTTTCCCCCAGAGACCAGAAGAAGGCATCAAATCCTCTGCAGCAGGAGTTACTGATGATTATGAACCATCACGTAGGTGCAGGTAACTGAACCCGGGTCCCTTGCAAGAGAACTAGTGTATTCACCCATGGATTAGTTCTTTCTCAAAGCTAGATGATTATGGAAGATTGGTGCTGTCCCTAATTGGAGAGAACAAAGCCCTGATACTGAGATATATCCTTGGAAGTACTGTAAACAAAATTACCTACTTCAGACGCATTATAGCTAGAATATTCTCTTAAGATAAAATGTTAATACACAACAAAGCAAGTTCTTTGACTTTTTGAAAGTTGTGATTATCATTTAGTTGTATTTATTTATATTTATTTGATAGAAATTCATTTGTTTTGTTTGTTTGTTTTTGTTTTTGATTGAATTTTTTATTTTATTCAATATATTTTTATTTACATTTCAAATGATTTCCCCTTTTCTGGTCCCCCACTCCCCAAAAGTCACATAAGCCCCCTTCCCTCCCCCTGTTTTCCCACCCACCCCTTCCCACTTCCCTGTTCTGGTTTTGCCTTATATTGCTACACTGAGTCTTTCCAGAACCAGGGGCCACTCTTCCATTCTTCTTATACCTCATTTGATGTGTGGATTATGGTTTGGGTATTCCAGTTTTCCAGGCTAATATCCACTTATTAGTGAGTGCATACCATGATTGATCTTTTGAGACTGGGTTACCTCACTTAGTATGATGTTCTCCAGCTCCATCCATTTGCCTAAGAATTTCATGAATTCATTGTTTCTAATAGCTGAATAGTACTCCATTGTGTATATATACCACATTTTTTGCATCCATTCTTCTGTTGATGGATACCTGGGTTCTTTCCAGCTTCTGACTATTATAAATAGGACTGCTATGAACATAGTGGAGCATATATCTTTGTTACATGCTGGGGAATCCTCTGGGTATATGCCCAGGAGTGGTATAGCAGGATCTTTCAGAAGTGACATGCCCAGTTTTCTAAGGAACCGCCAGACTAATTTCCAGAGTGGTTGTACCAATTTGCAACTCCACCATCAGTGGAGGAGTGTTCCTCTTTCTCCACATCCTCACCAACACTTGCTGTCTCCTGAGTTTTTAATCTTAGCCATTCTGACTGGTGTAAGGTGAAATCTTAGGGTCGTTTTGATTTGCATTTCCCTGATGACTAGTGAAGTTGAGCATTTTTTAAGATGTTTCTCTGCCATCCGAAGTTCTTCAGGTGAGAATTCTTTGTTTAACTCTGTACCCCATTTTTTAATAGGGTTATTTGGTTTTCTGGGGTCTAACTTCTTGAGTTCTTTGTATATATTGGATATTAGCCCTCCATCTGATGTAGGGTTGGTGAAGATCTTTTCCCAATTTGTTGGTTGCCGATTTGTCCTTTTGATGGTGTCCTTTGCTTTACAGAAACTTTGTAATTTTATGAGGTCCCATTTGTCAATTCTTGATCTTAGAGCATACGCTATTGGTGTTCTGTTCAGGAACTTTCCCCCTGTACCGATGTCCTCAACGGTCTTCCCCAGATTCTTTTCTATTCGCTTCAGAGTGTCTGGCTTTATGTGGAGGTCCTTGATCCATTTGGAGTTGAGCTTAGTACAGGGAGACAAGGATGGATCAATTCGAATTCTTCTGCATGCTGACCTCCAGTTGAACCAGCACCATTTGTTGAAAAGGCTATCTTTTTACCATCGGATGTTTTCAGCCCCTTTGTCGAGGATCAAGTGGCCATAGGTGCATGGGTTCATTTCTGGATCTTCAATCCTGTTCCATTGATCTGCCTGCCTGTCACTGTACCAATACCATGCAGTTTTTTTTTTGTTTTTTTTTGTTTGTTTGTTTTTTTGGTTTTTTTAACCATGCAGTTTTTAACACTATTGCTCGGTAATATCGCTTGAGGTCAGGGATACTGATTCCCCCAGAATTTCTTTTGTTGTTGAGAATAGTTTTAGCTATCCTGGGTTTTTTTTTATTCCAGATGAATTTGAGAATTGCTCTTTCTAACTCTATGAAGAATTGAGTTGGGATTTTGATGGGTATTGCGTTGAATCTGTATATTGCTTTTGGCAAAATGGCCATTTTAACTATATTAATCCTGCCGATCCATGAGCATGGGAGGTTTTTCCACTTTTTGAGGTCTTCTATTTCTATTTCCTTCTTCAGAGTGTTGAAGTTCTTGTCATATAGATCTTTCATATGTTTGGTAAGAGTCACCCCAAGGTAATTTATACTGTTTGTGGCTATTGTGAAGGGTGTCATTTTCCTAATTTCTTTCTCAGCCTGCTTATCCTTTGAGTATAGGAAGGCCACTGATTTGCTTGAGTTGATTTTATAACCTGCCACTTTGCTGAAGTTGTTTATCAGCTGTAGGAGTTCTCTAGTCGAGTTTTTTGGGTCACTTAGGTAGACTATCATATCATCTGCAAATAATGATAGTTTGACTTCTTCCTTTCCAATTTGTATCCCTTTGACCTCCTTATGTTGTCTAATTGCCCGAGCTAGTGCCTCAAGTACAATATTGAAAAGATAAGGGGAAAGTGGGCAGCCCTGTCTAGTCCCTGATTTTAGTGGATTGCTTCAAGTAGGAATCCCTTTGTGATTGTGTTAATTTCTTAGAGTGATTGTGATAAATCATCACAGATTTGATATTTAAATAATAAAAATGTATTTTAACATCTGGAGCCAAACATATGATATCAATACTCAGGCCTAGGTCAGAAGTGGATAGAGTCCTTCTGTATTCCTCCCAGAGACTGCACAGGGATCTTTTTTTCTTCCTCTTTCAACTTCTGGTGGCTACTGAATTCCTGGTTTTGTGACAGCATCCCTCTCATCCCTGCATCCATAGCCACATAGTACATAGTATTTTCCTTCATAATCTTCCCTATGTGGCTGACTCATAGGAGGACATTAGTGGTTACATAATGGAACTTTTCACATTACAAGATGTGTAAGCACACTGGCTAATATCCTATTTTTCAGATCATATCAAGTTTGAGTGGGGGTCCTTTGGAGGCCATTCTTCACCTAAAAAAGTAATGTTTGTATTTATTATTTCAAGAATATTTGAGTACCCTAGAGGGGATAGGAACTCTATAAGAAGACCAGTAGAGTCTGCTAACCTGGACCCTTAGGGCTTTCAGAGACTGAACCACCAACCAAAGAGCATACTGCCCCTAGGCCTCTCCACACGTATGTAACAGATGTGCAACTTGGTCCTTATGTGGGTCCCAAGCAACTGTATGATGGGATATTCCAAAAGTTGTTGTCTGTCCATCCAATTTGTTTTTGTAGCTAGGCCGTCTTGTCTGGCCTCAGTTGGAGAGGATGTATCTAGCCCTGTAGAGACTTGATGTACCAGGGGAGAGGGCTACCTGGGGGGAGGGGGGCAACCACCTGCTCAGAGGAGAAGAGGAGGTGGGAATGGAGGGTGGCAGTAAGAAGTATGTAAAGTGATTAAATTAAAATAAAATAATATTTGAAGATGTTTCACTTCAATACTGTATGTCCCTATTTAAAATTCATTTTTCTTCAACTGTGCTAAAGGTATTCTCTGTCTCTCTACTTAGATAGCTTACTTTTATATAGACTATAGCAAAAATAAACATGTAATCAAATTCATCAGTGTACACCCCTAACCAGAAACTCGTCTTGGTTCTTTTCTTCACAAGTATAATCACCATCTTAGATTCTGAGTTTGGGAAACTCGGACTTCTGGGATTTATAGTAAAGAATATGTGGTTACTGGAGCAAAATATTCACCTCATGGTCAAAGCATAGAAGACAGAGAAAAGGAGATCAGTATTCCACATCTTCTTAGTGGCCATGCCCATAGTAACCAACAACCTCACACTGGGACCCATTGTTAAAGGTTCTACAACCTTCCAGTAGTGCAAAACTGAAGACCAGGCCATTAGCATATAGGCCTTTGAGGAAATATTCCAGATACAAATCACAGTACTATCGAAGTCCTATTTAATGGATGGACCGGAGTATCATTATATAATAGTTTCTTAATTGACTGCCTCAGGTCCAGTTTTCCTTATTCCATCTCATATTAACCTAGCAAGTTATTTTTAAAACAGTACCTTGGGCACTGAATTTTTCTAGATAGAAGTAGTGTTTGGCCCTTTGTTTCGTAGGACATTAAGAATGAATTCCTAAGCCTGTTTCAGCCTGCTTGTATATACATTTCCATATACACATATGTATATATAATATATATGCACATGTGTATGTACACACACATAGACCCCATATATTTTTTAAACTTTATTTATAATGCCTTCTTTACCTAACACCTTGTCTCCAGGGAGCTGCTTTCCTCAGAGACCTCCTGCATGTGCTGATTACCTTTATTTTTAAGCATTATCTTCCCTTTCTATCCGCTGATATGTCTGTGACCAATGTATTCTTCAAAAGTTGAATCGTATTTGCCGATCTAAACTGTAGGCTGAAATAGACAGGTTTCCTTGCATACTCCTAAGTAACATCTGTTACACAGCCATCTTAAGTGTCTCCTGCTTTCTTCTCTCCCACATCATATCAAGATATCTTTGTGGAATATGGCTTGTGATGGACAGGGATAATATCTTGCCTGTCTTTATATTTCTTTTCATGGCTTATCACAGAGCAGATATTTAATAAATATTTTTTCATTTCACATTGATGGATATAGTCTCCTTTTCCAGGTGTGCCTTATATTACATATTGTTTAGGGACCTTGAGGATATTTTTCTTGCCTAACATTTGGCCAAAATGTTGGCTCTTCCTTTTTTTAAACCCTTCCAACAATAGTTTCAAATTTCTTTTCCTACACAGTCCTATCAGCAGAATCCTTCAGAGAATTTGGGCAAACCAGAGCTCTAGGAACATGCATTATGTAGTTTGCCTATAAGACCACAGAGGCGAGGCAACAGCATTGTTGCAGTGTTGCCTCAGGTTTTCAGCCTTGAAGGTGTTTTGCTTTGAAGACATCCATATTAGGCATAGCAAGCGTAAGCAGGAATTAGGCCTAATTTTCTCCTTTCTTTAATAGGAAATGCTGCAATCACTGAGACTAACAGCAATGTACAGGAAGACAGGGTCTTGAGGCCTAGTTCTTTCAAAGATGAGAATTAAAAGTTCTGACTTTTGATAACCGCGAAGTTCAGTACTCTTCACTTTTTTATGATCTGATCATATTTTTTTTCCTTAAGTTTTCTTCCCCAGTAGTACTCTAGAGTGGATAGTTTAATCAAAAATACCCTGATGACTATGTAGTGGGTGTAGAGTACATCTAAGACATAGAAGTGCAGATGACGTGGCCGATTTCTTCCAGGAGATGTTCATTTATACCCGCCAGGAACAAATTTCAAGAGAGTATTCATAGTAGGACATGAGTGTTAGTTATATTTTCTTTATTAACAAAGACACAGGCAAGGGCTCTCCAGGAGCTAGGAGCCTTCTAGGGAATTGCCTTATTTTTCCCCAGCTGTTATCACACTTAACCACACTTTAGGCAACATGTTGCTTCACAAATTAAGAGCTGGTGAAACCCGATTTATACTTGACCAAGTCACTAAACTAATCGGCGAGGTCAGGCAATATGCAAAATACTTGCCATGTAAACCTGATGGCTTGGGTTCTTGTTACTAGACTGTTGGAAAAGCTGGACATGGTAGTGAATCTAGTAGTCTACAATTCCAGTATGCCCTGGTTTGCTGATGGGTGTAGAGATAAGAGCCTCCCAAAGACCATGGGATAGCTAGTCAGTGATGAGACCCTGTCTCAAATAAGGTGGAAAGGTAAGGACCAGTGTCTAAAGATGGTCCTCTGACTTTCATACACACATATGACACATGTGTCTGAGGTAAGCATATACATATACATCACACACACATACACACACACACTCACACACTCATACATCACAAACATACATAACACACACAACAGAAAATTGTTTCCAACTTTACCAAATCAGCACATTCCTGCCCATGTTTATGGAAGAAAAATCTCATTGTTTATTGTTAAATTATCTGTGCTCAGGAACACTGTACTGTCAGAGTAACTCCCAGAAATAAAAAGTCTCCTTTTGCAATGGAAACAAACGGCAAAATACTAACATAAAACTGAATGTTGCGTGAGTAACTGAGTAGCATTTCCTAATAAAGCCTAACAGTTACTTTCTGTCTGTCAGGTTCATCACTTAGAAAATCATAATACCTCAAATCAATCTTTGGATCAGTTCATTTTTTTGAGCAATATGTTATTCATGTATATAACTTCCTTATTATATCCTAGTCCTGATTTTAATGAAGACTGAGGTACAACCATGAGATAAATGGTAAATGTTAGGCTTTGGGCATCAGAAGATGAAAACAAAGACAAGAGTGTAAAATCAATGCTGGAATAAACGCAAGAAGGATATAATGACAAATGGTGATAAATATTGGGTTTTCTAACTCATGTAAGAGATTTTACAGAATATAAAAATCAAGAACATGTTTTTAAACCAAAATTATATAATATTCAATGGAAAATGGAGCTTGATTTACATATGTTTTGCTTTACTGAATTTATTAATTTTTTAAATAGTGCTCAATTTCTCTTCAAGGTTTATTTATTTTTGTGTTTACTTCATGAAATGCTATTGTTTATTACAGTGCATGGAGCTGCCACCTGGAAAAGCTCCATGGAAACGAATGCTTCCAGTTTGATGATTAGCAAACAAGAGTTCAAACCCATTTCCTTTCTCATGGCAGAGTTTGTCTGAGAAGTTTTAGAGTGACATTGAGGTGGTGGGAAGCAGGGTTTCTTTTTTCTCTGTCAGCTCACCTGTAAAATTGAAAGGAAATGAATCTCTAAATACCTGTTTGTCCTCTTTACTATTTTCAGAGAGTAGATAATTACTGTGCCCCGGAGCTCCCCATGTTGTTCCCACTGCTCTATTCTCCTTTACCCTTCCCTCTAAGGGCCACCTAATGATGCTCTTGTAAATGCCTTCCAGTATACCTTCAAATAAAGTGCCAATGTGCTTGAGGCCAGAGTGTCTAAAGCTATGAATGTCTTTAGTAAATATTTGGAAAGTGATAGTGCAAAGGAAATGCAGGGGTAAAGGATAGGAAAGACCCTGTTGGTTTATATGGAATTCAGCTTATCAGGAGTCACAGAGAAGTCATCTGGGCTGTTTCTGCCTCAGGCTGACTCTCCTCCTTCCAACTCTCATCCCTTCTCTTCCCCCCCCCCTCTCTCTTCATCTCCATTTTCAATCTGTTCTTTACATCTTCTTCCCCACCCCCACCCCCCATTTACCGAGGCTTCTGTAGCCTTTACACTTACTGAAGTAGATGTGGGTCATATTTTCAAGGTTGGAGGAGACACATTAGTAATGTTGAGATGACTTAATATGATCATGGAAAGCTAAGTGGAACCATGCAGAAGGGAAGAAACCATATACAGATTGGATGCCCGGGTCTTACTTACTCATATTGTGGTCTCAAAATGTTCTACAAGCAAGCAAGAAAACAAACAAACAACTCTGAGGATGGCAATAAAGTTTCCTTTTCAAGGTATTTTTCTTGAAACTGTGCCTGGGGGGGAGGCATGCATATAACCTGAGGTTAAAGGAGTACTAGGAAGAAAGATTGCAAATTCAAGGGCTACTTTGGAAGCTAGACCCTATCAGGAAAAGCAAATGGCCAGTGAACCACCCCAATAACTAGCACAGAATGCTAACTGTCAGGGTGTAGTAGTGGTACACACACCTTGGAGGTAACCAGCAGAATTCTCTTTGGACCTAAGACTGAACAAGAGGGAATTCAGGCCTGATTTTGGAAACCTAGCCAACAGTCCAGGCCTAGTGAAATTGTAGATCTTTGAAGAGACCCTACTGCCACTTTACTAATTCAGCACAATCCCTAAATACATTCTAAATATTTGTCCTAATGTATAAAAGTGAGTGTGATCCTTAGCCCTTATCAAGGAAACAACAGATAAGTACCAACTAATCAAAATGCAAAGTTGTGGAGCCTTATCCCAGTGAATTAATCTACAACACATTTCCACACCTAAGGCTTAGGAATCATTGCAGAAGCCTTGGTGGAAAGACTGCAAGAGGTAGGAGATCAGGAGGTTTTCTCTGAGACTGTGTTTCCTAGTAATGTCAGAAGCTACACTCATAAAGTCTCATGAACATGATTGGCTAAAAATGATCAAAACAAAGATGATACAAATAGACACGCCAGAGTGGAAAAGAAAGTCCACGAGGCCTCAACCTTCCACAAAGGACTACAGGAAAGTAGGGAACTACAGGACTAGGGAACACTCAGAGTTGGAAGAAGTAGTGCTCCCCAAGAAAGAGCACACCAAGTAGTTACCCAATTCCAATCCCTGCTATCCCTGAAAACACAAGATTATTTTTAGGACTCACACACACACACACACACACACACACACACACACACACACACACACACAGCTCTGAGTTTTGCTTTCTCCCTCAGGGTGTGCAGACACTGATGCATACTAGGCTAGATAGATACAGCAGAGGCTGGAATGGGTGGGTTCTGCAGGATCCTGGTCTGTCTGGGAGTGCTGGGGGGGATGGGTTGGGGTGTGGGTGTGGGTCACTTCTCCAAGGATTTTAATGTTACAGATCTTTGAGACAGCACTCAGTGAAACCGCTTAGACAATCTTCAGTGAAACAGCTTGTGTATACATGTTTTATTCAGGGTAGTCAAAGGCTGTATATGAATACTGGGGAGTGAAAAGAAGGTGTTTTTTGTTTTTTGTTTTTTTTCCCAAGGTGAAGGTACACGATTGGCTGGAGTTTAAAGTACTGGGAATGCCTCACTTGCATGGAGAGGCACTCTGTGAATCCCAGGTACTGGCAGAAAGATGGAGGAGGTATGAGCAGGGTGTCAGAAGGAAGATCTGAAACCTGTGAATTTAAATGTACTTACAGCTGCCTTTGATGCTTTGAGGGAATTAGTTTATCATGCCATATGTCCAAGCTAACCCTCCTAGAGAACTTGAGTTTCTCCCCCACTGCATTATGATGGAGGCTATCCACTTTCTAGCAGTGCCCATCAAAACATTGTTAGTATTTTGGCTGACTACCATGTTGTGTAATCTGGTGTAAGTTAGTTTCTATAACCAGATCACCGGTTGAGTGTCCTTAAAGTGCCAGATTGGTATTTGCATTGACATGAAAGGTAAGTAGGTAGAATATTACGGGGAACAGTGCAGGAACCATGTCTACAGTGTGTGCTGTCCCTGCTTAGCTCCGTATCTCTGTGTTTCCCTGCCCTGAAGGACAAATTATCCTTCCATGAGCTTTTACATTTACATACTTCTTCATAATGATTGGCCAGTTCTCTGTTGCTCACATTAAACTACAGAAATAACCTTTGTCATTTCTGATGTCCCTGTGGTTGCTGTCACCTTACATCCATTTTTAGATGTTCCTCAAACCCACTGAAGTGAAGTGTAGATTTCTGACAGTGTGAAAATTTTTGTTCTAGTTTTCTCTTTGGAGAAAGAGAAATTTCCTGTCTTCTTTGACAGCTGGACAGGGAGAGATTGCAATCTCATTTCCTTCTCAGTATTCTCTGGCAAAATCATGAATAGGCAGCATTTTAGTTGGTTGACTTCCAAAAAAATGTTTCCTGTCAAACTCCTGTCAGGAGTTTGAAATTCAGGGAACAACTTTTTCCAGTTGTGATTTTATGTTATTTAATTTTTGAACTCTGAATTATGATTCTTTTACTCTCTAGGAGCTATGCTGTGCTCCCTATAATCCAAAGTAAGATGTAAAGGCATTTCATTTCTTGGTGTTGATGCAACACAGGATGTATCTAACAGCCGAATTCTCAGATGGGGATTACTATTGCTAGTAGTTTAATTATTATCATATTTTAAATTCAGTCTATCAAAAGTCAATATCTAAGTAACCTTTCATGATTCATTTTACAGTTCCATGTGCTTTTTCAAGGCTATTGTAGAAGTAGAAAGGGGAACATTGCTTTCATCTTTTAAACTTTTGTAGTCATCATTTCCCCCATCTCCATCCTAAAATTGTTAGGAAAGAAACTAAAAATAAATTAGATATTTCTGATTTCCTCAGAATCAAGGGTATGAGATGAAAATTTAAAATCTTGAACCATCTTTGTGAAGATTACTTTGTGGATAATAGTGTTCATTCTCCAAGTCCCAGGGCCTGGATTTGAATTCCTACCACCCACATAAAAGCTAGGTATAGCTACATATGCCTGTGATTTCAGCACAGTGGAGAGGAACATGTAGATCTGGAGAAATTTGTGCCCAGCCTTGCTGAAACATGAAACATGAAACAAGGTCTTTCTGGTTCAGTGAGACCCTATTTCAAAGCAATAAGGCCTAGAGCTACAGGGAACATGTGCATGCCCATGGATATATGTACACACGCAGTCCACACACACACACACACACACACATATAAACACACACACACACACACACACACACACACACACACACACACACACACGAAACCACAAAACATCTTCAATAATTTTACACTGAATTCTATCCCAATTTAAGACTTTCAGTGGTTGAGTGGGCATCCAGGGATAGGGCACAATAGAGTTTTACATCTATGACGTTCTGTTGAGAATTCACCACGGGGTGAAAGAGAATAGAATATCCCCTTGGTCATGTAGGTATATGCAGTTTTTTAACCTTCTTATTCAGCTAATCTCTTATAGTGTGTACTGGGGATAAAAATAATATAATACCCACTGCATTCTTCTTATTTGGTTTTTGTAAGAATTAAGTATGCAAACAAATAAGTTCTCCAGTAAACAAGACAGAAGAGGCAGTATGTTATTTGTGGGCATATTTAGTTCAAAGTTCACATCTTGATACAAGGGCCCTGAGCATCAAATCTTTAATAGCATTCATAGTATTGAATTAATGACAACTAGACTGACTCTGAAGAGTTAGTAAGTATAGCATTTGAACTGAAGCAGAGTCTAACGTAGCTCTGTCCATCTTGTTTCCTCTCATGGATAAGCTTAAAATTGTGTTTAGTAGAATTAATCCCTTAAAAGAAAGAACACACTGGTAAGATCTAAGCATTTTATGCTTGAAATGAGTCTGTTTATTAATTGTTTGTCCAGAATATGTTCTGAAATGTTTTTTCAATTATTCTAGAAGGTTTTGATAGGGCTAATTCCTATGGTTAGGGATATTCTGCTACCCGATACTCCTCTATGACCCATGGCCAAGAAAGAGTTTCAGTACATTTGCAGTCAGGTTACACTGACTCCGTTCTGTGAGGATTTCTCCACCATTCTCCTTTTCTCAGAATCAGGTAACAGAATAGTTATCATTAGCTAAGAGCCTAAAGTCTTGTCTAATTTTCTCCCAGTGTCTTTTAGTCATCTGCAACCGTACACCATCCAGAGCAGGATTTAGAGAGCTATCACTTAAATTCTTCTTCAATTTAGGTTCTTAAGTTTCAGGATCAGTTAAGAACTAGGAAGGATGAGTAAACCCACAGAGTGTTGCACAAAGGTAGCTCAGGTCACTCAAACTGGGGACATAATTTCTCTAGTCTCAAGATAGGCAGTGGTGTTTACCAGGGTACTAAGCAAAATCTATCAGTGAGAACATAAACTGTTCTCTCTATTGTTCTCTTCCTTTTTTTCAGCCCACATTCAGATGAAAGTATGTTCTTCTCAATAGTTTGTGTGCTTGTTCTTAAATTGTTACCTACGTCTGGAATAACAAAAAACCCAGGATAGCTAAAACTATTCTCAGCAACAAAAGAAATTCTGGGGGAATCAGTATCCCTGACCTCAAGCAATACTACAGAGCAATAGTGTTAAAAACTGCATGGTATTGGTACAGTGACAGGCAGGAGGATCAATGGAACAGGATTGAAGATCCAGAAATGAACCCATACACCTATGGCCACTTGATCCTCGACAAAGGGGCTGAAAGCATCCAATGGAAAAAAGATAGCCTTTTCAACAAATGGTACTGGTTCAACTGGAGGTCAGCATGCAGAAGAATTCGAATTGATCCATCCTTGTCTCCTTGTACTAAGTTCAAATCCAAATGGGTCAAGGACCTCCACATAAAGCCAGACACTCTGAAGCTAATAGAAAAGAAACTGGGGAAGACCCTTGAGGACATCGGTACAGGGAGAAAGTTTCTGAACAGAACACCAATAGCGTATGCTCTAAGATCAAGAATTGCCAAATGGGACCTCATAAAATTACAAAGTTTCTGTAAGGCAAAGGACACCATCAAGAGGACAAATCGGCAACCAACAAATTGGGAAAAGATCTTCACTAACCCTACATCAGATAGAGGGCTAATATCCAATATATATAAAGAACTCAAGAAGTTAGACTCCAGAAAACTGAACAACCCTATTAAAAAATGGGGTACAGAGTTAAACAAAGAATTTTCACCTGAAGAACTTCGGATGGCAGAGAAGCATCTTAAAAAATGCTCAACTTCATTAGTCATTAGGGAAAAGCAAATCAAAACAACCCTGAGATTTCACCTTACACCAGTCAGAATGGCTAAGATTAAAAATTCAGGAGACAGCAGGTGTTGGAGAGGGTGTGGAGAAAGAGGAACACTCCTCCACTGCTGGTGGGGTTACAAATTGGTACAACCACTCTGGAAATCAGTCTGGCGGTTCCTCTGAAAACTGGGCACCTCACTTCCAGAAGATCCTGCTATACCACTCCTTGGCATATACCCAGAGGATTCCCCACCATGTAATAAGGATACATGCTCTACTATGTTCATAGCAGCCCTATTTATAATTGCCAGATGCTGGAAAGAACCCAGGTATCCCTCAACAGAAGAGTGGATGCAAAAAATGTGGTATATCTACACAATGGAGTACTATTCAGCCATTAGAAACAATGAATTCATGAAATTCTTAGGCAAATGGATGGAGCTAGAGAACATCATACTAAGTGAGGTAACCCAGTCTCAAAAGATCAATCATGGTATGCACTCACTAATAAGTGGATATTAACCTAGAAAACTGGAATACCCAAAACATAATCCACACATCAAATGAGGTACAAGAAGAAAGGAAGACTGGCCCCTTGTTCTGGAAAGACTCAGTGAAGCAGTATTCGGCAAAACCAGAAAGGGGAAGTGGAAAGAGGTGGGTGGGAGGACAGGGGGAGAGAAGGGGGCTTGCGGGACTTTTGGGGAGTGGGGGGCTAGAAAAGGGGAAATCATTTGAAATGTAGATAAAAAATATATCGAATAAAAAATGGTAAAAAAAAAAAAAAAGAAAGAAATTGTTATCTACGGACTGCCTATCGACTCCTATTCAGAATATTTTAAGTGAAAACAATAACATTTTCCCAATGTCTTAATAAATAAGTGGCTATTAACCTAGAAACCTGGATTGCCCAAAACATAATCTACACATCAAATGAGGTACAAGAAGAAAGGAAGAGTGGCCCCTTGTTCTGGAAAGACTCAATGAAGCAGTGTTCAGCAAAACCAGAACGGGGAAGTGGGAAGGGGTGGGTGGGAGGACAGGGGGAGAGAAGGGGGCTTATGGGACTTTTTGGGAGTGGGGGGGCTAGGAAAGGGGAAATCATTTGAAAAGTAAATAAAAAATATTAAAAAAAAAGAAATTAAAAAAAAAAGAAATCAGTGTTAGGAAAATATGACTATAATGGTTTTAAAGTAAAGCTGTGAATTAGTGATGTGTTCTCCTATTAGCATATTAAATGAGATCTCACAGCAGGCCCAGATATTGCTGCCATTTCTAAGTTGTATTAGTAATTAATGACATTCAGAGATATCTGTAGCAATTAGAACCATATAGGAAACTGTGATTTCTACCATTGACACTTTTTTATTAGTTATTTTCTTATTTACATTTCAAATGTTATCCCCTTTCCTCTTTTCCTCTCCAAAACCCCCCTATCCCATGCCCCTCCCCCTGCTTACTAACCCCCCACTCCCTGTCCTGGCATTCCCCTATACTGTGGCAACTAGCCTTCTTGGGACCAAGGGCCTCTCCTCTCATTGATGTCTGACAAAGCCATCTTCTGCTACATATGTGGCTGGAGCCATGGGTCTCTCCATGTGTACTCTTTGGTTGATGGTTTAGTCCCTGGGAGCTCTGGGGGTACTGGTTAATTCATACTGCTGTTCCTCCCATGGGCATGCAAACCCCTTCAGCTCCTTGGGTCCTTTCTCTAGCTCCTCCATTGGGGATCCTGTGCTCAGTCCAATGGTTGGCTAAGTGCATCTCCCCCTGTATTTGTTAGGCACTGGTAGAGCCTCTGAGGAGTCAACTATATCAGGTTCCTGTCAGCAAGCACTTGTTGGCATGCACAATAGTGTCTGAGTTTGGGAACTGTATATGAGATGGATCCCCAGGTGGTACAGTCTCTGAATGGCTTTTCCTTCAGTCTCTGCTCCACACTTTGTTTCTGCATCTCCTCCCATCAGTATTTTGTTCTGCCTTCTAAGAAGAACTGAAGTACCCACACTTTGGTCTTTCTTCTTCTTGAGCTCCATGTGGTCTGTGAATTATATCTTGGGCATTCCTAGCTTCTGAACTAATATCCACTTATCAGAGAGTGCACATTTGTGTTCTTTTGTGATTGGGGTACCTCATTTAGGATGATATTTTCTAGTTCCATCCATTTGCCTAAGAATTTCATGAAGTTATTGTTTTTAATAGCTGAGTAATATTCCATTGTGTGAATGCACCACATTTTCTGTATCCATCCATTGTTGAAGGAAATCTGGATTCTTTCCAGCCTCTGGCAATTATAAATAAGACTGCTATGAACATATGTTTCCTTACAACATATTGGAAGATCTTCTGGTATATGCCCACGAGTGGTATATCTGGATCCTCAGGTAGTACTATGTCCAATTTTCTTAGGAACTGCCAAACGTATTTCCAGAGTGGTTGTACCAGCTTGCAAGCCTACCAGCAATGGAGGAGTGTTCTATAGCCTCACCAGCATTTGCTGTCACCTGAGTTTTCGATCTTAGCCACTCTGACTGGTGTGAGGTGGAATCTCAGGGTTGTTTTGATTTGCATTTCTCTGATGACTAAGGATGTTGAACATTTCTTTAGGTACTTCTTAGCCATTTGGTATTCCTGAGTTGAAAATTCTTTGTTTATTTCTGGACCCAATTTTTAATAGGGTTATTTGGTTTCCTGGAGTCTAACTTCTTGAGTTATTTGTATATATTATATATTAGTCATCTATCAGATGTACAATTGGTACAGAATTTTTCCAAATCTGTTCATTGCCATTTTGTCTTATTGACTGTGTCCTTTGCCTTACAAAAGCTTTGCAATTTTATGAGGTCCCATTTGTCAATTCTTGATCTTAGAGCATAAGCTATTGGTTTTCTGTTCAGGAAATTTTCCCCTGTGCCCATGTGCTCAAGGCTCTTCCTCACTTTCTTTTCTATCAGTTTCAGTGTATCTAGTTTTATGTGGAGGTCCTTGATACACTTGGACTTGAGCTTTGTACAGGGAGATAAGAATGGGTCAATTTGCATTCTTCTACTTGCTAACTGCCAGTTGAACCAGCACCATTTATTGAAATTGCTGTTATTTTTCCACTGGACGGTTTTAGTTCCTTTGTCAAAGATCAAGTGACCATAGGTGTGTGGATTCATTTCTGGGTCTTCAGTTCTATTCCATTGATCTACCTGCCTGTCACTGTACCAATACCATTTAGTTTTTTTTTTTATCACTATTACTCTGTAGTATAGCTTGAAGTCAGGGATGGTGATATTGCCAGAAGTGTCACTGACACTTCAATTCATCCCCTACACTCACAAATGAAGGGAATGGAAAGATTGAGGAGCTAGTATGAATAAGGACATTTTCATATAAAAATGTGTGGACCATTAATTCCCAAGAAGTTCAGAGATATATAAATTTTCTTTCCCAGTCCTGAGGATCTCAGAGTATGCTATGAGAGGTAAACCTGCCCTCATGTCAGAGAGACAGAGTCTAAGAGGCCAGAAGAAGACAGAGAGAAACAAAAGCAAAGATGGAGGCATAAAAGGGTAATGGGATGGGCAAATGGCTAAATCAGCAAGGGCCCTTACTATCAAGCCCAGTGACCTGAACTCAAGTTCCAGGCTCCACGATGGGACAGAGAGGGCACATTCCCACAGGGCATCCTCTGTTGCACACACATACTGTGGTATGCATGTGAATCCCCTAACTAAATTACTATGATAGAAAGATTTGTTTTTTAAGGAGAAAAAGGCCAATAGAGTGATTCAAGTGTTATATATTCTGATGGTTTCACTTTTACTATTATTATTACCATGGAGATTTGAACTAAGAGACCTCAGTCACACTAGGCAAATATTACTTTAGTATTACTTCACAGTGATGACTAGTTTCATTTAAAACGACATCTCAACTTCTTGAAATTATTTTAAAGTTGCTTCATGCTAAGATTAAACACAAAGGCAAAGCTCTTTAAAAACAACAAATCCTGTTATATATATGCTTCATTTTTAATTTAGTGAGCATTAAATGCATTAAGTATTCCTACAAAATATAAATAAGATATGAATTTAACACCAGTCTGCTGAATTTGTCATGGTAGATGAATGAAGAAATAGTATATTACAATCATTCTTGTTATTCTCTGATATTTCTTTTTGCCACCCACAAATTTTTGTATTCTGTAAATTATAATGAAATTACTTTCTTCATTTAGCTTAGAAGTATAAAACATGAGGAACAGAGTTGTCAGCATACAGCTAATGGAGAATGATGACTTACTTTCTTCCTGCATTAATTTGGTTGAAAAGTGATCAAGTGGAAATTATTTTTATTTTACTAAAATTTTACATAGCCTTTGACACCTATTATCTTGCCACAATTGATGTCAGATAGCTACTATAGCTCTATGTTTAAGATTTCTACAGCATTGGCATAATGTAGCATTTATTATTTCTAGGAGAAATTTTGAGAGTAAATTATTTGCTTGAATCAGAATGGAAACCACTGTCAGTACTGGTTGCATTTGAAGAATTTCTTTAAGCATACTTGATATCTAGGATGGATTGAAATAGAACACAGAGGAGATAAAAAATAATGGAGAAATAGCACTTTTCTGTAATTATTTGAATGCCACATCACAGGGAATTCAAGGCAGATAAAACTTCTTTGTATACAGAAGCCAAATGTGCAGGATTAGATTGTTGTGGTTCCAGATGAGTTGATAGTACATATTCTCTGGCACATTTTTATTAGAAATCTCTTGCAAAACTATTCTATATTAAGTAAATATACCATCACAACCTTAAAATCTCTAGCAACATTTAGTTTCCCCTTGATGAATTACAATGCAATTTTCTAGCCTACTAATTTTTCTAAGGAAGCTAATGAGTGGAGCTGAAGTCTAATCAGCTGCCAATCAGAATTCCTTGAAGCGCAGAGTGTCAAATATTGAAGCAATTTTTAAAACTCATAAAAGCACTTATGTTCAATGATATGTCATAAAATCCGTGATGGAAATCTCACTTTGATGAAGCTACCTTATTTCTCAAGTGTTTGCTCCTAACAAACAGCCATATCTTTCATTAACATTCAAGCCTGCCACCATAGTACTACTGTGCTACCCACAGCATTGACACACAGCTCCACAAAAAGACATATGTGAATCATCACTTTGTCTTTTGTAGTTCCTTCCTTATGTCTCTTGAAAACAATCTGTGGAGACCGTGGACCCTCTGCTCTTCACACCACACCCCTGTCTGTAAGATGCAGGCCTTCCATGTATATGCATTTGCCTCTTCATCTACATTCACTAATTGGGAGATAGGGAGTGTTTCTACACATTTGAGAATGTGCTATTGACCTTCTTGCTAAACCATCCATTAATCATCTTATCATGCTGGCATTCCTTGTGTGATATTAATACAGTGGTCAGTATTTTCCTTCTCAGTCAAGTCTGGGGGGAATCTTAGCTAACTTACTATCTCCCACAGAGTCCTTGGATGTGTTGCCAACAGCTAGTAATTTTGGAGGAATTATTTGACCTGCCCCGAGTTCTCTGAAAACCAAACACCCCCCCCCCCCCAATCTATTTGTGTGAGAAAAGCATGCAGCCTGATCCCTGGTGTTCCTGGAGCACAGAATTTAGGGTTCAGATTTAGTTAGCAAGTTTGTTTAATTGTTTGGATATCTGTCTCAGCAGATGAGGCTTTTCTCTGACAGCAGAGAGGATAAAGAAATATCCTATGATTCTGTCTATAAATGTCTTTGGGTACATGCATGAAAGATTTCTCATTCACTTTACATAATGATAGAGGAAGAAGTGTGCTGGGTTTATTTTCCCCTGAGAATACTCTGAGCAAGTGCTCATATTAAATACGTGAAAATATCTCAATGCACTGTGAATATAGAGGGTGTTGTCAGAGAAAACACCATAGCAGTTTCAGGGTTTGTCTCAATGCTGAGTTTTGGGTTAAGAATCTAGAGAGAAGGTCAACCCAGTTCCCAATGGATCCCTTGCTCCTTGTCACCCATTTGCATTTTCTGGCACACTCAGCTGATACATTTTCTGGCACACTCAGCTGATGAGACATCTTTCACAAATGGTAACAAACATCCTCATTCACAGAACAAACACATGTTCCTGCCAGACCACCATCCCTGTTAAAATAAAATGTTTACTTTTTTCTCTTTTCTTCCCTAAATCAGAAAACCTGAGATTATCTTTACCCAACAAACTTCTATGCATCCTAACCAGATATTGGTAAACAAATGTGCTTCAACAGTTCCCCAGATGGAATGCAAATGCACGGTGGTGCTGGGTGCGGTTGATAAGAGTGTTGGCTTGTGTAACATTAAAAATGGATGCATCCCAGGGAGGAGATACTCATTGGAACAAAGACAATGTGAATAACACAATGTTTTTTCCTATGAAGCATTAATGATTCCATGGAGTCAAAACCAATTGTAAATACCAACATTTATATTAAAACCAGATACACTGGGTTAGGTACAGGAGTTACAGAATTGTACATTATAGAACTCCAAGGGGAAGTATTCCCATGCCATTATAAATCTACCTTACATCAGATATAATCCAAATCTCTTTATTAAATTGAAACAAATTCTGTAAGTCACTTTCAATGTAAGAAATGAAATTAAACAGAGAAGTATGTGAATGTTTAAGCAACAGAAGCAAGCAGCCTGGTGTGGAGAGAAAGCCGCTCTTTCCTGTACTGACTCATCTCAACATAATGTCTCTGACATTCAGAGCACAGCTTTCTTTCTCTGGTTGGGTTTTCATCAACAAGGAAGCAATGCCATGCATATTATTCTTCAGCTCATTTACTTGCATATATTATAAATATTCACAGTCAACTCCAAAGATATATTTTTTTGTAGTTTTTGAGGGAGGCTACCACTATTGGGAACTGAGCATAGGGTCTCATTCGTGCTAGGAAAGTAGATATTTAAGGAGGCTGATACTTGGCCTCAGTCCTGGTGGAAAGGGTAGGCAAGATTCAACTCTGAAGGGGAGTTCGTGTCATCTGAGAAGGAGAGCTATACTCTAAGTATAGCAAGCAAAGATTAAGGCAGGATGGTAATCCCCTTAGGGACAGGGAATACCGACAAAAGGCGTGTGGCAATGGAAAGGGGTGTGATCGTAGTGTTGGCCAAGTGTTAGAAGCTAGCATCTAGCTTCTGCAAAAGTATATTGGTCCACAGAGGTTTGTTCTGAATATGCAGCCTGTGTGACTAGGAAAGAAAGTCTAAGCCAGTATCCTTGTGAAACATTGTCCTCGAATCATAATATCTTAGAGGAGCTCTGACCACCTACAAGAATCACTCAAGATCTATATTCAATGGAGGATGAACAGAGTCCTTCACTTTCATCCAAGATTCAAGCCATTCCCTCTTTTGTGTCTTTCCCAGTGGTACACAATTCTCTCTCAGCTGCACATGGTCATGGGTGGTAGAGCACATGAACAATAGAATCCTAAAGGAGAGGGAAACTACTCATGAAGCTATGAGCATGCCTTCATCTCTATGAAAGTAAAGCTTTTTGAAGATTGGTATTTGGGGGCTTGCTCACATTTCTGTTTGAATCTCCTCATTCCTGCATCTATAAGTAACCTTAATTAAACTCTTTGGAAGGGCAAGGAAAATTTGGTGCAATTATTATCTTAGTCTGTTACTGGGACCCTAATTATGAGGAAAAGACATTTGTTATCTCTCCGTGAGAAACTCACGCAACAGCCCTTAGAGCTTCAGCATGCAGCATATAATACATATGGAAGGTTGGTGCCCAGTGAGTCACAGGCTGTTTGTGGCTGGTCCTTCAAGATGAATATCCTAAGTTTTTATCTATAGACATAGCCGAGGCAGGCACAGACAGTTTCTCTCTACAGTATAACTTGACACTGAAGTCTTAAGGTGAACCTGAGGAAGCAGGAAGTAGAAGAAGCTTTATTACTTCTTTACAGAAACTGGGTTTAATACATGTAACCATCCAAGTGGGTTTGTATTACATATTTTCATGACTGAGGTTCAATAGAAGCTTATCTCCCCATGCCAAAACCTGTAAAATGAGTTTGAACTTTCCTGAAGAGTCTGAAGTGTCAAAGACCTTGGACTCAATGCCAAGTAAATCCCTGACCCGATTTAGCTGTGGAATAGCTGTTTGTTATTACTGATGTCCCATTTCTTTCATATAATTATTGATATCTTGTTATCTTGATTTGCACTCTTACCCTTGACATGGAATAACATCTTGAGTAATTGCATCCTTGCCTCATATTGGTTTTTGCAAAATAATGGTGATCAGATTTTATGCCATAATCAGGTCTCAGCTACCAGAAGGCCAGAATACCACTCTTAGCCTTCAGTAATTACATTTTTTATAGCTTCAAAATCCAAGTGGAACTGTCTCTTTCTGCCTTAGAGTTGCCCATGTATGCCGTGAGAAGACAGCTATAAATTCTTAATCCTGATGGAGATTAATTCATTTTGTCATTCTGTATACACCTCTTCCCTACCAAGTAATGGGACTTTTTTAAAAGGGAAGATTCAGTATTCTGTTGTTCAAAAAATTGTTACTGTTATATTTCCTACTATGCACAAAAATGTAGTGATTAGTATAATTTATCCCTGAGAGAGACTGAAAGGAAAAGTGAGGTCATGTCATTTGGTCTTGAATAAATATTCATAACTGGAAAACGAAACAAAACAAAACTGGGTACATAAGACCTAGACAATATTATTAGTCAGAGTTGATATCACACACATATGGTATTAACATCAATGGAAGAGAGTGTGATAGATGTGAGAGTTTCTATAACATTTCATAGAAGACTCATGGGGCTTCAAGAGGGATTGTCTTTCTTTTAGCTTGGGAACTACAGAGAAAATGTTACAGAGCAGGCTTCTTTAAGGCAGTGCTACTCACTCTTGTCTTATAAGTCCATGAGATAGTGATGGCAACTCAGCATTCAAACTGGCATGGTCTGAAAATGGTCTCTAAAAATTTCTTCTTACTAGAAGACACAATGAAAAAAAAAAGATCTAAGTGTCTAAGAGACAAAAGTCTAAGGAAGGGGTTCTATATGCCAAGAGAATCTGATTACCAGGAATCATATTATAGGAGATGAGAAGATGAGAAGCCAGGGGTGTCTGATAAGAAAAAATTTTCCAACTCTTGATCAAAAGTGAAACCAACAAGGGACTTATAGGACTTGTGACAGAAGGAGCTGGTTGAGTGGTCAGACAGAGAGCAGAAATGTTTGTCTCCAAAGCTCAGTCCTGAACCATGTTGGAATAAAGCTAATAAATATATATGGCCTATACAATTCTATACCAAGAAGTGGAATACAAGCCAGCCACATCACTACATGTCCACCTCTATATCACGATGCACTCCCAGTTTTTCATCCCCATCTGGTCCATTTCTGCACTACTTGTGGTACCCATTTCAGCATGGGCTCCAGCAGACTTCATTCATATTCAAACCATGTCCCACACTGGATTTCCATGGTGATATTGTTGAGGCTTCCTCTGAACTCCAGCTGAGAAAGTGCCTCAGTTTTTTAACCAAGTTCTATCTCTATTTATTCACAAAATAATTGTGAATTTATGTATACATTCTCATTGTGATCAATCCCACTAGAGTAAAAGCCCTAGAAACTATCTGGTGATTCTATAGATATAAAGGCAAGACAAAGAGATACATAACCAGAATAGGTCAGCCCATTAGTGCTTCTGAAACATGGTTGTCCCTATTTTACATTCCTGTTAATGTTTTCTTTGTAAAAGCCTAGATGACTGTTGCAGACCTCTTACCAGAAAAATCTCTCCTCACCTGAAATGATTAACCTGTAGTGACTTGTAGTGTTCTAGTTATAACAATTTTACATCTTTCTAAATTGCGGTGGGAACTAATTTTGCCATAATATTTCATTTCAAATGACAGCTATGTGACATTTCTTCATGATAGTGTAGATACTACATACATTGTTCTTCATTTCAAATATATCACTTATATCTCTAGACTTGTACTTTTTTAATTTAATTTTCCTTTTGAATTGGGGAAATTGGGGTGAATCTTGCATTTAAAAAAATCAGACCATAATTTACAATAATAACAGAACAATTTGAAAAATGAGAAGAAATAACCAGTTTTCCCTTGAACATGATATATAAAAGCTGTTGACTTTTTTAGCAAACATGTATTTTAAGTGCCACTGGAGGCTGTGGCCCATTCAGAACTCCAGTGTGAAGGTTTTCTAAAGCTGGAGATCTTCATCAAAATGACTATAGGTTCTTACAATTTTATGATTTAGGATAATGATTTTTTTCTTGCATGTTTGCCTTTGGAAATTCTATATGACTGCCTATAAACTCATATAAGAAAGTTAACATATGAGACATTAGCATGGCTGAAGTACTCCTTTTTTCTACAGTAACAAAGACATTATTATAAGAATTGGCAAAAATTAATGTTATTGTATACTTGTGGTTCATTTCTTATATGTATTATAGGACTAAGGTTGGGACTCAAACTCTGGAATTTTTAATTTTGTCCTTTCAGGTGTTAATTCTATATGCCCTTGGTTAAGTTGGATAACCACTCTTAAGTCTCACCTCATGAAATAGGGGTGGTCTAACCTCACTTATAAGATTGCTGTGTAGTTTAAATGATATCATAGCATGCTATGCTCTTGTTTATTTGATTATACCTTAGCACAAACATTTCCTATTCATTGCTGTTATGTTGGCTTCTTAAACATGATTAATTTATTCTAAGGCTCTAGAAGTCTCAAGACATGACAGCTTGAAAAGAATCTGATGTTGTTATACCTTGGAGATACTCATATTTGCCAGAGACTCCCAGAAGGATTACTCTAAAGTTGTCTGATGAAGTTGCTTACTTGGTAGTAACTTCTCTATCTTTTTCACTCCAGGTCTCATTTCTCCCTGCTTGCCTGCTTTACTTTCAAAAAATATATTTTGGCCTTAACTTAGCATTGTTTGTAGAAAGCATTTAGCAGCAATTCTGGTACTCTATAAGTGAATTGTTCTTTTTTGTTGCTATCACAGAATACTTGACAGAGAAAGTTGCTCTAGGCAATGTTTGGTTTGGCTCATAGTTTCAGGTGGTACAGTCCATCATAGAGGGGAAGACAGGGTAGCTGGAGTAGGTTGGTGTAATAGCCACAAGTCCCTAAGAAAACAGGACTGATTGAATATATGTATTGAAGGCATTTCTTGGATTGGCTTTCAGGATGCAGTCCAAGTCCATCCAACAGTGGAATGTCCAAGAATCTAGTAGTTTCCCATTCCATGATGTTAATTGTTTCTGTAGTCTCAATCTTGTATGAAGATATAGAGGATTCCTACACAATTGCTGGTCTAAGTCTATCTTGTGGTCCCTAAAAGTTGATTCTAACGTTGGTGAAGAGATGCCACAACATTGAGATAGATGACTTGTCAGCAGGAGTAAGGGCAAGCAGGTACACTTCAAACCTTCTTACTTCCGTATCCTTTGTTCTAGCTATCACCGAAAAGTGCTGCCTACATTTAGGATGGATCTTTGTACTTTAAATAATCAGATCAAGAAAATCCTTTTCAGAAGGGTCCAGTAATGTGTGTTTGAATTGATTTCACATGCTGTCAGGTTGATAACCCAAGGATAAGCATCGCAGTTGATCAGTGACGGTGATAGTGTGCGCAGCAGTAGTTTCTCCTCAGGTACTGATCAGAGAGTATGGAGCGTTGGAGGCAGGGAGCTTATCTTCAGATCTATCATGTAGTAGGTGATGTCAACCGGGTAGGCCTTTGATTTCAGAGATTGTACAACCTCCCAAAGCAGCACCACCATTTGGGGAGCAAGTGCTAATATGAGCTTGTGGGGGACAGGCCAGATTTAAGTCACTACAAGCAAAGAAAATAATTGATGATGATTACTAATCCCATGAATGTATTTTAGTGTGTGACATTACTCTGGGCTATAATTTTGAAAATCACCTTAATTTCTGTCACATCTGTGGGCCTTCATTTTTCATCCCTTTCTTTAGTGTTTTAAAATGATCTTGGTAAACTGGTTTCCTACTTGAATAATAATATGTTCACCAGAAGAATTTAGGCCTGTGCTAATTTTCCTAGCTTTTAAAATAAAAATCTACGACACTTACCTTGGTTTGGCAGCTCACCTGAAACATAGTAAAGGTTAAATTCTATGTGCATAGGTAAGAAAAAAAAAAGATCAATTCCTGACAGCGCTGTGAGTGCCCCGTTTCACCACAAAGGCTCCTTTCCCTTTTTTAGTGAACAGAGTATTGCTAGCATGTTATGATGAATTAGCTATAATACCTTTGGAGGCCAAGTGTCTCAGACAAAAAGCAACAGTAACATCTTAGGGGAAAATGGAAAGCATTCTATTCACACCTGTAGCTCATTTATTTGGAGCAAGGGTTAGATTTCACAGAAAGCAATTATTAGGATAGATTGAGTTCATTCAGACACAGTGATTTTTTTAAAATTATAAAACTGTTGAATATTTTCTCTGACTGTATTTGCCCTCAGCAGTACTTAAAAGTGGTGGGCCTTGGTGACTTCATTGCTCCTTTCTTTGGAGACTAAGATGAGGTGTTTATTATAATATTTCAAAATTGGACTAGAAGGGGAGATGTCTCCATCTGCTCTGTCTCTCTGTTCTGAAAGAGAATGCCACCTTTCCAGTAGACTGACATTTGAGAGGAACCTCGGATCTCTTGGTACCACAAAACTTGTGAGCAGGCCAGTCTGGATGCTGTTTATGTTTTGAGAGTGTGCTCATGTATGGTCACATTTGTGCTATTTCTTATGTAGCTGTTCTGTTAAGTTTATACACAAGTCTAAGCAACTGATTTAATGGTGGATGACAAATCATTTTTGATTCAATATGTATGTTAGACTTATCTGACTCTCCCAGTGTGATTCAACATATTAATCCCATGAATATGACAAAGTCATAAGAGCAGACCAATCTTTAGCTTATTTTTCTTGATTTCCATTTTTAGTGGTTGTGGGATTCAAACCCAGGACCCTAAAGGTATGCAAAGTCTGTTACTCTGCCACTGGGCCACACCAGCAGTCCTCAAGGTCCATTTTTAAACTTTCTACACATATTTCAATAATTTTTTTCTTATTTGTTTGTTTCTCCCTCCTTAATGAAACTGTATTTATGTGTATAAACTCTGAAAGTTTTATGAAAGGTAGCTATATTGTCAAATATATATATATATATATGGTGCATAAGATAGAGATTAATTGTTTTGGTTAATCAATAATACTCTATGGATCTACTGAATATCGACCATTTGTTGCTCTATGAAACAACAGAAACCAACCTTAATCTGATATTTTTTTCCTGTTTTCTTAGAAGCCATTTGTCACTTCAGTTTATTACAGTTGGGCTGATTCTCTCCCCCTAGAAATAAAGTTGGAAGAAGGATCATTAGAGTCCCTGCCTCCTATGAATAATAAAATTAAGGTTTAGAACAGTTGGAGTGCGTGCAAAGCTCCTCTGGAGTTCTATAGCTAACAAGCAAGCCTGGAGCTCTCTTCTCCAGGAGCCAATCTCTTTCTCCCTGGGCCGCCTTTTCCAACAGTCACTGTGTAGCCTTCTCAAAAAGAGCTTAAGAGTCTGTCCTCACCTTGTCTGCTGCAGTGGGATCCTGCAGGGTGTGCAGCAGAGGTACTCAGAATTTCAGAGCTTTCTGTTCTCCATCTCACTCGGAGGAAACTGAGTCTAGAGAGGTCAACTGGCAAAGGGATTTGCTGGACTAACATTAATCTTACCTTCAAATGCTGGTGTCCAAACCTGCTTTCCAAGCACAATTTAAAATGTCTCTTCATTGAAGCTTGAGAGAGAACTCTTGACACCACATCAAATAGCCATTCCTTTCTGCCTGATACCAATAGAAGAGTCCTAGTCTGTTTACGTGTACCCTTTTCCCTGTGACATAGGTTAGCTGGTTTATTTATATATCCCTGCTGAAATCGGCAATGTGTGCTGGCTGAACTATAGTTCATGAAAAAAAAATCCATATTTTATTCTAATGTCTTCAGCAGCCCTTTACTAGCATTATGATTAAAATGTGTCTCAGGATTGTTACTGGGGAAATGCCCAGCCAGTGAATTTGGCTGCAGCTCAGCGATTGTTCCAGTTGACGTGAGAGGTGTCATTACCATGGGATTATACTGTTGTCATCAATTTATTCTCCAGTGCTCCTGGTAGGGAATATTGAAGTTTTCTTCTTGAAAATTGCCTTTTTTTTCTTCCTTTATTTTGGGGATAATGTTCTCTGTAGGGTTTTTGCTTTCTTTGTCTCCTGGACCATAAGTAAGAGTTGGGGGTTTCACGAAGGGTCTTTTCTATTCAGCGGGCTTTCCTCTTTTTCTCATATGGCCACTATGCACACCCATCTCAATGTCTGTACAATTCCACACGTTCTACCACATGCAAGGACACATCTTACACATGAAGAATATACACTGTTCTTTTTGTGCCTTTATGTTTATGCTTTATGTCTTCAAAACACAATCATTATGAATTTTTCTGCAAATGCCCTTTGGTGCACAAATACAGCTTTGTTGAAGTTCATTCAAACTCATTTAAAAATAGACTAATAAGTCTCAATGCATCAGAAACGATGCAAGTTAGCATCCACTTCTAAGTGTGTCATTACTTATTCATTAATTGAAGTCCTTTAATTTTGTTTTCTGCTCCTGGCAATTGTGGCTTATTTGGTACTTGTAAGAGGCACTTTAGACAAGTAAATAAAAAATCAGACAGAGGATCTCAGCAACAGCCAGGAAGAAACCAGTGGTTTTCTGTTTTGGTTTGGCACACTGAAGCACTGTGGGGCTCTGTATGTTGAAACACCAGCCAGAACTGTAACAGAATGTGAGAAAAGAGATTACATGTCTCTGGGAGTTTGGCCTTCTAATTACAAGAGGATTTCTTTGTCCACCAAAACTGCCACCTGTGTGTCTGGGAATAAAATAAAACAATTATGTCTTTACCCTAAGGGTAAATAGTATATCTCTTTGATTTAGCTGTGATAAGAAAACCTTAAACCAGAAATGCATAAAATGGTTTAGAACAACATGGAAATGCTCTTTGAGAGGCCTTTCCTCATTGTTATTAACAAATTCCATCATTTGTATTTAGTTCAAGTACATGGAAATTCTAGGGAATTATGAGCCCACCCAAGGCAAAAGGATATTCTGCCAATGAGTAAAGCCATCTGCTTGTGGCAACGTGCTTTTAAAAGCTAAGTCCCATTGGAAATTGATGTCTTCCTAAATGACTGTACCTCAGCAGACTAGGTTTGTTTCTTTCTCTTTTCAAGAAAGTATGAACACTGTTTATTTAAGAAGATTGAAGTCTATAAATGTTTGGTAACCATGATGATGCATGTATAGCCATTACACACTGTCTCTTCATGTTAAAAGTATGTTGCTTGCTGCACAAGCCCGAGGACTTGGTTTGGATTCCTTGTACTCATGGAAAAAGCTAGGCATGCTGACACACATCTCTTGAGTTTTCCCTCTTCTGTATTGAATCTAAGATGGTAGGTACTCAGATATCATCATCCTTGGAGGCAAGCATGTGTAAGCCCCAGAGCTATTTTGTTCACCTTCTAATGTCTTTTTAGAATATTTGTAGTTCTGGAATTTCAGAATTGTGTGAAGGGCTTGTCAGAAAGTACAAAGTACTGGATTATACTCAGAGTTTCTGGCTCAGTACCTCCATCTCTTACTTACACTTCTAACAAGTTTATATAAGATACTGCTGCTTCCTGACTCTCTTTGAAAGCCAATGCCTTACCACAAGCAGTCCTTTGGGGAAGATGTAAAAGTCCACCACCTTTTAAATGATTATCCCTTAGGTTATGGGAATATTGGTAACTATATACTTAAGACTATTGACTCTTGTTTATTTTCCATATTTCCAGGAGTTATAACTGGTATAAGCAGAAAAAATAGCAATGAGCATTCCAGATGGGCACCTAACTGCGGAACTGCTAGGTCAGTGACCTTTCCTCTTCTGCACAGCTAGCCTCATAGAGTCTTCTCACCTATCTGATAGGCTATTCTCCTGGGTCTCAGGAATAGCATTCATTCCCTGTTCACCTGACAGAGGCTTGGCTTGGATCCCACAGTAGTCAGTTCCACTGCACCAAGACCTAATATGAAGAATATTGCCTCCTGTGGATTAGCAAATCACTTAATTGCCCTTTACAAACTTTATAAACATTTACACACACACCCCATGTGTTCCCTTTTCCTCTGATTACAACCACAAATGGTTCTGTGAAGACCATTTTGGAAAGAAGTGTGAAATGGACAAATGCTGGGCAGCATGTATGATCATAAGATACTTTTCTCTTCTTTTGGGACTGTATTCAGTTCTATAAGTGTGCCCTGTTTAATGCCCCTTAAAATAAAGCAAAAGCATACTTGTAATAAAAGATGCCATCACATTTTCAATAATTTAGTCTGATGTTTCCTTTCCAATATCATTCTTATAGACACTTCTGCTTTGTGATTTTAGCTCAGACTTTAAGAAGAAGCTAAATCTAACATTTTTAGAAAAGAGCTTTAAAGAATCTTGGGTTCTTTTGTTTATGATTCTTACCAGCTTATAAGGGTAAGGGGCTTTGGTTAGAGAACAAAGGTTATAACCTGTTCTGTCTGTTGAGACAGTGACTTTAATTACATTTAATTCCCATACTCTTTGTGTGTTACTTGATCCACTCATTGGTTTAGAAGCATATTGATAAATACAGCCACGGCTTAACCCCGTGCCCTCCAGCACGACTGTGGAACTGCATTCAGGCTTCAGCGAACTGTCAGGTTTCTATATCAAGCTTCTTACCAGTAAGAGATCTTGCAAGCCTTTCTAGATAGTAGATCTACAATTTGTTTTGCTAAAGAAAAGTCCATATTCTATTAAAATATAGCTTTCTTGCAAAATGTTTTCAAGATGTTGGCTTATATTCAAATCGTAAGTCACAGCTTAGTGACTTAGTGTATCCTTACTTCTCACAAGCATATTTCAGACATGTTTGAAATTTTTTCAGCAATTATTATTGTTAGATACGTTTTGTTTTAGCAAGCATTTATCAAAACATGTTTATTTTATTTAAAAAATTATGAATCTAAGAAATACAAGAAAAGCAATCACCTCAGTGCCTTCAAAGGAATTTTGTTCATATTCTGTTTTAGTAGTTTGCTCCTTAATAACATGTGACTACCCATTCTTGCTGGTCAGGGTAGCAAAAAGGAGGCTCCCAAATCTTGTAACCAGTTGAAAAAGCATATTATAAAGTCTAATCAACTATGAGCAACAGGTATTTCAATAAGAGATTCTCTTCCATAAATCATGCAGTTCTATGATGCTTGGCATTTAATATGCCAAATGCATGTTTTTTAATGTGCATTTTGTTTATCTGGCTATAACAAGATTAGTTAAGAAACATCTTATGTGTGAAAATATTCATAACAATGAACATATATTATGATGGAATATGTAGAGAAATATTAACAAATTAGAAAATTTTGTTGAAGCTGACATGGAAATAAAGGAGCTTTTTATTGATTCTGAAATTTTTTTGTAGATTTGAAATTATTTTTAAAAATTTACATATGAACAATATGAATATGCATTGATTGCTTTAATATTCTCACAATTTTTACATTATGGTTTGATTTGTGTCATGACAATTAGTTTTAAAATCAACTTGTATGAACTCTTGCTAATTTAATATTTTGAATAAATAATTTATTTTTGTCTTTAAATAAAGGAAACACTCGAAGAATATAATGTTTTATGGCAATTAAGGACAACACTAATAACTGTCTATTGCTATCAACAGAGTAAATTTTCAATTTGCTATGATTATTTTGGGTTTCTAATTCTAGGATACCTACTACAATTTCCAGTTACAAAGCAGGCAGGTTTTTCATAAGTTGTTGTTTAATTTATTGTCAGCCAATAGATTTTTAATTTAAAAAATTTCCAGTCTTTTATCTAAGGGCTAACTCATGCTTTCCTAAAAATTTCAATATAAAAAGAAGAAAACATTGAGTTTTTTTCCCACACATATGAATCAAATACCAGGAATCTGGCTCATAAATCAGGAAGAACACAGGAAGATACAACTGGAGTCCTTCCTTGTTCCTGTGTTACAGCCAAAATCCTGACATTCAGGCATATTTACAAGACCCATGTTTCAGTAAGCCCACATGTACTTTGTGTGGGCTGAAAAGAATGTGAAATGATTGAACATGGCAACTTTTCCAGAATGTTGGGTGAAGAACATGGTCTCTTTTGAAAGAAAAAAATCTTTGTGTTTATTAGGAAGGATTAGTCCTTTTCCTTTTGGTTACACGGGAAATAATGTCTGAAAATGTGCCTGAAAGTTGTGTAGATCATGACCAGAATACTAGCTTTAAGGACAAGACTTGTGCTCCTGTTACATGTAAGATTACTCATTCTTGCTTGGGACTAAGTCCACCTATCATGCCCATAAATTTTCCCCTGTACTGACACCTCCATTCAAGTGCCCGTGATATTAGATTACACTAATGAGGTTAATGTTAATTACAGCACGCACCGTTTAATGAGCATCCACCAGGTACTAGATGCCTGCCTATTTGATCTAAGCTACTCTTCAAAACCACCTTTAAAGATAAGAATTATCTTTTTGTGGGGGTGAGGGTATGAAATAGAACAAAGCTTCCTGACACATGAGCACAAAAAGGCCATAATGAAACCCACTATTTTATGTGCTAACTTAAGAGTTTGAATAAGAACAAACCAGGAATGGTCAAGCACACCTATAATTGGAGCACTAGCCCAAGGCAGGAGGATCACAGAGAGCTCAAGACTAGGTTGGGTTAAACAGCAAGACTATACCAAGATAACATCCGGGAATTTTGCACTTTACAGATAAGAAAACCAAGCCTCAAAGGTCTAAACAGTTTTCCTAGCACTACAAACAGTAATGATGTCCAAGGAACCCACATATTCTATTTATTCTATCTGATTCAAGAACCTGTGCCTTTTTTTTTTCTCTCAAAACCTTTATAAGGTCAAATGAATTAAAAAATGGCACATAAAATAACTAGGAGAAATCACATCTGGATGGCAACAGGATTTCAAGTTGTTGAGAGGTTCTGCTGAGCCCAGTGGAATAAAGAAACCCAGCAATATGTTGGATCTAAAAGAGTAAGACTGTTAGTTGCCTTAGTTGTCCCGCCTGACCTGCCGTGTTGTTAATGCCTATATCATTGTATCTCTACCTGCAGTTCTTAGCAGTACTTGGCACATGGCAGATACTTCAGTTCTTGGTTTAGTAAAGAATAACCACAAGAGGTAGTACAAGGGTAACTTGTTGAATAGAGCCTTTCCGATCTTAAGAGACTAGATCAATGGGTTGGAAGGAGGAAAAGCCTGTGTAAGGCTTCAAGAGCACTTTACTTTCCTAAACTGCAGGATGGATGAAGAGAGATGAGGCACACAAGTTTGCAGAGATTCAGAAAGTGTTTCTTTAGAAGCAGAATGTGCCGTGCCTTGACCTACTGCAGTCTTTTTTTTTTTTTAATATATACATCAAAGGAATAAACAAGGTTCATAATAATTGTCTTTCTTTCCTATTTCCATCTGGTTGTATATTTTCTCTTTCTAGGCCATGTCTAATTGTCCTACTGATCTTAGGTCATTTAAGTCTCCTGGATTTTCCTTTGTGTCAAGTTATTTTTACTGAATTTCAATTGTATTGGGATTTTTATACCCTAAAATTAGTATATTGAATATTTTTATGTCTTTCCCAGTAGTCAAACATATACCCATCTTTTGAATTTTGTTTTCTCACATTACCTGTTTTTCATCAAATTCCCCAGAATGCCCTATTTAAACATTATTTTTAAAAAGAAAGAAAGAAACAAACAAACAAATCCAGAAAAACTAACCCAGAGTCCTTTTCTACAGGGCAGAAGTTAAATCAAGCTATGAACTCTGGTGTGTTTGCTTTCCAGTTTGAGGCTGTAAGACCTGGGAGCCTGCCTAATATACTATTGTCCCTACTGATGGTGCAGTGGCTTGCCAAAAGACATTCACACTATGTTGTGGTTTTCCAGAACTTATAGGCAAAACCCCAAAAGAACCCTTTTCCCAGCACGTTATGATGTCTAGAAATTCTTCAGTACTATCTAGCAGAGGTGTATTATTATGAAAAAATAAAAAAATCCCAATTTCTGACTTCATTTTTGAAAGCACTCTGAGCCTGGAAGTGTACAGAGAGTTGGGGGCTTTCTCTGTCCCTTGCAGCCTGGTGTCTGCATAACAGAGCTTGGTGTGAATTGTCCTGTTTTGCTTCTGTTTTACCTTCTGAAGCTCTGAGTCACTGAAGAATATTTTAAAACAACATCTGTGTTTCTAGACTTTGCTTCACTTGTAAACTTAAGAACATTGGAATATTTTTATTTTCTCTTTTTTAAGCAAGAGGCTGCATGGAACTAATCCTGTTTCATTGATGTGTCATGACCGGTCGAGTCTTCTCTTAATATTTCACTCGGTGAGATGCCCTGTGGCATGGAAGATACTAATTACTACAGCTCTGTGCAGATGGCAGAGGGATGAAGTGTTTTCTTAGTGGGCTCTTTAAACAGTGGAACTAAGAAGGCAAGACTGCTCCTGTTTCACTCTGACAGGGATGCTGGATTTAATAGGTTCCCCGGAGCTTCCCGTCGCATTATAACTTTTTCTGTGATGGTCAGTTTGGGGTCTGCTTATGTGACCTGAGTTTCAACTTGTTTGAACGCCTGTCAGGCAGCTCAGGAAATTAAAGATACTGGATTGTTTCTTTGTTGTTTTCGTACTGAGAAAACAACAACAACAATCCTACCAGGAAGCTTCTGACAGGGATCAGGATTGTGTGCTTCACCCACAAAGCTGAGAGGGAAGGATCTACCTGCTTAGAGACCTGTGTCTGGAATGCCTTATCATGTTGTAAATCTGGGTTGCCTTGCCACACACAGACAGTGTCTAGGTCTTGCCAATATTCATTCTCTGCAGTTGAAACTGTTGTCATGTTAGGAGTGCTCTCTCCTCCTCTGTTAGCTTATCTCATTGGTTAGCACTCCTGTAGAGAGCACAATGTCTCCTTAAACACCTACTCCCATTCACACACACACACACACACACACACACACACACACACACACACACACACACACACTGTCTGATACTGAAAGAAACCCTGGCATGTCTGGAGAAGACCTGAAGAATTGCATCCATCCAGACTTGCCAGTCCACTCATTAAAATTCTTGCCAAGTGCTGTATTATGCAGGGCTTCCTCATTTTGGCTGTAAATTACATTGCAAATTTTTTTCGGATGAGGAAGTTTGTACTTTTTTTTTTTATTTCATAAGCCCACATGATAAACACAGCTTTCCTCAAAATCCATTTGAGGTGTTAGGTGTATGCACTGTGTTAAATATAGGGCTCCTTTCTGAAGGAAAGCGCATGAGGCTCATTTTAACTTCTCCTACAGGCATTTCAGATACAGCGAAATGGTTCTTCTGGGGAGAGAAGAAAATAGACATTTAGATGAGTGGCAGGTGTCTCTAAAGCAGTGCTTTGCCCTCTCCAGAATCTTTTCCAAGAACTTGAAGAATTTACAGAATTTTTCTTTATTTTCTTAGAGAAACCACTCCCCCCTGCTGCTCCCACCTATTCTAGCCCTCTGCTTTTCGGCATCCTATTGTCCGTGGGTCAGGATGTGCATCAAAACCCTATTATTTAGGAAACCCTGACAGAGAACTGCCTGTAGCAGACAGTCAGCCAGCACTCTGAGGCAGAATCCTGGGTGTCAGAGGCCTAGGGAACACATGAATCTATTGTGAGATTAGCCTGGTTGATGCCACAGAACATGTGCTTCAGACCTAACTACTGGGACTTGGCTAATGAGAAGGATACCAAAGTTGTGCTCTGTTTCTGGGAATGTGCCTCTCTGTGGTGCCAGCCTTGCATCAGGGTACCTTTGACAGTCTCTGTGGTGGTAGTTGGGGTCTCTTCTGACATCCAACCAGCACACGTGTTGGCTTAGGACATAGAGACTGGATTTCCAGTGAATGTGTGATGATGACCATGCTTCTCCTATAGATTTCATTCTGCAAACTGATTCTTTCTTTTTTGCATTTAATTTTTTTGAGAACCTTGTAGACCAAAACTTTATTTAAATAATTTCATTTTCCTTCCTTTTCTAAACTCCTATGTTCTCCTTTGCAAATTTATGATCTCTCTCTTCTTTAATTATTATTACATATATAGGCATACATGTGTATATTGCTAATATGTACGTGTGGCCAGAACTGATCACCTGGGATTAGACATTCTACATCCTAAGTATGAGAGTCACCCTGAAGGAAGCTAATTCTTTCTTTCCCTCCTTCAAATTCCTTTTTTTCCTTAAAAAGAAGTATTTAAGTCTTGTAATTGAGAAATAATTTAAGAGCTCACTTGGTAATTCATGAGTACACAAGCACACAGGCACATAGTGATATACAGAAAGTACACGTGGCACCTGTTGGTGCTCCCATACCAGTTTAGATATGTCTACATTCTTTAAATGTTAAAATTTAATTTGAAATATGGTGCTTGCCTTTTCTTTGTAAAGTTTTTCTTCTGGTATAATTCCTTGAATATTTATTTATTTTTTTTATCCAAAAGCCATATTACAAGCATATACACTGGGCTCGTTAATGTTACCAGTTTGGCAGGCTGTACAGCCTGCTGGGAGATGGGTTCATGAGCACACTCTGGGAGATTATCTTGATTTGGTTAGCTGTGGGAAGCACCATTCCCTAGGAAGGAGATCCCAGACCATCTCAAATGAAGGGAGTTGTGCTGTTGCATGCTTTCATCATTCTGGTTCCTGATTAGGGATGCCCTGTAATCAGGGACTTGGAGCTTCTTCCTCCTAACTACCCTCCATGGTGGACTGTGCCCTTGAATTTCAATCTAGAGCAAACATTCTTTTCTTTAAGTTGCTTTTGTCAGAGTATTTTATCATAGCATTGGGAAAAGAAACTAAGACACTGGGACTTTTACTAAAAAGAAATGATAAAATGGCATCAGGATTACATAATCTAAGTTGTATTAAACACATTTTGTTCTATAAAAACAAAATTAAGTTATGAAGTATAGAAAATAAGTAGTCTTTTGGCTACAAATTAGTCTTTAATAAGTGAAGGCCAACTTTTCTTTTTAATCAGAACAAAATGTCAATGTGAAAGAATAATTGTATTGCTTGGCAGGATGATCAAAATGTTTCCTGCCCCTAAATTTATTCTTCATATGAGATGATGATTCCCTCAAATACATCTTGAAAATAAATAGGTAAAGAGAAAATCAGCATTGGGATTGGGCAATAAACAACAGTGTTGCTTGTAGGCTTTGCAGAGAAGGCCACTTGACATCTCTCCCCAGAATTACTGACACTGGACCCCCAGTTATTAGTCCTTTTAGTTAGGTAAAGCAGGTGCTGACTGAGGTTTGCAAAAGTGGATTTTTCCCTTGTGTGTGTGTGTGTGTGTGTGTGTGTGTGTGTGTGTGTTCTACCTTTATACAAACATATATCCACAGGAAGGTTCTCAGTGTTCTCATTTAGACATTGAGATGAAGGTTCAGAAAGATTTCTTTTCTCTCCTGAAGATTTTTAAATCTTTCATCATCTCATTATAACCACTGGCATTACCTAGAGCCTATGGGAGTGTGAGTCATAATGTAACATGTTTAATTCCTTGTATCAAGAAAATGAGGAGAAGGGAGTCAGGAACACGATTGGAGTTTAAAAGCCAAACTCCTTGAGGAAAGAGTGCCTTTCTCCATAGATCTCATTGTCTGATAAAACAAATGAGGTTGTCTAAGAGGTACCTGTTAAGTCTGCCCTACATTGTCCCTAGGTTGAACTTGTGTCCCAGCTACTGGAAAGGTTCTGGTACAAGAACCTTTCGTTGGTTGATTTCTTTCTTCCTTGAAAGAGAAAGGTCTATCTCCCACTGCCTTCATCTTGACCTATTCTCAATTAAAAAGACTTCCACTACAACACAGACTGTACCTTTAACCCTGGTGAAACTACAGTCAAGTAAGCCTGCAATGACTGCTCTGAGAAGGCAGCTAGTATTTCTTCTTTACGTAAAGTCAAAATTTCCATTACTGTTTAGACTCTATTAACACCAGCCTGTGGGTTATGTTGAGAAATTGTTCTTAAAAGGAATGTAGTGTTCAGACCTGCCTTTCCATAATTCTTCAAGAACATTCTCTTCTTGGATCAAAAACCTAAGATGCTTTTGAATAAGAAATGATTTGTGATATTTTTTTCCCTTCTCAAATAAGTTGCTAGACTGAGATCATAATGAAGATGGGACCCTGCCCAAACACCTCCTTCAGTTTATTATCATCTGATAGCACTGCTGTCACCAGCTAGTGTATCCCTGAAACAGTTCATCCTCTGATGGTCCATTTACTCCTCAGTCAGATAATTTCTGCACTACCAGGAAATCATGATCCTCATTCGCTTCCCTGGGACCAACAGCACCTACCTCAAGGAAATCTACCCTTATTGTTGATGGGGATATTCCTTCCTGATGACAGCTGGTGAGACATAAGTAACGTGAGGCCACATGCTGTCAGACTGCAACACTCTTGATTTTTTTTCCCAGCTGCACTTTCTGCTTAGTGCTTCACTCAGTGTGTACTTTTCCACCTCTGCTCTCCCTCAACAACCTACTGGGGCTTCCCTCAATCTAGGATTCATCTCACAATCCTTTATCAGCTCTGAATTTTCCAGTCCTTAATACTTCTATAGCGAGTACAGGGAAGCTTCTCATCCAGGACTTCAAAGGATATACCTCAAATCATTTTAATCAAATTAAAATGTATGCCTACAATTTGGAAATGAAACTAGGCTCTGAATTACAGATGCCTCACCTCAGTTAAGACCGTGACTTACATAAAACCTAACCTAATATTTTAGAAGAAAAACATATTCTTCCTTACATTGAGAAGCAGTTCAGTGTTGGGGTGCCTCCTTCACAGACATCAGTGATCAGGTATCGTAAGCTCTCCTGCAGCAATATTGGACAGCCTGCGGGCTCATGTGCACTGGGTAGAGCCTTGGGATTAGCACCGCCTTTTAACCTTTGCAGGGACATATAGGAGTGGGAAATTAAATAATAAAATATAATAAATGGATAAGTATGAGAAAGCACTTTTTATTTACTAGGTAAGTATATATTTATAATATATTAGAGATAAACATATATCATATTTATTTATATATAATATATAGATAAATATGCCTAGGAACCCACCCAAGGTATCACTTCCACTTAAATCAGTCACACATTTTATTTCTTTAAAAGTAACTCTGTTAAATACATGTTTTAAAGTTAAATATCTTTCTACTCGAATTAATATATGCCTCTGGCAGTAGAGAAATGAGAATTATTAGTACTGAGCACATATTTAGCACTCCATGTCATGATTGCATTTTTATCACTTGAAAGTTTTGTTTGTTTTGTTTCAGGAGGGGTTCATGGATATGTGAAAGCATGTATACAGTTAGGTCTTAAAACAGTGTATTTGCCATGAAGATATCATCTGATAAATATACCTTGATCATGGTCCATGGAGAATTATAATCAGCTTCATGTCTCACCCTCAACTCTAGCAGTGAGGTCGGGTTCCTTGCTTTCTGCATTCTCAAGAAATTTTAGGATATTGTAAATCATTCAGAGAACTTTCCACTCTCTGGTTAGAATGTTAGTCTAATAAGAGAAGTGTAAGTCCTATTTTCTTGGTTATCTGCATGCTGATTGGGTCTCAGATTCTAAGAGAAAGAGGCAAATCCTTGTTTCTTAAACCTCTGTCCCAACACGATGGGCTGAGAGGTGAAGGAGTTAGATATGTGACTCATAACTAACAATGGTTCCAGGTCACCAGGAAATGTGTATATGTCAATTTGATCTTCTTATCCTCCCCTTGGGCCTGATTCTCATCTTCAGATTGAACTGCACGTTTGCAGGACACTGGTAGAAGTCAATTCTTTAGTCAGCACAAAGCAGTCTCAAAGAGCTAATCCAAATTCCTCACATCTGTGAAGCTTCAAGATGTAGATCTCCTTGTCACCGTATTGTATTTTCTCACAGCTATTTCTTCTCCTCCCTAAAGGGAACACTGATGTTATTCAGTACCTAGCACATAAATCTTTCATGCAGGCTTTGGGTGACCTCTACAGAATCAACTTTTCACCCGATTACTTCAGCTGTATTGTTTTTCTTCCCCCGACCCCAAGATTTTCACTGAGGCTATTTGAACTTCTGCCTTTGGTTTTCTCACTTGAAAGGAGATTATTGCTTTACACCATTTTTTTGATGACAGTGGGGGAGGGGTGCATATTAATAAAGTATGTATGTATAACAAGTAAATGCAAAGGTAATGGCATAAAACAATTATTTACTCAACTCATAAGTCTCTGAATTCATGATAGAGTTAAATACTTCTTTTCTTCTTAACTTGGCTAGCTCATGGGTTTGGTCTATAGCCAGAGGAGCTGGCTGCTGACTGACTAGGACAGCCCCAGTGGGTCAGCTTATCTTTCTTCCACATGGTGTCTTTTCCTTTAGCAGGCTGGCCTGCGATTGCTCACATAGGAACTGAGCTGGCGTGAAAGGTCTCATGAGGCTTGGGTCTGGATTTCTGCCTTCTGCTCTAGATGCCCAAAGGAAATTACAAGGTCAGCCTAGATTCAAGGGGTGGAGAAAGAGATTCTACCTCTTGATGAGGGGATTTTTTAATGTAACTTACATTGCAGAGAGAGCAGGAACATAAAAAAGGAAACACTACAGTTTTTGTTTCTAAGATCTATCAATTAAGATACTTTGGGTGCTTATCCAGATATCTAGAAGCTAAGTGTCGCACACACTAGATCTTTTCACTTCCTTAAACATCTAATTCAGACCCAGTAGTAGACCTGTCGTATAGATACAGAAGCTCTTATGAAACAGGGGTTGTAGTTGGAGGCAATAGTCCTTCTACTTACCATCAGTTAACTCTAAGTTTCTTGACTTCATTTCTGTGTAATTTTTTTCAGCACCCATTATATGTTCATGATTTTATAAGAACATCACTATAATTAATATGGTTTTATAGAAAATTATAAATATTAATAATTGTTTGACTATTTTTTCTATCCCCTATATACATGTCTTTCTCTTGACTTCAGAGACCAAAGATCAAGGACCTTTTAATGCCCTAGGCATGTCATGAGTTTTCAATAACCTTGGATGAAGTCAGTTCTTAATCCTACTTGATGTTGAGTGCATTTCTTTATTTTTATTTTTATTTATTTGTTTATTATTTAGTCAGTTAGTTAGTTTTTGGTTTTTAGAGACAAGTTTCCCTGTGTAGTTCTGGCTGTCTTGGAACTTTCTTTGTAGACCAGGCTAGCCTCAAACTTGCAGATATCTGCCTGCTCCTTCCTGCCAAGTGCTAGGATTAAAGATGTGTGCCACCACCCCTAGCTTGAGTGTATTTCTAATCCTAGTTAACACACTATGCTATTATGAGCAGAGACCTGAGATTCTTGATTGTGACTTGTGGAAGGATATGGTAGAATGACTCATTAAATGAAAAGAGAATTTTCTGATTTGAAAGCATCTACCAATGTCTGCTCATAATACTGAGCACTGGGCCACTGTCTTGCTACTCTCTGGAGATTTATAAAACAAACAAATGAAAAACTTGATTCCAGTTCCTACATGACTTGACATTAATTACCTAACTTCCATGTTCTTATTTATTAAGCTACAGAGTTGAAGAGTAATTTACAATGAAATGGACATGAATACAAAAAGAGGAACTGTTACTGCACCTTTGTTTTTGTTTTCAAAAAGACCATCCATGTAAGATTCTTTGGATGTTTATCTGGCTATCACATCAGATAAATATTGTACAGATATTGGTTTTCTAAATTTCATCTTAATCAGAAAGTCCTAATAGCAAACCTATTGCACAGGATCCTACTTTAGGAATGTTTTACACTGAATAAATGCATACATGATAGGTAGGCATAGAATACCCTTAGTACATAATTGCTACACATGAAGCACTATTTCAAGTTCTTGTCAGTTCACTCACAGGAGGCCTGCCCGTGGTAGTGCACAAGGGGCCCCCTCTTACAGATGAAAAAGCTGGAGCAAAACAAGTCAATGTCTCATGCAGGTCTCCAAACATACCACCAAGGACACAGTGAGTCTGCAAAGAATGTGTTTTGCTGTGATTCTTACAGAATGTGATTCCCTCGTGGTTTCTTGCAGAATGCTTTGTGCTGCGCGAGGTAGGTGTTTAATAAATTCATGTTGATTTGATTTTAGAAGAGCCCTGGTGTACCCTCTTGGGTTTCTAAGAGGCATATTCTATAAAAGGAGCCTCTTATATTTTCAGGATAATATGATTTGTGTGACTGCTTTTAGATTAAGTTACTGTCTTTTATTTACAAAAGAAGATTAAGCGAGTATGTGCAAACCTAAGAACTTCAACCCTGTCCCCCTTGCTAAGAGCCATTTAGAAAATTGTCTATGTAGAATAAGGAAGAGAACTCACAGGACCAATTTTGAAAATAACAGGACTTTACTAAATGGTGCATTTAGTGTTTATGGAAAAAATATGTAGAACTCTTTCTTTGTTCTCTGATTTTTAGGAGGAACGAGGGCAGTGCTTGCTAGTTCATGGTCCTCAGTATTTGATACTGTCTTCTTGATTGTTTTTTGTTGTTGCTGTTTGTTTTTGTTTTACATGTTTTGCTTTTATTTAAAATTGACTTGTTTGCTTATCCAATCCTGTATCTCCAAGGTAATAGTAACAAGTGAAAAACAGTTCCCTTAAGCACAGCTGAAACTCACCTTCTTATACCACCCTTAGACTGTTATTCTTTAGGCTATAGCCTTAGGAAAACTATAATGTCCTGCTTAATAAGATGTCCTCTGAACCTAGCCTTGACAGATAATTCGGTGAATGACATCTTGAGTCAAGACCCTCAAGAGTTTAGGCAGTAGCATCAGGATGGTGAGTGACAGCTATCCCAGTTTAGCAGCAAGCCTGGCCTTTAGGAATGTGCTGGCTGCCCTATCCCTGGTGAAGAGCGATCCTTTGCATGGCCTCAGTGCAGTCCTCAGTACCTTCCCAACTAACCCACGGGAAGTTTCTAGAGCGTCCACATCCTTCATTGTGGGCTATGGGTGTTCACTGAGTTTCAGAATCTAGACTGACCAAAGACAGTGGAAGCTAGGAGAATGCCATTTATTCTGGTTAAAACTGAAATACAAATGTGTCATCTGAAAGGTAACACACTACAAATGATCAAATTGATGGAGAGTTACATTTTGCCAATGCAAGTGAAACTGTAAGACAAACTCCGTTCTGGGGCATGCCTTTGTCCTCTTCACTTTAGATATTGAGGGTTTGCTGATGATGGCTCCCAGTCCGTTTGGGACCACAAAGTTACCAAAACGTTGGGGTGCTGTTGGGGAGCACACAGTCATTTAAGGACCCAGGTGCTATTCACGAAGGTGGGAAGTGCTGTCCTGGACCATGGAAGACCTCTGCTTGAGCAGTGGTACCTGCCACTCTGTAGAAATGCCTAGTCTGTGCAGCAGAATTGTGTGAGAAGACTTTAGGGCCTGGACATTGAATTATTTACTTCATTTTTTTCTCCTTTAATAGGATCTAATCTCATAAGCCTCCAAAACTATAAGGTGGTTGGAGTGTTGTCTAGCTGTTCAAGTAGTAATGATAAATTCCCTAAGAGACATTAGTGGACATGTAAAATAATACTATAAATTCAGATTTAAAATGCTATAAAAATCAGTGTGTAAAACCTGTTAAGGAGCTTAGATATAAGGTTTAAATTTTTCAGAAGTGATATGAAAGTTATAAGAAAAAGTGAAATGGAATCCAAAAAAATTGAGCAAAAGAAGATAATTAGGTGGAGTTGAGAGGACTTAACATATCTCAATACTAAAAGACAATAAATATCAATAGAGGGCATGAATAGGCACTTCTAAAAAGGTACAGATGAAAATCGCTGAGAAGTTGGCAATATACTTAACCTCACTAGTCATCTGCAAGGCAGACACTGAATATCGCTTACAGACATTTGAATGCTAAGATTAAGAAGATGAACAGCACCAAATGTATGTATGACTGCAACTCCCATATGCTGTTGCGGGGAAGAAAATGACATCATTGATTGGGGAAAGCCTTTTTTTTTAATGAAATATGCTTAACCTACCCAGAAACTTTATTCATAGGAATTTTTTCAAGGACATGAAAACTTAACAGCATCAACAAGGTTTATATACAATGTATGCTTGTCTGCAATCACACACACACATACACACACACACACACACACACACACAAAACAACCTGTGATTAATTTTTTGTCCATTCATGGATGAATGAAGAAATTATGATGTCTTTAATGGTAGAATATTTGTCAAGAATAAAGTGGAATAAAACCACAATACTTCTGATTTAAAAATTCTCCTGAATGAAAGACACAAGAACCTCAAACTGAAGTTTAAAATAACACAGCACCTAAAATGTAGTCATGGCCACTGAAATACAAACAAGTGCCCCCACTCATTGTGATGGTGAGGGGAGAATTCTGATGGAAAAGACACAAGGCAGAATCAGTGATAGAAATGTCTCCTCATCCTTTTTGGTGTCCTAGTAACATCTGCGCACAGACATTAAAATACACCAAAGCTATACACTTTATATACATATGTTTGACTTTACATGCGTAAGCAGTCATAAATAAAAATTAATGAAATTAAAAACAAATGTAATAATATAGTAGTTTACATGCACAAACTCAGGTTAGATTGCCAGGTTTCAATTCCTGAGTTATGGATGGCTCAGAGTATGATTCCTACATCAGAGAACATCTGAGAGAACCTTTGAGGCACATTGCAAGTTCTTTGTCGCTATAACCTAGGCTAGGCACTCATAAAATGGAGATGATACAATTAGTATCCACTTCAGAAGGTTGTCCTTGGTATAATGTCTGGGACACAGATGCATTCGATGCATTTAAGCTGTAGTCATTATTATTAAATAGCTCTTCAGCTACACTGGCATTACCCTAACTCAATCAGGAATGTGTGTATAACCATGGAGATTTTAAGAATTAGATGTCTACAAACTGCATTAGGCTGTAGTCTAAATAACTCAAACATTTGACAGGATATGATTAATCACTCACAAATCCTGTTTTAGTTACCCATTTCAAACCAAGTAACTATCTCTTTGGCAGAAAAAAGTGTTCTTTAATGTTATTTCATAGACTAACTTGTACTAAAAAAATCAAGCATAGAGAAATTAGAAAAAAATTCATAATAAATAGTCTTCTCTGTCTGGTCCTTATCGCTTTATCTCATCATCTTTCCAGAGCATGCATATATGTATGTACAAAATGTGCAAGAGTATACATACAATCATATATAAAATTATGACTACACTGGTGGCCTGTTTTTGCAACTTGACACTTGCTAGAGTCAAGTTGCTAGAGAAGAGATCCTCACCTTAGATAATGTTTTCATAAGATCGAATTATAAGTAAGCATGTTGGGCATCTTCTTTTTTTTTTTTTGATTTTTTTATTCGATATAATTTATTTACATTTCAAATGATTTCCCCTTTTCTAGCCCCCCACTCCCCGAAAGTCCCTTAAGCACCCTTCTCTTCCCCTGTCCTCCCACCCACCCCTTCCCACTTCCCCTTTCTGGTTTGCCGAATACTGTTTCACTGAGTCTTTCCAGAACCAGGGGCCACTCCTCCTTTCTTCTTGTACCTCATTTGATGTGTGGATTATGTTTTGGATATTCCAGTTTTCTAGGTTAATAACCACTTATTAGTGAGTGCATACCATGATCCACCTTTTGAGTCTGGGTTACCTCACTTAGTATGATGTTCTCTAGCTCCATCCATTTGCCTAAGAATTTCATGAATTCATTGTTTCTAATGGCTGAATAGTACTCCATTGTGTAGATATACCACATTTTTTGCATCCATTCTTCTGTTGAGGGATACCTGGGTTCTTTCCAGCATCTGGCAATTATAAATAGGGCTGCTATGAACATAGTAGAGTATGTATCCTTATTACATGGTGGGGAGTCCTCTGGGTATATGCCCAGGAGTGGTATAGCAGGATCTTCTGGAAGTGAGGTGCCCAGTTTTCGGAGGAACTGCCATACTGATTTCCAGAGTGGTTGTACCAATTTGCAACCCCACCAGCAGTGGAGGAGTGTTCCTCTTTCTCCACACCCTCTCCAACACCTGCTGTCTCCTGAATTTTTAATCTTAGCCATTCTGACTGATGTAAGATGAAATCTTAGGGTTGTTTTGATTTGCATTTCCCTAATGATTAATGAAGTTGAGCATTTTTTAAGATGCTTCTCCGCCATCCGAATTTCTTCAGGTAAGAATTCCTTGTTTAACTCTGTACCCCATTTTTTAATAGGGTTGTTCAGTTTTCTGGAGTCTAACTTCTTGAGTTCTTTATATATATTGGATATTAGCCCTCTATCTGATGTAGGATTGGTGAAGATCTTTTCCCAATTTGTTGGTTGCCAATTTGTCCTCTTGATGGTGTCCTTTGCCTTACAGAAACTTTGTAATTTTATGAGGTCTCATTTGTCAATTCTTGCTCTTAGAGCATACGCTATTGGTGTTCTGTTCAGAAACTTTCTCCCTGTACCGATGTCCTCAAGGGTCTTCCCCAGTTTCTTTTCTATTAGCTTCAGAGTGTCTGGCTTTATGTGGAGGTCCTTGATCCATTTGGATTTGAGCTTAGTACAAGGAGACAAGGATGGATCAATTCGCATTCTTCTGCATGCTGACCTCCAGTTGAACCAACACCATTTGTTGAAAAGGCTATCTTTTTTCCATTGGATGTTTTCAGCCTCTTTGTCGAGGATCAAGTGGCCATAGGTGTGTGGGTTCATTTCTGGATCTTCAATCCTGTTCCATTGATCCTCCTGCCTGTCACTGTACCAATACCATGCAGTTTTTAACACTATTGCTCTGTAGTATTGCTTGAGGTCAGGGATACTGATTCTCCCAGAATTTCTTTTGTTGCTGAGAATAGTTTTAGCTATCCTGGGTTTTTTGTTGTTCCAGATGAATTTGATAATTGCTCTTTCTAACTCTGTGAAGAATTGAGTTGGGATTTTGATGGGTATTACATTGAATCTGTATATTGCTTTTGGCAAAATGGCCATTTTAACTATATTGATTCTACCGATCCATGAGCATGGGAGGTTTTCCCATTCTTTGAGGTCTTCTTCCATTTCCTTCTTCAGAGTCTTGAAGTTCTTGTCATAAAGATCTTTCACATGTTTGGTAAGAGTCACCCCAAGATACTTTATACTGTTTGTGGCTATTGTGAAGGGGGTCATTTCCCTAATTTCGTTCTCAACCTGCTTGTCCTTTGAGTATAAGAAGGCCACTGATTTGCTTGAGTTGATTTTATAACCTGCCACTTTGCTGAAGTTGTTTATCAGCTGTAGAAGCTCTCTAGTGGAGTTTTTTGGGTCACTTAGGTAGACTATCATGTCATCTGCAGATAATGATAGTTTGACTTCTTCCTTTCCAATTTGTATCCCTTTGACCTCCTTATGTTGTCGAATTGCCAGAGCTAGTACCTCAAGTACAATATTGAAAAGATAAGGAGAAAGGGGGCAGCCTTGTCTAGTCCCTGATTTCAGTGGGATTGCTTCAAGTTTCTCTCCATTTAGTTTGATGCTGGCTACCGGTTTGCTGTATGTTGCTTTTACTATGTTTAGGTATGGGCCTTGAATTCCTGTTCTCTCCAAGACTTTAAGCATGAAAGGATGCTGAATTTTGTCAAATGCTTTTTCAGCATCCAATGAAATGACCATGTGGTTTGTTTATGTAGTGGATTGTATTGATGGATTTCCGTATATTGAACCAACCCTGCATCCCTGGGATAAAGTCTACTTGATCATGATGGATGATCATTTTGATGAGTTCTTGGATTCGGTTGGCAAGAATTTTATTGAGTATTTTTGCATTGATGTTCATAAGGGAAATTGGTCTGAAGTTCTCTTTCTTTGTTGGATCTTTGTATGGTTTTGGTATCAGCGTAATTGTGGCTTCATAGAAGGAATTGGGTAGTGTTCCTTCTGTTTCTATTTTGTGGAATAGTTTGAAGAGTATTGGTGTTAGGTCTTCTTTGAAGGTCTGATAGAATTCTGCACTGAAACCATCTGGTCCTGTGCTTTTTTTGGTTGGAAGACTTTCTATGACTCCTTCTATTTCTTTAGGCATTATGGGACTGTTTAGATGGTCTAGTTGGTCCTGATTTAATTTTGGTATTTGGTATCTGTCAAGGAAATTGTCCATTTCCTCCAGATTCTCCAGTTGTGTTGAGTACAGGCTCTTGTAGTAGGATCTGATGATTTTTTGGATTTCCTCAGTTTCCATTGTTATATCTCCCTTTTCATTTCTAAGTTTGTTAATTTGGATACTTTCTCTGTTATTGGGCATCTTCTTGATTAACATAGGACCCAGTCCATTGTGGGTGGAACCATCCCCAAGAGGTGATATTAGCTTTTATATATATATATATATATATATATGAAAGCAAACGTAGCAAACCAGTGAACAGGGTTCCTCCATGGCCTCTGCTTAGTCCTCAGTGTCAAACTAACTTCTAGTTACCTAGAAGTAAGATGAAATCAATGCTTTTCTCTTCTATTTACTTTTGGTCATGGCTTCTTATCACCAAATTAGAAACCAAACCAAGACAGTTTGCATCAGTGTTAATGACTTTAGTCTAAACCAGGCATATTCATGCAAAAATCTTATGAGAAGAGTTTAGCCACCAGGTCTATCTATTCTTCTTAATAGCTGCAAGATAGTCCATGGTAGGATGGAATTTTATTCACTGAACATGCTGTCCATTTAAGAATGCAGTATAATTTCAGGTTATCATTTCCGCAGAAGGCTTTGAAGTAATGCAAACATCTTCTGCAATTGAGTTGATAATTTCATATGCTAAATTGTAAAAGGTGAAATGACTAGTTAAACATCCTTCAACAAATATTTCCAATCTTGTAAACAAGTAACTGTATCTTGTGTGTGCACAGTGGACAGGCCACTAGCTGCTGTTCTGGAGCAGGGTGAAAGGTGGTTTTCATATTATTCCCTATATTTCTCATTGGCTGTTAAAAAGTTGTTTGTAAACATGCTCAATTCCATCTTAGGAAAGTTAACCATCAATCTAGCACATAACATTGTATTAAGCATCACACTGAATGTCTCCCGTGCACCAGAGTCCTTCAATCCCTGCACACGTGTGTAAGGCTGCACTTCCATACCAAAATTTCCTATAAAGTGGAGCTTAGTGAACCTTGTGGCTGGTAGAGAGCACAGTGTGGATGTCACCCCGGGTCCTTGAAGGGTGACAGTTGAGAGCAGTATGGAATATATTCATTTCTCTATGAGGGTCTTCCAGGGCTAGGTTTGTTATCAAATGCCATAGATGTGTAAGTGGCAAAGCAGGTAAGCCTGAAGGAGCTTACGCCTTTAGACACTTGTTCAGCTAAGAATGGTACCTTGGTGACAGTTTGTGGCAATAGAGGCCAACTTAGATATTAGGCAGGATAATATCTAAGTACAAATATCTAGCTTTGTATTGAAATAAAACAAAGAGAAGAAGAGTCATTATCAACTGCATAATGGTATGGACTGTGGGGTGGGGGTGGTGTCCACCTCTCTGAAGGAGAGAGACCGCACTTGCTCTTCCATTTTAGATTACTCTTACCTTGCCTTGGTTCACAGACTTGAATTTTTTTCTTTCTGCCCAGAGAGCAGTACGTTCCCCAAACTGACTAAGCAGACAGATTTTCAAGGTCCTAATTTGCGTCTACATGAATCTTTAGTTCTCTACTTCAGCGTGAACTTCTGGTCCAATCTCAGAAGGTGCTGGATTTTAATGAAATCAGCTTGGTGCTTTTTGCCAGGATCGCTGCATGCAAGGGGCCCAGTGGAGACGCTCCAGCTCAGGCTGCCTAAGGGCAGAAAGCTGCCTCTTTAGCTAAGTAAGAGCAGCTGCCACAGCTTCAGGCTTTATTTTGTGGCGAGCAAGCCAGGTACCTGGTCCTCCAGGTGCTTCTAACAACACATCTGCTCTCGCACCACCTAGGTCTTATCTTGCAAGAACCTGATTCGTGTTTGCCTTTGTGCCTGTGAGGAATGAAAAGTTGTGTAGAGGTTTGGTTCGTTTTCGTGAGCCTTGCTTTTCCCATCTTCCTTTTGAGAAGTACACGTGTGCCTTCATAAGCTCCTTTGATACAGGGTGTGTGTTAGAAAACACACTTAGCAGCTCAGAAGAGACAGCATTTCTTCCTAACACTGTTTTCATCGAGATTGGATGTTGGCAGAGAGTGCCTACACTCGTGAAATTAGTTCACCTGTCAGGGGCTCCTCCACCCCGTGGGAACGTTAACAGGAAACCAACACACCACTCACATTGCTTTTCTACAACTGTTTAACACACACACACACAGAGAGAGAGAGAGAGAGAGAGAGAGAGAGAGAGAGAGACAGAGAGACAGAGAGACAGAGAGAGAGACACAGAGAGAGAGACAGAGAGAAAGAGAGACAGAGAGAGAGACAGAGAGAGATCCACCATGAGTTTTCCTACATGAAGCTCTGGTTTGAGAAGGAGGAAATTGAGTTCTTTTATCTCATGTTCATTTATACATTTATTTCCTAAAGGTCAAACATAGGCTAACTTGGTTATCTCTATCCCCTAGTGGATGGCTGTATTCACAGAGCTGCTGGTCCCTGTTTGTTAGCTGAGTGTCGGAACCTGAACGGCTGTGAGACTGGACACGCGAAAATCACATGTGGCTACGACCTCCCTGCAAAGTGTGAGTACGGCATGCCTGAACTTCCTTTCGGAATAGCCGAGAGTGTCAACCTAGCCTTCTATGTTTTTCTTTTCAAAAGAATAACTAGAAAAGGAGACCGCTGAAGTGGAATTTAATTAAGTGTGCTTATAGTCAAATTTAGTGTGTAGGTGCATGTTTATTTGTATGATTAAGTATAGAAAATTTTGGTTGTTGTTCCGTTCTTTAACAGTGTCTCTGAAACCAAGAACTAAAAATATGACGAAAATATACCTTCCAGTATTTAAGCACCACCAGTGACAGCTTCTGGAAATGATGCCAATTTCTCACTCCTTGTTCGCCTTTCTTGATTGTGGATGTGTTTAGAGCAAAGGAGATCAAAGTGATATATTGTGTTTTCAGCCGCCATGTAAAACCTGATTGGCAATTACAGCCCAGGCATCTGTCACCCTCAGCTCCCAGGAGAAGCAGGAGGAATGCAGTTGTCAGTCTGAGAATGGATTTGCTCTTTGAATTTGGAATGGTCAAATTTTCTATTATATTTTAATAGAAAAAGAATGCATTGCAATTGACTGACCTTGTTGCCTCAGTGTTTAGCTGACTGGGGTAGGGTAGCATAGAATAAACGATGAGAGAAGTGATTAAAGGTGCTCCTTTTAAAATTATATCATTTCCAGGGCCTGGGGATGGAGGGAGGGGTTGCACTACACTATTAAGGTGTGCATTGGCCTGGAAATTGCGACTCCAATTTAATCTCTGTACTTGCTTCTTAGGATACTGCTTGATCTATGAACACATTTTATGTGAAGGCAAAAGCTACCTTTGTTTGTCTTTTATTGGTGAAGAAAGCATGAGCTCAAATGGCACAGCAGAATTTGTGGAATACTATTGGATTCTTTATGAACAGGGTGTGTAGAAATGAGCTACCCAAGGCAATCTGTGAATGGTGACACAGAGCACTTTATTTTAAAAGAAAGTTTAAAAAGTAAGTGTGTGTGTGTGTGTGTGTGTGTGTGTCTTACCCATGTGTACAGTGGTTTTGAGAGTTCTCACTTTGACCCATAGAACTCATGATATTGGGTGTTAAAGGTGATTTCCTTCTGAGATTATACAGTCCATGTTGACATATGGGATTTTTTAAATCTGTCTAACCTGATGCTACCTGTCAGATGCAGTGATCTGTCATCCTGAGAATGAGCAGATCAACTGCTTTAAGACCAAGTAATAAGATGGCCTTTTAAATTCACTGTTTTCTCTGAATGAAAACAGGCATCAAAATTCTTCCACTCTGAGCTTTATGAAACTTGGGATCTTTACACATGATCGAGTAAAAACGATGGTTTATGGTGATTATCTAAGAAATGTGGGAAGCTTTTTTAACTTACTTGCTATTTTACATGCTTATGTACAAGATACTACATTTCCATTGACTGTCATTCAATTGATTTCAGAGTTATTGAGAATTTACATAGTATCAAGCATCAAGGTACAAGGATCAGTATGTCTGTGGATATGGTAGAAGTTGCCATATTTGAATCCTGTGTTTGAGCTGATATATGGTATATGGCTTTCAGAAGTAACCTGAAGCAAGTGGATCTTGTGGTCCAAGACTCTAGACATGGAAAATCAGCCTGCAGAACTCAGCACGGAACCCCAGTGAGCTGAGATTCTTACTCCAGTCTTTATATTGCAACTCAAAGATATGAGCACTAGCTATATTTTATGTCAACTTAATACTAACTGCAGTCATCTGAGAAGAGGGAACCTCAAAAGAGAAATTGTCTTTATAACATCAGGCTCCAGATGAGCTTGTAGTGCATTTTCTTAATTAGTGAAATACTTAGCCCATTGTAGTGGGGTCACCAGTAGACTGGTGGTCATTAATGTTATATAAAAAGCAGGCTGACAACCATTGGGCTGAGCATAGGGTTCTCAATGGAGGAGTTGGAGGGTGGACTGGAGGAGCTGAAGGGGTTTACAGCACCATTGGAAGAACAACAGTGTGGGCCACCCAGATGCCCCATGACTCCCAGGGACTAAACCATTAACCAAGGGGTACACATGGTTCCAGCCAAAAGTGTGGCAGAACCATGTGTACCTTGTCAGGCATCAGTGGGAGGAGAGGTCCTTGGTCCTGTGAAGGCTCAATAGATGTGCCAATGAAGGGAAATCGAGGGGCAGCGGGAGTGGGTCAGGTGGAGGGGTATATACTTGGAGGCAGGGGCTGGAAGGAGGGGTTTGGGATTTTGGGGGAGGGGGAAAACCGGGAAAGGTTTAAGCATATGAAATGTAAATGAAGAATACATTCAATTAAAAAAAAAAAACAAAAAACAAAAAGAAGAAGCAGGCTGAGTAGGCTACAGGGAGCAAGCCAGTAAGCAGCACTCCTCCTTGGCCTCTGTATCAGCTCCTGCTTCCCAGTTCCTGTCCCAGTTCTCTTTGAATATGAATTGAGATATTGAACTGTAAGCAAAATAAACCTTTCTCATCCCAACTTACGTTTGGTCATGGTGTGTCATCACAGCAGCATTATCCTTAACTAAGACAGCATATCTAATAATGAATTATCCAGTGGAATAGAAAATAGCAGTCCAACATGGCACCTGCCTCATAAAAATCAGACATGCACTGTCAATGAAAATGTCTTGATAATTCTGTGTACTTTAAAAGATTAATGATTGATAGTAAGATGATAAAAGGAATGTGAAATTGAGTAATGAGAGCTCACACTTGTATTCCACTTTGTACTGTTTCCTAGCACTTTCCCAAGGCCTTATATTTTAAATTATGCTTTGTAAACATTGCGCATGTTCATTTTCCTTTTCCCTATCCCTGAGAGATAGTTTTCTTTCTCATCAATTTGGTCCCTCCATTTCAGAGTCATTAACAATCCACAGATGTGCTTTTGTAGTGAGAGAATGAAAAGGGAGCTCATTACATACTGTTTGGGTCATTTTCCCCACCATATTTAATAATTCGGTGACAGTTTGACAGCAGAGACTAGCTCCTATCTGTCCTCTGAGACAGTGGGTTCATCATTATAGGGGTACTAAAGCCAGCCATCCAGCCACAAGTGATGATATCTTCACGCACCAGCAATTTGTTTTGAAAATGATTTTGTCTGGGTTACAGAAAATATTGGCCATTTTGGACTGCTCTCTGCTTTCCTATGCTTCCTAAATTAATTTATCCACGAATGGTTGTATTTGAATTAATTATTCTTGTAGTCTGTGTTATGTGACTTATCATGATGGGTAGAATGAAAAGCCCCTGGATGTTTTCTCTTTCCTTCACTGCCTGAATGTTTGAATGGTTTCTTTTGACACAAAACTAACCAATCACTTTTCTCAAAAGAAGTCATGGGTGGCAAGAATACTGGCTAGAATTGCACTGAATGCTATTTTTTCAGGAAGCATACAAAGGGCTGTTTATGTAATTTCAATCTTGAAGGAATGGTCCCTTCTGTGAGGTTAGACTTGTTTTTAGATTTGTAATAAAATTTCAGTGTGTATGTCTGTATAGACACTTTTTCACATGAAGGGTGTTTAAATCTCTCTGTTGCAGAACTCTGTTCTCCAAGCCTAATAGCCATTACCATTTTGGATAGAGATGCCATGATAAGTCCACAACAGGTTCTCAAGATTGGTCCTGTTGACTCTACTTCATAGTAGGAGGGGTGGAGAGTCGTTAGATGCTCAGGTGAGATTCCATCCACTCTTCTGCATCTTCTTCCAAGCTGTATAAAATTCTGTCCCAGTTACACATGGTCTTGGTAGGTCTGAGAACCTTCAGAGGATAACTATGTAGAGCTAACTGAATTGTGAAGGCCATCCATACAGCCATGTGGGTGTCATTAGCCAGGTTTCAGTGAGGCTTTATGATCATTTCGCTCTTTTTGGATTGTCTAAGCTTGTGAAATCAACAACTTTGTCTTGGTACTCTATCAGCCAATAGTAGAGATTTTATTCATGGCTGCCCAAGAAAAGTCCATCTACCTCTATCATTGTTATATTGGCAATATGTGGCACATTGTCCCCATTTTGGGATTGCTTAATATATAAGAATAAAGTGTCAAATGAATGACTTTTTTCAGGACCTTTTCATCTGGAGAATAGTTTGTAGTGTATTAGTCCTGACTCCTGATTTTCAAGCCTTCCATCTTGTGATCCATTTTGCATGGTGTTACTGATGTCCATGTCCTCTTATTTCAGTTATAGCAGGGCTGTGCATGTTTGAGAATTTTCTTGTCTGTGGTAGCCTTCTTCTGTATTTTCTCATAGGGTGTATTGCTGATCCTCAGTCCTACACACTACTATCTCCTTGTCTGGAGAGAGCTAGAATCTTCTTGATTTCTTCTCTTATGTTCTTCACACCCTAGTTAACTGTAACCTCAGGTGTCAGCTTAGCTGATGTAGTTATCTTGGCTCCTCTGCTTTATCTGTAGTTGTACTGTAGCATGTTAACTTCTAATATAGTATATTATTATTCATATTTTTTGGTAATACTTCTCCATAGAAGAATAAGAATGTAGATTTTAGGATTGGGATCTGTTTTCTTTGTTTTGTTGGATCTATACAGGTTCTAAAAATGCCCAACATATAAAGAGGCTTGAAAGGCATGTCTTGAAAGAATTAATGAAAATAAACTCCAATCCTTTGACAACTTTTTTTCTTAACTAAAGTTAGACATCTGTTAACCTCATTTTTCTTTGGCTTCCCACAATGCCATACCATATCTTGAATTGCTTAAAAATATCTTGAATGGTATGACTTGCTCCCAACTTGATTCTGTACATCTCTGTAAACTTGTGATTGTCTAGAAAGCTCACTCTTTGATCTCGTCTACTTATCTTTCAGACTCAACTCACTTCAGATATCACCTCTGTTAGGAATGATACTCGTATCACTTCAACTACAAGTGACCTTTTATTTTTCCATTCAGTGTATTGCATGTTAACAGTTTACATGATGCTTGTTTGGCTTGTCATATGTATTTCCGAGTTGTGTCTATATGGACCTAGAGGAAAGCCTCGTGTTCTGTCTCATAGGAGTCATCTACCTTACTTTTTTAAGATAGAATTTCTTATTGGTTGTGAGCTCACTGAGAAGGCCAGGCTGGATGACTAGCAGCAAGTCCAAAAGATTCTTCTGGATTCAGTCCTCCAGTGTTGCACTGTGTTGTACACAGTGTTGTGTACCATCACAACTAGCTGTTTCATTTGGCTTACTTGGAATCATACTCAGGTCTTGATTGTGTGACAAGCACTTTACTCTCTGAGAAGTCTCCCCAGATCAATGGTACATGTTCCTTATGTATTATGGGTACTGGAGAAATATATGTCAAGTAAAGTCATTATTAAAACTGTAAAACTGATACTGAATTGATGAAAGCTTGGATGTAAAGTTACGCTAATGTTTCTAAAAAATTGTAATTAGTGTTAGTAGCATAATTTGTTTGAATGAGTAGTATTAGTATCCTTGTTCTATTCCCAGCTTCAGAAATAAGCAGATGATGGTAGCTTAATAGGTACTGTTGATAGTAATTAGTACTTTTCTGGTGTCCTTCATCAAGAAATAGTAGTATGTTGAAATACAAGGTTGTCAGTCCTTTGAAATGTTATGAAGAAGCAACATGACAAGTCAGGTTAATTTATTTCTAACATAAAGAACGATTCAGGATAGAGGAATCATTATGTTGTTCCTACTAACATGTAAAATATCTGGGGTTGAGGCTTGACTGTGACCAGGAATCATGAACTAAGTGAAGTGCCACTGGCAGTGTGATCCAGTCCTGCTACCTGCTTTTATAAATAAAGTTTTACTAGATGCCAGCTATGCTTATTAGTTCTTATACTGTTTATGAATGTGTTTTGGTGTGACTGAGAGTTGACTAATTCCTGTAGGAGTTGTATAATTGGCATGTCTGAATCATGTGCTATCTAGTTTTTGGTTGTTTATTAAGAGCTAGTCTGTAGCAATCCTTATGTTTTATAAAGGCATAATTTGTCAAAAAATATATTTATTGAATTTTAAGTATATGTAGTTGATTAGAGTTGACAAAGCAGAAAAAAAATGCCTACCTGCTATCTATGTCCTGGGACTGTTCTTGTGTATTGTGCCTCAAGTAAATGTGTACTTAAGAGGATGATCTGAGTCTCATCAGATCTTTCATGTATCCAGGCTATCTTGGGGGAAAAAAAATCCTGATGAGAAAAAAAAGTCCTCTGTATTGAACTGGAACTAAGAAGTGAATAGGTCAAGTCTCTGTAGGGAGAGTTAGTTTAAAATACCTGAGTTTGGGCCATAAATCTCCATCCCTTGCCTCCTCCAGTGGGGCTAGCTAATATGCTGAAAGGGGGCCTTCAGGCCTAAGGAAATTCATAATTAGGAGTACATAACTGAAATAGGTGGCTCTGCGTTAGTCCACTGTGGAAAGTGCCCTGATTTCGGCCATCCTGAGTTCTCCCAGCAGGTGTTTGATTGTGAAAGCCGTGAAGTGGCCATGCTGGGAAGAGTGTGACTCTGCAGCCTCTGATGGAGACCCGAGGGCTCTCACAAACCAATTCCATAATTAGATGGCGTGTTACTTAAAAAGGAAAAAAACAACTTTTGGAGAACATAAAATCATCACCATCTTTCCTGAAGATGAGGATGCGACTGTTCTTCATAAACACCATTCCTGATTCGTTTTCTTAGGACTTTAACTTCCATTTGAGGCTAATTTTCCCTATCCACAGTTATTTCCTTGGATAGTAAGTGGTGGATGTGCGTTATCCCCTTAGTTGGCCTCACAGTGGATACAGAATTGAGAAATATTTAGATTAGAAGGTCTTAAAATGTAGTTTCAAAGAAAATCATTATGTCTTGCTCCAGAAAAAACTGAGTTAGAAGCACTGTAGCTTAGCTAACTAACTCTAATGAATGCTCAAGTATGAGGGCCACTGCCCTACAGGGGAGTAGAAGACCACAATCTCACTGTCACCCTCCTGACTGTGTAAAATAGATATCCTTTTGGTTAATAGACTACGACTTCCTTGAAAGATAATTCTGGCATGTTCTTTTCCTTGGTAGTATTTCCATAATTAGTAATAATGCCTATATTTGCTTAGCTTTCCATTGCTTGTCCTCCTTAACAGTTACAGTTTAAGGAGAGCAGAGTCATAACAGTCTCATTGATCCCTGGGATGCATAGCACCTGGTACAAAAGTAGGCTCCTCATGCATATTTGCTGGGAGAATTAGCCATATCCTGTGTTCTTTCCTCATCATCATTAGGGTCCTAAGGGTCACTGTAAGAAACCAACACAGCCACTGTCAAGATGGAGCTCCAGAGGTCAGAAATCTACAAAGTTAGATCTTTTGCTGCCCTCAGCATGGCATCATACCACCCAGAATGCTTCTTTTCATAAAACTTTAATAAGTTTTGCGATTACTAACGAGGGAGCAGAATAAAGAGAACAGGAGAGCATGGATGTAGAACAGGAGAGCATGGGTGTAGAACAGGAGAGCATGGGTGTAGAACAGGAGAGCATGGGTGTAGAACAGGAGAGCATGGGTGTAGAACAGGAGAGCATGGGTGTAGAACAGGAGAGCATGGGTGTAGAACAGGAGAGCATGGGTGTAGAACAGGAGATCATGGGTGTAGAACAGGAGATCATGGGTGTAGAACAGGAGAGCATGGGTGTAGAACAGGAGATCATGGGTGTAGAACAGGAGGGCATGGGTGTAGAACAGGAGAGCATGGTGTAGACCAGGAGAGCATGGGTGTAGAATAGGAGGGCATGGGTGTAGAACAGGAAGGCATGGGTGTGAGCCTGCTGTGGCTATGGCAAAGATGAGGACATCGGAGACCAGCTTTTGAAGGCCAGTTCTCTCCTTTCACCCTGAGGAAAGCAGGGTTTGAACTCATGCCATCACGTTTGAGCAGCAAGAGCTCTGACCTGCTAAACCATTCTGTGGGCCTCGAGCATGCCTCTTCATGAAAGGTGTTAGCAGTAATAGAAAGTACAAGAAGACTAGTTTATCTTGTGTGGCCACACATGTATCTTCCACACATGTTCTCCCTTTTTTAGACACACTGGAATAATGTAGGTTCTCTCATCAGGTGATTTCATGACCAATCTATTCTAATATTAGTGACTTGAAAATATCTGCAGTTTGAAAGCAACCAATACATTTGTTACTGTATTACCAGATAGGTGTAGAACAAAACCTGGATTTTCTTTCATCATTTGCTGCCTTAGCTGGCCTTCAGGGGACCCTGTGTGTACCTTCTTTTTTTCCCCCATATGATCAATAGGAAATAACAGTGTAAATCAATTCCAAGTAATAATGTAAATGTGCTCTTGAAGGCAATTCCTGCTGTGAAATAAGTAGTTAGCAGAGACACTGGCATTAACCACAGTGGGGGTAATCAGCCTGTGGATGTGTTTAATCAGAGTTATCAGCTAAGATTAAAAAGAGAGCCACAGTTGTGCAGGGATAATCATTTTCAAGGTTTAAAAGATGAATATGTGAAGGTGTTCTCATAAATTAAAGCCATCAGAATGGCTTTCAGTAATTTAGGATAGTCTGAGGTCAGGCACAAGCAAACAGGAGAGGTTAATCTCAGGGCCATCGTCATTAATGTTCAGAGACAGCAGAATACACTTATGGAAATAAGTAGCAAGCTCTGAGTTAAATGATTTTCCCCATACATTAAGATATTCCTCAGGCTGTCACTAACATACATGATTTGATTAAAAAGCAGCAACATGGAACAATTTGTGTGTGTATTAATTATCTTAGCAATTAATCACTAATTTTAAAAACTAAATGTTAGCCCCCTTTATGAATTGGTTTAGAAACGGTGACAGAGCCAACCATACACTGTGGAATAAACACTTGATTCCATGGTGTAACACTGAACTTCAAGGTCAGTCTGGAAAGTCCTGAACTTGGTATTCTAATTACATTGTGAAGTCCTTTAACCTCTGAGCATGAGTTTCCTTGTCCATGATTATCTCTGGGTCACAGTATCTATCTTGCCCGAGTCTGTTAGGAATAGACATAGAACTGTGTCTTAATAACGTAAGACATCACAGAGAGATGTGACTTTATTGGTAGTTGTAAAATAATTGGCATACTTCATTTGCTTGTTCAACCCATTTTTATTGGGTGCTTGCTCCGACCTTGGGGCTCTTCTAGAAAGTAGAGAACTATTTTGAAGAAATCCTGGCCACTTAGACCTGATGTTCAAACTAAGAGAGGCAGACAATAAACATATTTGTATAAAACTGAGGACTTTTAGAGGGCATGGAAACTAGCAGGAGGATCGGGCAAGCTACCAGAGTGGAAAGGTGAAGATGCAGCTTTCCTCTGCAGTCAGGGAAGGCCTCCCTGCGGATGTGGTATTTGCGCAGAGAGCTCTGCTGCTTGCTCAATGAAAAACCACTGCCGACAAAAGAAAACACTTTACCCCTGAATTAAAGTCAGCTTACACAAAATGGGAAGGAGAATAGCCAGTGAATTCTCCTTGTGCCCTTTATCCATACAGTTGGTTTGTCTTGTCTTTGTCCTAATGTGTAGGCATGTATGCATGTAGATACATGCATACAATCATTCCAGCCCAGCTTTTACTGGTGATGAAAGTATCACTGTGACAAATCAGGGACAGACAGGAGTTTTTTTTTTTTTTTTTTTTTTTTTTTTTTTTTTTTTTTTTTTTTTTCCTGGTTTCTTCCTAATCTTTTTTTTTTTTTATTCGATATAATTTATTTACATTTCAAATGATTTCCCCTCTTCTAGCCCCCCCCACTCCCCGAAAGTCCCGTACGCCCCCTTCTCTTCCCCTGTCCTCCCACCCACCCCTTCCCACTTCCCCGTTCTGGTTTTGCTGAATACTGTTTCACTGAGTCTTTCCAGAACCAGGGGCCACTCCTCCTTTCTTCTTGTACCTCATTTGATGTGTGGATTATGATTTGGGTATTCCAGTTTTCTAGGTTAATATCCACTTATTAGTGAGTGCATACCATGATTCACCTTTTGAGTCTGGGTTACCTCACTTAGTATGATATTCTCTAGCTCCATCCATTTGCCTAAGAATTTCATGAATTCATTGTTTCTAATGGCTGAATAGTACTCCATTGTGTAGATATACCACATTTTTTGCATCCACTCTTCTGTTGAGGGATACCTGGGTTCTTTCCAGCATCTGGCAATTACAAATAGGGCTGCTATGAACATAGTAGAACATGTATCCTTATTACATGGTGGGGAGTCTTCTGGGTATATGCCCAGGAGTGGTATAGCAGGATCTTCTGGAAGTGAGGTGCCCAGTTTTCGGAGGAACCGCCAGACTGATTTCCAGAGTGGTTGTACCAATTTGCAACCCCACCAGCAGTGGAGGAGTGTTCCTCTTTCTCCACATCCTCTCCAACACCTGCTGTCTCCTGAATTTTTAATCTTAGCCATTCTGACTGGTGTAAGATGAAATCTTAGGGTTGTTTTGATTTGCATTTCCCTAATGACTAATGAAGTTGAGCATTTTTTAAGATGCTTCTCCGCCATCCGAAGTTCTTCAGGGGAGAATTCTTTGTTTAACTCTGTACCCCATTTTTTAATAGGGTTGTTTGGTTTTCTGGAGTCTAACTTCTTGAGTTCTTTATATATATTGGATATTAGCCCTCTGTCTGATGTAGGATTGGTGAAGATCTTTTCCCAATTTGTTGGTTGCCGATTTGTCCTCTTGATGGTGTCCTTTGCCTTACAGAAACTTTGTAATTTTATGAGGTCCCATTTGTCAATTCTTGCTCTTAGAGCATACGCTATTGGTGTTCTGTTCAGGAACTTTCTCCCTGTACCGATGTCCTCAAGGGTCTTCCCCAGTTTTTTTTCTATTAGCTTCAGAGTGTCTGGCTTTATGTGGAGGTCCTTGATCCATTTGGAGTTGAGCTTAGTACAAGGAGACAAGGATGGATCAATTCGCATTCTTCTGCATGCTGACCTCCAGTTGAACCAGCACCATTTGTTGAAAAGGCTATCTTTTTTCCATTGGATGTTTTCAGCCTCTTTGTCGAGGATCAAGTGGCCATAGGTGTGTGGGTTCATTTCTGGATCTTCAATCCTGTTCCATTGATCCTCCTGCCTGTCACTGTACCAATACCATGCAGTTTTTAGCACTATTGCTCTGTAGTATTGCTTGAGGTCAGGGATACTGATTCCCCCAGATTTCCTTTTGTTGCTGAGAATAGTTTTAGCTATCCTGGGTTTTTTGTTGTTCCAGATGAATTTGATAATTGCTCTTTCTAACTCTGTGAAGAATTGAGTTGGGATTTTGATGGGTATTGCATTGAATCTGTATAGTACTTTAGGCAAAATGGCCATTTTAACTATATTGATTCTACCGATCCATGAGCATGGGAGGTTTTCCCATTTTTTGAGGTCTTCTTCCATTTCCTTCTTCAGAGTCTTGAAGTTCTTGTCATACAGATCTTTCACATGTTTGGTAAGAGTCACCCCAAGATACTTTATACTGTTTGTGGCTATTGTGAAGGGGGTCATTTCCCTAATTTCTTTCTCAGCCTGCTTATCCTTTGAGTATAGGAAGGCCACTGATTTGCTTGAGTTGACTTTATAACCTGCCACTTTGCTGAAGTTGTTTATCAGCAGTAGGAGCTCTCTAGTGGAGTTCTTTGGGTCACTTAGGTAGACGATCATGTCGTCTGCAAATAATGATAGTTTGACTTCTTCCTTTCCAATTTGTATCCCTTTGATCTCCTTATGTTGTCGAATTGCCCAAGCTAGTACCTCAAGTACAATATTGAAAAGATAAGGAGAAAGGGGGCAGCCTTGTCTGGTCCCTGATTTCAGTGGGATTGCTTCAAGTTTCTCTCCATTTAGTTTGATGCTGGCTACCGGTTTGCTGTATATTGCTTTTACTATGTTTAGGTATGGGCCTTGAATTCCTGTTCTCTCCAAGACTTTAAGCATGAAGGGATGCTGAATTTTGTCAAATGCTTTTTCAGCATCCAATGAAATGACCATGTGGTTTTGTTCTTTGAGTTTGTTTATGTAGTGGATTGTATTGATGGATTTCCGTATATTGAACCAACCCTGCATTCCCGGGATAAAGCCTACTTGATCATGGTGGATGATCGTTTTGATGTGTTCTTTGATTCGGTTGGCAAGAATTTTATTGAGTATTTTTGCATCGATGTTCATAAGGGAAATTGGTCTGAAGTTCTCTTTCTTTGTTGGATCTTTGTGTGGCTTTGGTATCAGCGTAATTGTGGCTTCGTAGAAGGAATTGGGTAGTGTTCCTTCTGTTTCTATTTTGTGGAATAGTTTGAAGAGTATTGGTGTTAACTCTTCTTTGAAGGTCTGGTAGAATTCTGCACTGAAGCCATCTGGTCCTGTGCTTTTTTTGGTTGGAAGACTTTCTATGACTCCTTCTATTTCTTTAGGCATTATGGGACTGTTTAGATGGTCTAGTTGGTCCTGATTTAATTTTGGTATTTGGTATCTGTCAAGGAAATTGTCCATTTCCTCCAGATTCTCCAGTTGTGTTGAGTATAGGCTCTTGTAATAGGATCTGATGATTTTTTGGATTTCCTCAGTTTCCGTTGTTATATCTCCCTTTTCATTTCTAAGTTTGTTAATTTGGATACTTTCTCTGTGCCCTTTGGTCATTCTGGCTAAGGGTTTATCTATCTTGTTGATTTTCTCAAAGAACCAGCTCCTGGTATTGTTGATTTTTTGTATGGTTCTCTTTGTTTCTACTTGATTGATTTCGGCCCTGAGTTTGATGATTTCCTGCCTTCTACTCCTCCTGGGCGAAATAGCTTCTTTTTGTTCCAGGGCTTTCAGGTGTGTCATTAAGCTGGTAATGTATGCTCTCTCCATTTTCTTTTTGGAGGCACTCAGGGCTATGAGTTTTCCTCTTAGCACTGCTTTCATTGTGTCCCATAGATTTGGGTATGTTGTGTTTTCATTTTCATTGTGTTCTAAAAAGTCTTTAATTTCTTTCTTTATTTCTTCCTTGACCAAGGTATCATTGAGTAGAGTATTGTTCAGTTTCCACGTGTATGTGGGCTTTCTGTTGTTTCTGTTGCTATTGAAGACCACTTTTACTCCATAGTGATCAGATAGGAGGCATGGGATTAGTTCGATCTTCTTATATTTGTTGAGGTCTGTCTTGTGACCAATTATATGGTCGATTTTGGAGAAGGTACCATGAGGTGCTGAGAAAAAGGTATATTCTTTTGTTTTAGGATAGAATGTTCTATATATATCTGTTAAATCTAATTGGTCCAAAGCTTCAATTAGTTTCATTGTGTCCCTGTTTAGTTTCTGTTTTCCTGATCGGTCCATTGAGGAAAGTGCAGTGTTGAAGTCACCCACAATTATTGTGTTAGGTGCAATGTGTGCTTTTAGTTTTAATAAAGTTTCTTTTACGAAAGAGGGTGCCCTTGCATTTGGGGCATAGATGTTCAGGATTGACAGTTCTTCTTTTTGTATTTTTCCTTTGACCAGCAAGAAGTGTCCCTCAGGGTCTCTTTTGATGACTTTGGGTTGAAAGTCAATTTTATCTGATATTAAAATGGCTACTCCAGCTTGTTTCCTGAGACCATTTGCTTGTAAAATTGTCTTCCAGCCTTTTACTCTAAGGTAGTGTTTGTCTTTGACCCTGAGGTGTGTTTCCTGTAAGCAGCAAAATGTAGGGTCCTGTTTACATATCCATTCAGTTAGTCTGTGTCTTTTTATTGGGGCATTAAGTCCATTGATGTTAAGAGATATTAAGGAATAGTGATTGTTACTTCCTATCATTTTTGACGTTATTTTTTAAATTTGAATGCTTAACTTCTTTTGGGTTTGATGAAAGGTTACTATCTTGCTTTTTCCAGGGTGAAGTTTCCCTCCTTGTATTGGTGTTGTCCTCCTATTATCCTTTTTAGGGCCGGGTTTGTGGATAGATATTGGGTAAACTTGGTTTTGTCATGAAATATCTTAGTTTCTCCATCTATGGTGATTGAGAGTTTTGCTGGATATAGTAGTTTTGGTTGGCATTTGTGTTCTCTTAGAGTCTGCATGAGATCTGCCCAGGACCTTCTAGCCTTCATAGTCTCAGGTGAGAAGTCTGCTGTGATTCTGATAGGTCTTCCTTTATATGTTACTTGGCCTTTTTCTCTTACTGCCTTTAGTATTCTTTCTTTGTTTAGAACATTTGGTGTTTTGATTATTATGTGACGGGAAGTATTTCTGTTCTGGTCCAGTCTGTTTGGAGTTCTGTAGGCTTCTTGTATATTCATGGGCATCTCTCTCTTTAGGTTAGGGAAGTTTTCTTCCATAATTTTATTGAAGATATTTGCTGGCCCTTTAAGTTGTAAATCTTCACTCTCATCTATGCCTATAATCCTTAGGTTTGGTGTTCTCATTGTGTCCTGGATTTCCTGGATATTTTGGGTTACAAGCTTTTTGCATTTTGCATTTTCTTTAACTGTTGAGTCCATGGTTTCTATGGAATCTTCAGCATCTGAGATTCTTTCTTCTATCTCTTGTATTCTGTTGTTGATATTTGTATCTCTGTCCCCTGATTTCTTCCCAAGGCTTTCTATCTCCAAAGTTGTCTCCCTTTGAGTTTTCTTAGTTGTTTCTACTTCTGATTTTAGATCCTGGATGGTTTTTCTTAGCTCCTTCACTTGCATGTTTGTGTTTTCCTGTAATTCTTTAAGAGATTTTTGTGTTTCCTCTTTCATGAGCTCAGCCTGTTGACCAATGTTCTCCTGTATTTCTTTAAGAGATTTTTGTGTTTCGTCTTTCATGACCTCAGCCTGTTGAGCAAAGTTCTCCTGTATTTCTTTAAGTGTTTTTTGCATTTCCTCCTTGTTGGCTTTTGTATTCTCCTGGATTTCTTTCAATGATTTTTGTGTTTCCCTTGCAAGGGCTTCTAACTTTTGATCCATTTTCTCCTGAATTTCTTTATGTATGACCTTCATGTGTTCCTGTACCAGCATCATGACCAGTGATTTTAAATCCAAATCTTGTTTTACTGGTGTGATGGGGTATCCAGGACATGTTGGTAGAGGAGAATTGGGTTCAGATGTTGCCATATTGCCTTGATTTCTGTTAGTGACGTTCCTGCGTTTGCCTTTTGCCATCTAGATCTCACTGGTGTTAGTTTATCTTGTCAGTGCTGGACTCACCAGTGCAAGCTGCCCCTTCCCAGTTGGCCTCTGGTGCACAGCTTACCTCCTGCACTGCTTGTAGACAGTGTGCTGCTGCCCAGGCTGTTCAGATCCCAAAGCAGGCACCCGAAGGCTCCCGCTGGGGCCCGCTGGATTCACTGGAGCACACTGACTTCTCCCAGCTGGCCTCCCGGAAGCCCAGCTAGCCACTTGCAGGACTTGGAGATGTAATGCTGCCGCCCAGACTGATCTGGATCCGGAAGCGGAGAGAGTAGAGCTAAGGGCTTCTGCCTGAGGCCTTGCCCCAGATTGTGTCTGTGGAGCAGATGGAGCCTGTGTGCACTCCCAGGGAGTGCGGAAGGTGTATGCTACTGTGACCTCCCCTGTGTTCCGCTCACTCCGCTGGGCAGCCGATCTGCCAACCGGGCTGTCGCACACAAGGTTAGCCTGGCCGCCCAGTCCCTGAGTCCAGGCAAAAGCCTGGGAGGCCAAGGTCTGAGCACAGTTCCCCTAGAGCTATGACTGTTAATTGGGTTTGCCAGGTGACTAGGATGGCGGGCGTGAGCGCCCGCGCTCCCTGAAAGCGCCGGGAGAGTCTGCTTTGCTAACAATCACCTGGGCGGGTTGACTCACAGATTGCCCACCAAGCCGCCCAGTTCTTGGGGTCAGTCCTGTGCCTTTTGGGGCCTGGACCCCCGCTTTGTTAGCCTTAGGCTATGCCTGTTACAGGTCTGCCCGCCTGAGCTCTCTGTCGTCCTGCAGGCAAAATGGCGGCGGCGCGCTCGCAGGCCTGAGCAAAAAACCTCCTGGCTGGGTTGGCACCCCGATGGCCCCCCGACCCGCCCAGGGCCTGGGTGCAGGCCAACGCCCGTCGGGCTCAGACCACCGCGGTGTTGGCCTCGGATTATGTTTGTGTACCTCAGTCTGTCCGATTCCTGGAGTACGGAACCAAGATGGATGCTCCTCTCCTGACTGGTGGGAGGCCGAGTTCTGAAGTGGCCTCCGTGCAGGAAAGGCGCCGCACAACTGCAGCTGCTTGCTGCCCGGCTGGTCAGCGAAGGTCAGTGGTCGTGGGCGCAGGGCCTAACTGGTCCCTGTGACGCCTTGGTTCCACTGCTGATGGCCCTTCAGCTGGAGCAGCCACTGCTGCCGCTGCCGCCGCCGCTGCCGCCGCCGCCGCCGATGATCCAGACAGGAGTTTTAATGATCATTTAAATGGTCACTTATTGATCACCTCATATTTTCACAGCTAGGGAAATTGGAGCCCAGGATGGCTTTATCTTTCCCAGGATTTTATAATCCACAAGTGGCAAACACAAGCGCTGAGCTGGAGTTACTCGCATCATGGTGTAGTGACCTTTTTCTTAGAAATGTGCTCTGTGATCATGCTAACACTGCTATAAGCATTTTATGAAAGACTCTAGCCATTTATTCAAAATAAAGCCCACAAAAATTTGAAGAAAAAAGTTCTCACCTCCCACTGTACATCTGCTACTTCACTGACAATAGTAGTCTTGATAAGTTCCACATCATTGATAAAACCATAAGCTTCCCTGGTGAGGGTTTTCACAGTAGTCCTTCAGAGTCTTACAGCATTATCTGGTATCTTAGGAAACATGGAAGTCACCTGTATGATATAATGAGAATTCTTCATTATCCTTAACTGAGACATATATAGTACTTACCTTCAGAGGAAAGACATCCTTCAGAAGTCATTTTGACAGACATCAGACATGCCTGCAAACCCACTGACATTTCTTTTCTAGAGGTGTAAACATAATCTCCCACTCCGCCCTGAGAGCAGCTGGGACTTTCTGATATCCTTTAAATGAACAGGACTGTCTTAAGGCAGGGGAATTGCTTAGCTTATGTATAAAGCAATGTTGGCTTCCATGTGTGATCTCTCTCTTTGCACCACTACCTGCTGTTCACCTAGGGATGCTATGACCAATTATAGCACTCAGAGTCTGTAAACAGCACAAACGTTCTGTCCTGGAGAGCAGAGATAGGAAAGACAACACTATGGGTGTATCTCTTCTACAGGCCTTATGTGGAAATCCATGCTGGCTTTTTCCAATTTTCTGTGGGTTCAGGTTATTCCTGGGTTAAGGCACATAATTTCCAGTTTCTATTTCACTCCTCATCTGTTATTTTCCCTGCCTCTGTGTCATTTCCTTAAGTTCTCTTGTTATTAAATTTAAGGTTCCCTCTAAGCCATCTCCCCTCTCTAGTTATTGAGATCCTCAATTACATCTATCTACATTCTTTTGTTTTGTTTTGCAAATAAATTCACCCTCATGTTCTGGGGCTCAGAACACTGTCATTTTTATTGAAAATCAGTACCCCATTTTGCACTCTTTGTAAGATAGTAAGTTACATGTCATAGGCAGCACTGAGGAAAGGAAAACAAGTTACCAATCTGAGGGACATCAGGCCACATCTGGAAAGATCGATGTACTCAGCAACTCGAGCTGAACCTGAGTGCGGGCAAGCCTAGAATGGGCCTTGCATGCAGTGACCTTGGCACCACACCCTCCAGCCTCTGTCAGACTTGCAGGTGTCTGCATCCCTGAGTTTGACAGCAGCATTAAGAAGAATCCTGAGCCAAAGCCACACTGCTAAGTCCTTCCAGAATTCTCAGCCTCTGAAACTAGGAGCTAGCGTTTGTTACTCAAGTTTGGAGATTCATGTTAATGCAGTCATCAGATACTAATGCAGAAACTAGATGGTTACCATACTTCTGGCATTGGTAGCATATAGGTAAAAAAAAAATGATAGTGCCAATGAGGGAACTGGAAGAGATGGAGAGGAAGAGGGAGAGAGAGATGTAGAGTAAGGAGAGGTGAGGAGAGGAGAGAGAGCTAAACCTCATGCAGTAAAGAAATATTGAAAAGAATACATCAAGTGAAAACACACCACTGGTATTTCTATTTACCTACTGTTCCTTGATTATTGTTTTGTCATTTTACTGGTCTCTCAGATGCTACTCACTGACAGGGACTGCCATTCCCATTTGCACAGAGGTGAAAGGGGAATCCGTTTAGCGTCTCCCCTGTGCTAAGGCTACAAGCAAAGCGGAGAAGCAGTAGGTTCTATTTACATTTGTAGCAGTGCTCTTCTCTGTCTGTTTGCTGTGCCAGGTGGTGTGTTTCCTATTAGCTCCTCACTTTCCAGAACCACCCAGCACTTGCCCCATTTCTAATCATATGCTATTTGTGAAAGCCCTATAATTTCCTAAGGCCTTCTGAAGCTTTCCTCTTCCTACCTGTGACATTTTGAGGAAGGATTTATTCTCTTTCTCTGTTTATTCTGCTTAGTGAAAAAAAAAAACCCACAAGAAAAAGCCTTCACTGTATTTTCAAAGTTCTCTGTAGAATTGTGTCTGTATTGTGTTAGAGAGTCTGCTTATGCATTTGAAGGTCTGACATGGCAAAGGGTTAGCTTGGAAACCCCTTCCTGTACAGCTACTCAGGCTTGCTTCCTTACATAATGACACATGATGCCAAACTCTTGCTTTTCTTTGCCTGGCTTATTGACTGACTTCATGCCATGATATTAATCTCTCATGTGGCATAGTATGTCATGTGTACAAACATGCCATCGTTCCTTCATCTTTCTTTCCCACTCTGTGAATACTGACTACCCACTGTACTGTAACGTGCTTTGAGAATGTGGAAGTCAGGAATTTAGTTCAATTTGTGTGATTGTTTGGGAAAGTGCTCTGGGAGATTGTGAGTTTGACTTTAGAAGTGGCTTGATGTAAAAGACGGCTCTGAAATTAATTCCCCATCCAATCTATTGGTAGGTAACTTGAAGGAGCGGGCAGAGGAATGGTAGCTCTGCTTGACTGGCTAGTAGGAAAGGGTCTTCCCTCCACATACCCGGGACATATCCTGCCCGTTGTTTTCAAATGATACTACTCATTCATCTTCCTCTTGATAATATCCATTGCTTGTGAAATATATTGAAATGCAATTCTTACAATGAGCAGGACACAGAATGTTGCTTAGAGCAATTCTTGCAGCTGTCTCTATAGCTATAGAAGAAGCCAGAATTTTACATCAAATAGGGATGGATGTCTGAACTTCCTTTTCATTCTCTCTTGTTAATAGTGGCACACTTTCTCCATTCCAGTTAATTTATACATTTAGGGACACTGGAGTTTGGAGGGAAATTTCAATGTATCTTAAGGCTAGAAAGAATTCCTGAAACTACTCCTCGTGGCCAAAGTTAATTTCTTCCATTAAAACTTAGCTTGGAAAACTGGAATATGCAATACATAATCCATACTTCAAATGAGGTACAAGAAGAACGGAGGAGTGGCCCCTAGTTCTGGAAAGACCCAGTGTAGCAGTATAAGACAAAACCAGAACAGGGAAGTGGGAAGGGATAGGTGGGAGAACAGAGGGAGGGAAGGGGGCTTATGTGACTTTCAGGGAGTGGGGAACCAGAAAAGGGGAAATCATTTGAAATGTAAACAAAAAAATATCGAATAAAAAAGAAAGAAACTAGCTGATGAGAAAAACAAAACAAAACAAACAAAAAAAAAGAACTAGGCAAAAGGTTTTACCCATTTGTATATTGTGTACCTTGCATGAACAAGCTATGTGATGAATAGCAGATTAAATGAACACTGGCTCTCTAGTATATAGCATGTGTTTTGTGTGCCTTTTGGAAGAGAATGAGTTGTAAAACAGTCACGTACCTCATATTCATAGAACTGAGTTAAATGGAGCAGAAATGAGTCAAATGGCTTCTCAAGATAACAGGTGGGTATACAATGTGTCTGTTCCAGGAAATTATATCATCAGGTTATTCATCTGTAGTTCAGTATTATTTTAGTGGCGATTTTGTGTGGAGGCTACCAGAGGTAAAGTATTTACTAGTATTCACCTTGAATGGATATTGTTCCTCTTTGGAATGTCTTTCCCATGGACATATAGACTGTTCAAAGGAGCTATGGACGTGGAATTGGAAACCCAATACTAGACTCAAATTCAGTCACTGGGTTTGGGCAGGTATTTAACCTCTTTGTGTCTGCACTGGCCATATGTAAATGGAGCTGAGAATCACTCTGTCTTTATGAGAATGTTAATATGTTAGAAACAGAGCACTGCTGAATTACCCAAGATTAGCTTTAATTCTAACAGGTTAGAATTAAATTTACAGTCAAGAATTAATAGGTTAGAATTGTTTTACAGTCAAGTTACTTTGGTATTCTTTTCTAAATCCTCACGCATCCCTCTAAACCTTCCTTCCCTACTTTAGTTCCTTATCACCATCTTAGGTTTTGTTGTTTTGTTTTGGTTTGGTTTGGTTTTTTGTTTTTTGTTTTTTAAATGCATTTATTAGGTTGGGTTGAATATTTGACTCTTTCACTAAGACATAATCTTAAAAGCAATAACTTCATTCATAGTTGTGGCACCATATAATAGAAAAATACTCCAAAATATAATTAGCCAGTGAATGTGTGAGAAAGACTAACCCTAAGATGTGAAGGAGCTAACTGGACTGCACCGAATCTCCTCCACTGTTCACACTGTACTTCTATTAACTGGCTTGGTAATTACACGTTATCCAGTAGAATAGCATCAACACATGTGCTGCATGCCTCTGCACATATTTCCTGATTGTTGAAACCTTGCAGCTTAAGTAATAGTCTCACACTGAAGTAAACCAGGAATAAAGGAGTGTGGAGAGCTTCAGTGTCTCAGGGAGAAAACCCTGGCCTGCCTAATTCAGCTGATGGATTGACAGTGACATCCTTTGCAACTTCTATAAAGTGTATGTTCAAAGATGATTTCCAGGTTTCATTTATTGTTACATCTCATTAAAATAAAGTGGTAATTTTATGGGTTTGAAGTGTTTTATGACCATCACTTTTGATTGAGACTGCTATCCCAAGTGACTGTTACTTATGTGTTGTAAATGCGTTAAGAGGGGAAATATTGATGTGTGTTTCCTCTGTATTCAAACCGTTGAGACTTTATTGGAAATAATAAAGCTTTACAACATGTTCTTTACAAGTAGGATACTAGGGACCATACAGCAGGATGAAAAAATTCTATTTTTTGTGTGTCATAGCAAATTAGGCTGTTTCCAGTTTTATAGTATCCTGAAGTTAATTGTAATTTGGGGGGAAGAAAAAAAGGTAATATAGTCACTGGTTTGATAACTATTATTTGAAAAAAGAGAATTACATCTTATTTCAAGAAAGGCAGTCAACTTAAACTGTATTTGTCTGGAAATATTCTTAAGCAGGAATACAAAAATAACATATATAAGTATACCTATTGGTAAACACCTATTTTGGCAAGTATCCAATTTTATAATGGCACCTCAAATCTATACATTTCTAACATTTCTTGAAGACGGAGTTTTGAATGTGGTGTACTTACATGTAATAGATAACCATACACTAGGATTTTGGGAAAATCTCATTTTTAGCATGTTCTGCTCATGTAAGTGTGAAAGATACCATATTTTGCAACGTGTTACTGAATTAAATTGTGTAAGTCTAAAGATTCAATGAATGAGCATTTGAGAGCATTCTTAAATCATATCAGTCACTCGATTCCATTTGCTCAAAGATAGTTAATCTTGCTTTACCATTAATCCATATGACTATGGATATTTATGGGGTGTTCAGATAGGATGGTGCCTGGTTTATATTGTCAACTTGACAATATAAACCTAGAGTCACCTGGGCAAGCAAACCTTAACTGAAGAATTGTCTAAATCAGACTGGTCTGTGCCCTTGTCTGTGAGAGAGCGTGTAGAAAAATGATTGATACAGGAGTGAACAGCCCTCATGAGTGGCAACATCCCTAGAAAGGTGCCCCTGGGTATAAAAGAAGGCAAATTGAACAATAGTATGTCAGCAAGCTGCAGAGCAAGCCAGTGAGCAGTATTCATGCATGGTGTATTCATACATGATTTCTACTCCAACTTCCCTCGATGATGGAGTCACCTGGAGTTATAAGCCAAGTAACTTTTTGCCTAGCTGCTTTGGTCAGAGTGCTTTATCATAACAGAATTGTGGCGAGCCCCCTGACCAGCAGGGGAAGAAGACCACCGACATGAGGATTCTTCTCTGATCACACTTTATTGGAGCGCTTCTTGGTTGTGGGAGAGCTGGAGGCAAGGGGCGAGGGAGGAGGAGAGGGAGCGGCATATATAGGCAGGGCAGGGACTTCCCCCTGTTGATAAGCTAGTCAGGCTGGGATAGGTTGCAGCTGTTGCCAGGCAGACTCGTGCTGGAACATGGGCCAAAATAAAGGTGTTTACTGCACTCCTCGGCGCCATCTTGTAATGGCGAATGGTGTGGGTCCCCACACAGAATGAAGGTTAGAGAGACAGCAAAAATCTTAGGCTCCCTGCTCTGGGAAGAGGAGAGATTCATGATGTATACATTCATTTAATGTCATTCTATTTGTTTTACAAAACATATTTTACTAGGTGAAACAAATTGCTTATGGTAGTAAAATATATTCTCCAATATGGATGCTGGTGTTTCAATGCATGCCAATTTGGGCTCTGATGTAGTCATAATCTACAGAGAAAACATACGCATTTAACTTTCAAAACAGAACTTATCTCTGCTGGAGCTAAAAAATGGGCAGTGAGGGCACATGCCTTTAATCCCAGCACTTGGGAGGTAGAGGCAGGTGGATTTCTGAGTTCAAGGCCAGCATGGTCTACAGAGTGAGTTCTGGGACAGCCAGGGCTATACAGAGAAACACTGTCTCACAAAACCAAAAGAAAAGAAACAAAAGAAACAAGCTTGTAAGCTTGTTCACAAAGAAAACTGTCTTTCTTCATAGAGAACTAACTTACCATAAATACATAGGGTCTATTTCAAACCTTGGGGTAGACATTCCAATTAATACAACTAGACTCTGTACTATGGCAAATTTTTGAAATAGTTGACATGCATTTTCTTCTACATGGGAATGTCTGTGGACATGAGGACCAGATTTAAAGATGAGCAAAAAATATGATGAAACACATATTTTTTAAATGTCCAAAATGGAAGTGAAATTCACTACAGTTATTTTAACTCTCCAGCCCCAAAAACATAAAGTTTCTTTAGTCACAGAGGACTCAGGTTTCTTTTTGCCTTTTATCTTGTTGTTCCATTAATATTGTATGTACTTTTTACAGATTACTTATACCTTTGAATTTCTGATAATTCAAAGATATACCTATGTAATTATCAATTTTCTGTTTTATTTAATCACAATTCTTCTAAATTGAAGGCATTTGAAATCTTGTCTGGTTTTCATACAAGCCTACAACATCTATATTTGGAAACCTAGTTCTGGCACTCTCTTGATAGTTCGGTCCTTTGGGCATATCTCATAGATGATGGAACTGGACAGAAGAATTTTTGTAGTCATTCAATCCTCCTAGCTGAGGCTTGAGAGAGATCTACTGTGCTGAATTGTTCTGCTTAGTAAATGACTTTATAATGAGATTTAATCTTATCTGTTAAGTGAATGAGTAGGAACTCAGCTGTTGCATTTCATTAGTATGTTATACTGTAGCGCAGAACTTGCTGCTGCAGGCTTGAGGTATTGTTTTTACCTTTTATAATCACTGGGTGAGTGTCCTAAGGATTGTCTTACTAAAAGGAGAAATGCTCTTCTATAGATAAAACATGGCCATCTCTAAGCCACTGGGCTCCTCCAAAAAACTACCTCATTGCTCCTTTCAAGATTATGATTTGTGGTAGATACTATTGCTGGAGGTACAAGGAAAGCCTGGCATGAAGAGGTTAAATCCTCTCTGAGACAGCACAGGTAGTGAGGGCAGAACAAGAAGTGAAACTGATCTAGTCAATCTCCAAAGCTCTGCTTTTATAAATACAATGCTACTGTCTCCATAGTCACAAGCATTGGAGACTGCAGTATGTGAGTTCATTGCACTGCTATTACTTCACTTGGATTTCTTCTCTCTCTCTCCCTCTCTCTCCCTCTCTCTTTCTCTATTTCTTTGTGTGTGTGAATTTTTTGATGCTATTCACAGACATTTTTATTTAAATCTTTTTAGCAAGCATACAAAATAATGAGTTTCTTTATTATATTTTATAAATATGTATCATAATAATTGTTTCATATTCAGCCCCTAACTTTGTACTGCCTCATCCCTCTCAGTGGTCACAAATCTCGATCCTGAATATGAGTGAAAGCAGGAAGCATTCATCATTATCCCTCCCACTAGCCTCTCTTACTCTTTCTTTACCTCTACTTTTGCTCTCCTTCCTCTCATTTGTCTTAGCATTTCCATTGCTGTAAAGAGACACCATGACCAAAGCAACTCTTACAAAGGAGAGCATTTAATTGGGCTGGCTTTCAGGTTCAGATGTTCAGTCCATTATCGTCATGACAAGAAGCCTGGCAGCGTTCAGGCAGGCATGGAGCTGGAGGAGCTGAAAGTTAATGTTCTGAAGGCAAACAGATGAAGACCTTCTCCCAGGCAGCTAGAAGGAAAGTCTCAAAAGCCATCCCCACAGTGACACACTGCCTCCAATAAGGCCACACCTACTCCAACAAAGCCATACCTCCTAATAGTGCCGCTCCCTGGGCCAAGAATGATCAAACCACCACATCCTTCTTCTACTTTATTCTGTGTGCACATAGTATCTTATAAACAAACTCCTGGACTACTCCAGCATCTTGACTCAGTCTGGCTCCTGTGGAAAACCATAGCAACCCACCTATCCAACTCTTGACTGTTATTTTACCTTTAGCCAAATTTCACAGGGTTTGAACTTTCTTCATTACCTAATCTAATGCACAAACACATAATCTACTGAGGTCATTTAATGTCACTCCTATATACATGTGTCTAGGGCTAAGCACCTGGGATCAAGGTGTTTTCCCTTAAAGCAGAGTATTTTTCAGCCATTGAATACTATCTCTAGCTCTTTTCTAGGGGTAAGACTTTGTGAAGTTTCCCTTTTTCACACTGATATGGTAACAAGTATTGTCAATATATAGTTCTTGTGTAGTTCTGGCAAGAACTTTGTTGAAAATGTGGTATATATATACACAATGGAGTACTATTCAGCCAGTAGAAACAATGAATTCATGAAATTCTTAGGCAAATGGATGGAGCTGGAGAGCATCATACTAAGTGAGGTAACCCAGACTCAAAAGATCAATCATGGTATGCACTCACTAATAAGTGGATATTAACCTAGAAAACTGGAATACCCAAAACATAATCCACACATCGAATGAGGTACATGAAGAACAGGAGGAGTGGTCCCTTGTTCTGGAAAGACTCAGTGAAGCAGTATAAAGCAAAATCAGAACAGGGAAGTGGGAAGGGTTGGGTGGGAAAACAGGGGGAGAGAAGGGGACTGATGGGACTTTCGGGGAGTGGGGGTCCAGAAAAGGGGAAATCATTTGAATTGTAAATAAATATATCAATAAAAAAAAAGGAAAAAAAAGAACTTTGTTGAGATCCATGGACACAGCTTCTCTATGACATCTAAAAGACACACACTATCTTACAGTCTTTTTAAATATCATCAGAACCCATCATGGACCAAAGCAGCATACACATGCAAGAAGTCCTAACTTAATGATTAATAAAGCCTTAATATCATAGCCTATACCCCAGGGGCTGATTTTTATGGGTGCCATCCACTTTTTCACTTGGATTCTTTGTTTTGTGATTGTCTTCTGTTCTTGTGATCAAAGTCAAGAAGTTGTAGAATGGGGCTTTGTCAAAGGCCAGCTTCAATGCCATGGGGTAAAATGTGGAGGGCTGAATGTGGAGTCAGCAAGTGCTCGCTCAGCAGACTTTCCTCTGAGGGAATAAAGCTTGATTCACTGGGACCAGCATTCCCTGAGAGTAGTGAGAAACTCTTTGAAATCTTGAAATTCTTTAGGGGCCAGCAAGAAGAGAAAAGAAAAGGGAGGAAATCACACACACACACACACACACACACACACACACACACACACACACACACACAGTTTGGTAGATGAAGCAGACATAAACAAGCCCCAACAATTTTACATACATACACATGCATGTGTTTTGTGGATGGATGGATCAAAGATACAACAACCAAGCTCCGACCATTCTATATACATACATATACAGATACACACACATTTGGTGGATAGAGCAAGCTTCAAAGAGCAGGCTCCAGCAAACTTCACATATATACATATATACACATATGTGAATTTTATGGATGGTACAAACTCTAATAACTTGACTCTAACAGCTTCATTTTTTCTCTTAGCCTTTTATACTGCCTCAGACAGAGTTTTCTATGTAAGGAAAAAGATTGCCTCATAGCCATAAGTTACATTTAGTCTAAAAACAATCACCACAAAAATATATTCTTTAAAAACATTAAAATCATTACACAAAGGGAAATTTCAGGAGGATTATTGATAATCTATTCCTCTTTTGAACCTCATACCTAACTAAACATTTCTCAGCTTTCTTTTTATTCCACAAGCTCACTGTAACCCAAAAGCAACAATTCCTTTGTCATTGATTAACAAAGTTTAAGCTAAGTTTATAGTAGTAAGATTTTCCCTATGCTTAGCTGACAACAATTTCTATTTACCAAGACAAAGAACATCCATCTTGTATCTTATTTTTGAAGTCTGTTTAACTAAACTGGCTAATCATCTATTCTCTATTATTATATTCATAGTAGAATTATTTACCCTTTATTCATAAGCCTGTCTTTTCTTGGTGTATACTGAAACTATAACCACATCCCTAGTTCATGAAATCCAGGAACTCAGACTCAACCTACAGTGAATATTTTCTTTGATAGTTAATTAGTCCTAAGCCCATTTTTCTCTTCCAACAATAATTACATACTCATAACACAGGAAAGCTCACAGTGCTCCTTTTCTCACCTATGCAGCCTTCAGCGTGGCACAGGGGGAGGGGAGAGGCACATTCTACTCTTTTTTTTTATTCAATATATTTTTTATTTACATTTCAAATGATTTCCCCTTTTCAGGCTCCCCACTCCCCAAAAGTCACATAAGCCCCCTTCCCTCCGTCTGTTCTCCCACCCACCCCTTCCCACTTTCCTGTTCTGGTTTTGCCTTATACTGCTACATTGAATCTTTCCAGAACCAGGGGTCACTCTTTCTTCTTGTACCTCATTTGCTGTGTGGATTATGTTTTGGGTATTCCAGTTTTCTAGGTTAATATCCACTTATTAGTGAGTGCATACCATGATTCACCTTTTGAGTCTGGGTTACCTCACTTAGTATGATGTTCTCCAGCTCCATCCATTTGCCTAAGAATTTCATTAATTCATTGTTTCTAATGGCTGAATAGTACTCCATTGTGTAGATATACCACATTTTTTGCATCCATGCTTCTGTTGAGGGATACTTGGGTTCTTTCCAGCTCCTGGCTATTATAAATAGGGCTGCTATGAACATAGTGGAGCACATATCCTTATTACATGCTGGGGAATCCTCTGGGTATATGCCCAGGAGTGGTATAGCAGGATCCTCCAGAAGTGACGTGCCCAGTTTTCTGAGTAACTGCCAGACTGGTTTCCAGAGTGGTTGTACCAATTTGCAGCCCCAGCAGCAGTGGAGGAGTGTTCCTCTTTCTCCATATCCTTGCCAACACCTGCTGTCTCCTGAGTTTTTGATCTTAGCCATTCTGACTGGTGTAAGGTGAAATCTCAGGGTTGTTTTGATTTGCATTTCCCTGATAACTAATGAAGTTGAGCATTTTTTAAGATGTTTCTCTGCCATCTGAAGTTCTTCAGGTGAGAATTCTTTGTTTAACTTTGTACCCCTTTTTTATTAGGGTTATTTGGTTTTCTGGGGTTTAACTTCTTGAGTTCATTGTATATATTGGATATTAGCCCTCTATCTGATGTAGGGTTGAAGATCTTTTCCCAATTTGTTGGTTGCTGATTTGTCCTTTTGATGGCGTCCTTTGCTTTACAGAAACTTTGTAATTTTATGAGGTCCCATTTGTCAATTCTTGATTTTAGAGCATACGCTATTGGTGTTCTGTTCTAACTTTTTATATCTTTCTGGAAAACAACTTAAATCATCTCCTTAAACTTTCTATCAACTACGCTACCTTCCAAAAATTATTTAAATCAAATCCAGAATTCTGTAAAATCATTAGTTCTTCTAAACAGTATTATTTTATGAAAGTTCAGCTTTATATTGATCTGCCTCAAAATTTCCCAATAGAGTGGGCTGTCTCTCCTAAGAAGCAATCACACCAGACTATAGACATTAAAGGTCTTCCCAAGCTTAGTCACACCATGAAAAATATATGAGGAATATAGCAATGACAAACATGAGAAGGCACAGCAGCAGCAAGAAGCAATTCAGATATGAAGCCCCTGGGTGGGGCTGGGGCTCTCCAAAGTACACACATCTTTGCTGAGTGAGCAAAACAATTGACCATCTCCAGGAAGCTCACTTGCCCACTACAACTCCTCTTACACCAGGGCTTTCTTACTCTGAGGCAATACAAGTACTACTGCCTTCTTAAACTTTCAGTGGAGCCTAAACTACATAAAGCATCAGGAACTGGGTATTAGAATGTTTAGTTTTTGTTGAATATTTCAAATTAGAAATTTATCCATACCTTTGTTTCTATTTTTGTTGACATTAGTTCTTCTAAACAGTATTATTTTATGAAAGTTCTGCTTTATATTGATCTGCTATAGAATCTCATTTTATGAAAGTTCAGCTTTATATTGATCTGATATAGAATATTAGTCACTTTTCTATTACTATCATTTTATTTTATGAAAGTTCAGCTTTATATTGATCTGCTATAGAATATTAATCACTTTTCTATTACTTGGAAGAGACACTATGACTAAGGCAACTTATAGAAGAGTTTATGGAAGATTATAGTGCCAGAGAGTGACTTCATGACCAACAAGATTACATAGAATCTTCCAAGTAATAGAAAAGTGACTAATTTTTGGTGATCCCACCAAAATAGTGGGTTTCATTATAATTTTATGTTTTTGTAATTTGCTTATATTTACTTCTATTACCTTCTCTTATCCTCCTCAGAACTCCAATTGATAGATAAATTGATTAATATGTCTACCATCTGTCTATTTTAATCCAGATTTTCTATATAAGAGGAAACATGTTGTTTGTCTTTTTCCTTGCCTGTTACCAATTCTTGTTTCTCTCCCCTCCTTTAATTCTCATCCATTCCACAAACTTTTTGTATCCTCTACTCCCCACACACATGTGTTCTGGCTTCCACACATAATTGGAATTGGGCCACTTGGATTTTTCAGTTTGACTTATTTTTTACTTAGAAGAATGACATCTAGCTCTTTCCAGTTTCCTGAAAATGATATACTTTCCTGTAGTGGTATGAATGAGAATACCCTTCACTGGCTCATATATTTGAGTACTTGGTCCCCAGCTGGTGGACCTATTTAGGAAGGATTCAGAGGTATCACCTTGTTGGAGGAGGTGTGTCAATAAAAGTGGATGTTGAGGTTTAAAAACCGATTCTCTCTCTCTGCCTCCTGCTTGTTGATAAAGGTATGAGTTCTCAGCTAGTGACCCAGCACTAGACCTGCCCAGCTGCTGCCATGGTTACAGCCATGTTGGTCATGAAGTCACTCTCTGGCACTATAATCTTCTATAAACTCTTCTATAAGTTGCCTTAGTCATGGTGTCTCTTCCAAGTAATAGAAAAGTGACTAATATTCTTTTTCATTTTGTATGTATATACCACTTTTAAAAATTCATTCACCTGGGCTAATTCTATACCTTGGTTATTGTGAGTTACACATCAGTAAAGGTGAATGTGCAAGTATTTCTGGGTTATACTACTTCTGTTTTAAAGTTATTGACATAATTTCATGAAGTTAACCAACTCAAGCATTAATGGTTTTGCTTCAGATGCTTTTAAGCCTCTTTCTTCCTACAGGATGGACTCAGCCCCTTCTAGCTTCTTTTCTCTCCTTTTGTCAGGGTCAGCCTGTTTGAAATAAAAAAAATTGCAGGATTTTCAAATTCTCTTTTATTTTGAATAAGTGTCTTATATGGGTATAAATTATTACAATGAATTCAAATATGTGTGAAACTGACACCTTACAGTCTTTAGGCAGTGACTTTACTGTGGGCTGGGATGCTATTGTTATACTCTTCCCATCTGGGGAGAAATGAAGAACAGCTATGATGGTCTCTCTCAAACAGGTATTTCTCACACTCATGCTTTTGACCAATCTAGTGAGTCCTAACCTAGAATCAACCTTGTAAAATAATTTCTAACACAGCTTATTTCCCAGTTTTAATTTTTTCCCAATGTGCCTGTAACCTTGTTGAGTCAATGAGTCTCTTCTACTCTACTTTATTCTCCATGAATTGACTTTATCCCCGTGCCCTTTCTTGTCTTCAGGGCTCATCACAAACTATCTCTGCTCATTGGCAGAAAGTGAGCAGAGCACAGACTACAGCACATGAGCTCTGTAAAAGTTCTACTTTCATTTCCATCTTTATTCTAATTTTAAGCTATTGGTAATTCTAGGAAAACACAATGGCTTAAAATATTTTGAATAGATGAGTAATATACCAATACAGATTTCACAAAATAGGGTGCAGAATCTGCTACCTACAATTCAGATAAAATGCATTATTTCTCTGATATCTGTTTTTTCCCCAATCAATGTTTCTTTTCATCTTCCTGACCAGGAGAGTAGGATTGGAAAGGTTGGAAAGGATATTACAAATTACAAAACTGTTTGTGTCTTTCTGTTTGAAATGTATCAAATTGCCAAATTTGATCTTCTAAAAAGAAAAAAAAAAAGTCAAAAAGCATCTATGTAAAATGCACATCCTGTTTTTGCTGATTTCAGAGGATTCATGAAGGAGCTCTGAGGGTATAGGATCTCTCTCTCTCTCTCTCTCTCTCTCTCTCTCTCTCTCTCTCACACACACACACACACACACACACGTAGAGAGGGAAAGAGACAGAGAGACAGAGAGACGAGAGCAGGCACGATGAGACATAAGATGGAGTCAATAAGGAGCCAGCTCTACATAACCTATAGGAGCCATTTAAAACAATGTTAACTCATGTTGGCTCTAAGTATGAACAAACCTCAACAATATTTTATCCAACAATCACATGTTAATTGTTCCACAGAAGAATGTTATTATTTTTTAATTTTGGGCACTCCAAAGGCAAGGTCTATGTTTATGTGGGGTTGAGAAAATGCATCCTTGGTAGAGAAACAACATTCATGTCAACTTGATGCTATCTCTTTCTCTGTGAGATCATGTCTGAGGGCCATAGAGCGACTTCTTCTGACTTCTACTCACCAGAGTCACATAAACAGGCCCATATTCTTGCAGCTCCTTCTGGGAACACCACTTTGAATAAGATGAGAGCACCACCTTCAATATGGCTATTCTGACAGAGAATAAGGGCATCAAGCTATGGACCAAGGAGAAGAGAACAATCATCTTTGATTTTATCTTAGCAATTCATAATGAAGCAAAAAGACTCAGTTAAGTATTAATATCTTAAGTTCTATATTAGAATAAAGCTAAGAAGGTGAAACCTTTTCAGGTATATATAGAAAAGATGGCCTAGTAGTTATGACTTCTCTAGGAACATTGACTTAAACCTGGCCTCTTTATCCAACTGGATTGCACTCTCAGAAAATTCAAGCTCAACTGTTAAATGTATACAATGCTAGTGACTACCTCATAGGATTGTTCTTTTTTTTTTTTTTTTTTTAGTTTGTAAAGTTTTTTTTTTAATTTTATTCGATATATTTTTTATTTACATTTCAAATGATTTCCCCTTTTCTGGTCCCCCACTCCCCGAAAGTCACATAAGCCCCCTTCCTGCCCTCTATTCTGCCACCCATCCCTTCCCACTTTCCTGTTCTGGTTTTGTCTTATACTGCTACACTGAGTCTTTCCAGAACAAGGGGCCACTCCTTCATTCTTCTTGTATCTCATTTGATGTACGGATTATGTTTTGGGTATTCCAGTTTTCCAGGCTAATATCCACTTATTAGTGAGTGCATACCATGATTGACCTTTTGAGACTGGTTTACCTCACTTAGTATGATGTTCTCCAGCTCCATCCATTTGCCTAAGAATTTCATGAATTCATTGTTTCTAATGGCTGGATTGTATATATATATATATATATATATATATATATATATATATATATAATATCACATTTTTTGCTTCCATTCTTCTGTTGAGGGATACCTGGGTTCTTTCCAGCTTCTGGCTATTATCAATAGGGCTGCTATGAACATAGTGGAGCATATTTCCTTATTACATGCTGGGGAATCCTCTGGGTATATGCCCAGGAGTGGTATAGCAGGATCTTTTGGAATTGACATGCCCAGTTTGCTGAGGAATCACCAGACTGATTTCCAGAGTGGTTGTACTAATTTGTAACCCCAGCAGCAGTGGAGGAGTGTTCCTCTTTCTCCACATCCTTGCCAACACGTGCTGTCTCCTGAGTTTTTGATCTTAGCCATTCTGACTGGTATAAGGTGAAATCTCAGGGTTGTTTTGATTTGCATTTCCCTGATGACTAGTGAAGTTGAGCATTTTTTAAAGATATTTCTCTGCCATCTGAAGTTCTTCAGGTGAGAATTCTTTGTTTACTCTGTACCCCCATTTTTTTAAATAAGGTTATTTGGTTTTCTGGGGTCTAACTTCCTGAGTTCTTTGTATATATTGGATATTAGCTCTCTATCTGATGTAGGGTTGGTGAAGATCTTTTCCGAATTTGTTGGTTGCCAATTTGTCCTTTTGATGGTGTCCTTTGCTTTACAGAAACTTTGTAATTTTATGAGGTCCCATTTGTCAATTCTTGATTTTAGAGCATACGCTATTGGTGTTCTGTTCAGGAACTTTCCCCCTGTACCTATGTCCTCAAGAGTCTTCCCCAGTTTCTTTTCTATTAGCTTCAGAGTGTCTGGCTTTATGTGGAGGTCCTTGATCCATTTGGATTTGAGCTTAGTACATGGAGACAAGGATGGATCAATTCCCATTCTTCTGCATGCTGACCTCCAGTTGAACCAGCACCATTTATTGAAAAGGCTATCTTTTTTCCATTGGATGTTTTCAGCCCCTTTGTCGAGGATCAAGTGGCCATAGGTGTGTGGGTTCATTTCTGGAACTTCAATCCTGTTCCATTGATCTGCCTGCCTGTCACTGTACTGATACCATGCAGTTTTTAACACTATTGCTCAGTAATATTGCTTGAGGTCAGGGATACTGATTCCCCCAGAATTTCTTTTGTTGTTGAGAATAGTTTTAGCTATCCTGGGTTTTTTGTTATTCCAGATGAATTTGATAATTGCTCTTTCTAACTCTATGAAGAATTGAGTTGGGATTTTGGTGGGTATTGCGTTGAATCTGTATATTGCTTTTGGCAAAATGGCCATTTTAACTATATTAATCCTGCCAATCCATGAGCATGGGAGGTTTTTCCATTTTTTGAGGTCTTCCTCTATTTGCTTCTTCAGAGTCTTGAAGTTCTTGTCATACAGATCTTTCACATGTTTGGTAAGAGTCACCCCAAGGTACTTTATACTGTTTGTGGCTATTGTGAAGGGTGTCAGTTCCCTAATTTCTTTATCAGCCTGCTTAACCTTTGAGTATAGGAAGGCTACTGATTTCAAACTATTCCACAAAATAGAAACAGAAGGAACACTACCCAATTCCTTCTATGAAGCCACAATTATACTGATACCAAAACCACACAAAGATCCAACAAAGAAAGAGAATTTCAGGCCAATTTCCCTTATGAACATCAATGCAAAAATAGTAAATAAAATTCTTGCCAACCAAATCCAAGAACACATAAAAACGATCATCCACCATGATCAAGTAGGCTTTATTCCAGGGATGCAGGGTTGGTTCAATATACGGGAATCCATCAATGCAATCCACTACATAAACAAACTCAAAGAAAAAAACCACATGGTCATTTCATTGGATGCTCAAAAAGCATTTGACAAAATTCAGCATCCTTTCATGCTTAAAGTCTTTGGAAGAACAGGAATTCAAGGCCCATACCTAAACATAATAAATGCAATATACAGCAAAACGGTAGCCAGCATCAAACTAAGTGGAGAGAAACTTGAAGCAATCCCACTAAAATCAGGGACTAGACAGGGCTGCCCACTTTCTCCTTATCTTTTCAATATTGTACTTAAGGTACTAGCTCGAGCAATTAGACAACATAAGGAGGTCAAAGGGATACAAGTTGGAAAGGAAGAAGTCAAACTATCATTATTTGCAGATGATATGATAGTCTACCTAAGTGACCCAAAAAACTCCACTAGAGAACTCCTACAGCTGATAAACAACTTCACCAAAGTGGCAGGTTATAAAATCAACCCATAGCATTGTTCTTAAAGTTAATGAAATGGCATCTGCAGGATTTAATGTAATACTGGCGATTTGACAGACCCAGGATTAACTAGCAATAGCACCTCTGTTCCTTTCCTATTTATTTTGACATTTTATCTTTATTATAACAAGAATAAGCCAGGATAGACAAGCTTTTATGAAAAAGATAAGGCAGTAAATATGTTCAGCTTGGTTGGCTTGTTGGCCACAGGTTTCTGTTACAACTACTGGGCTCCTCAGTGGTAACAATAGGCAAGCAACATAAAATGAAATGCTTTGTCCATAAAACTTTGCTTGCATACACACACACACACACACACACACACACACACACACTCTAAGCTCAGGCATTGTATGTAATTGGCAATTCTGTTTGTTATTACACATAACCTGGGAGCATCCTGGTTAGCACCTCACCTGTGAGCCCACTGCCAGTCAGTGTTTTATACACAGTGAGATTTACTGTCTTTATACTTTACAGCAAGTCTTTCCTGATATTTGATTCTTATTTAATGATCATGTTCATGCCTTATTGGTTGTTAGATGCCAGGGTCCCTATGGGCACTCTTTATGTTTTTTTGCTTTGGAGTTCAATTTCTGGTATGGTGATCACCTTCTTGTTAGCATTCTTTTGAGTCACATACAAAATGGCAGAAGCTATGAGTGCATTGGCCCTAACTGAGGACTAGATATTTAGTCCCTCAAAGGCTTCCCTTATACCTCTTTCTATAGTTTTAATCACTTTTAGAATATGTAGCTGGGTATGATAGTACAGATCTCTAATTCTGAGGCAGTAAAACTGAAACCAGCATAGGGACTCAGTCATAAGAAACAAAACTGCAGGCCCAGGGAGCTGCGAAAGGAGAGAAGACCCACAGCCATATTTGCTGCCTGCCTGGACAGAAAAGGATCACTAGGTACTGTATCACCCTGAGCTTTAGATTTCTGGTGGTGCAAACTGAAAGGGGTCTGCCTACACTCAGGAACTGAGGACATAGGCGGTTTATCTGCAAGCCAGTCCATCGTGGGACCTGTTTCCTATGTGAGACTCAACAGAGAGAGTGACCGCCACAACAACACCTTCGCTCCATAATAGAGCAGACAGAGAACACCTGGTTGACCTTGACAACCTAAGTATAACATTGCTTGAGGCAAGACTGAGAAGGGCTCCAAAGGCACAAAAGAGGAAGGCAGCATATCAGTAATCTGTGCCAGAAGAAACCCAGTCATCCAGTGTTGCAGAGATAACCTTAAAGATCCACAGTAGGTTGAAGCACCAGCCAGTGACAATAAGACCATCTAACACCTGGGAGAACTAGATGGCTAAAGGCAAACATAGGAACGTTACTAACAGAAACCAAGGCATTATGGCAGCATCTGAACCCAATTCTCCAACATTAGCAAGTCCTGGATACCCCAACACACCAGAAAAACAAGATTTGGATTTAAAATAACTGGTCATGATGCTGGTACAGGAACACATGAAGGACATAGTTAATGAAATTCAGGAGAAAATGGATCAAAAATTAGAAGCCCTTACAAGGGAAACACAAAAATCATTGAAAGAAATTCAGGAGAATACAAAAGCCAATAAGGAGGAAACACAAAAAATCACTTAAAGAAATATGGGAGAACTTTAATCAACAGGCAGAAGTCATGAAAGAGGAAACACAAAAATCTCTTAAAGAATTAGAGGAAAACACAAACAAGCAAATGACAGAACTGAGCAAAAACTTCCAGAATCTAAAAACAGAAGTAGAAACAACTAAGAAAGCACAAAGGGAGACAACTTTGGAGATAGAAAACCTTGGGAAGAAATCAGGGACCATAGACGCAAATATCAACAACAGAATACAAGAGATAGAAGAAATAATCTCAGATGCTGAAGATACCATAGAAACCATGGACTCAACAGTTAAAGAAAATGCAAAATGCAAAAAGCTTGTAACCCAAAATATCCAGGAAATCCAGGACACAATGAGAAAGCCAAATCTAAGGATTATAGGCATTGATGAGAGTGAAGATTTACAACTTACAGGGCCAGCAAATATCTTCAACAAAATTATGGAAGAAAACTTCCCTAACCTAAAGAGAGAGATGCCCATGAATATACAAGAAGCTTACAGAACTCCAAACAGACTGGACCAGAACAGAAATACCTCCCGTCACATAATAATCAAAACCCCAAATGTACTAAACAAAGAAAGAATACTTAGGGCAGTAAGAGAAAAAGGGCAAGTAGCCTATAAAGGAAGACCTATCAGAATTACACCAGATTTCTCACCAGAGACCATGAAAGCTAGAAGATCCTGGGCAGAGCTCATGCAGACTCTAAGAGAACACAAATGCCAGATGAGACTACTATACCCAGCGAAACTCTCAATTATAGATGGAGATACCAAGATATTCCATGACAAAACCAAATTTACACAATATCTTTCTACAAACCCAGCCCTACAAAGGATAATAGGGGGAAAACACCATTACAACGAGGGAAACTATACCCTGGAAAGAGCAGGATATTAAGCTTCTTTCATCAAACCCCAAGAAGATAACCACACATGTATAAAATTAAAATCAAGAATGATAGGAAGCAATAACCACTATTCCTTGATATCTCTTAACATCAATGGACTCAATTCCCCAATAAAAAGACATAGACTAACAGACTGGTTACGTAAACAGGACCATACATTTTGCTGCATACGGGAAACACACCTCAGTGTCAAAGACAAAAACTACCTTAGAGTAAAAGGCTGGAAGACAATTCTATAAGCAAATGGTCCCAGGAAACAAGCCAGAGTTGCCATTCTAATTTCAGATAAAATTGACTTTCAACCTAATGTCATCAAAAGAGACATGGAAGGTCACTACTTGCTGGTCAAAGGAAAAATCCAACAAGAAGAACTCTCAATCCTGAACATCTATGCCCCAAATATAAGGGCGCCCTCATTCATAAAAGAAACTTTACTAAAGCTCAAAGTACACATTGCACCTAACACAATAATTGTGGGCGACTTCAACACTCCACTCTCACCAATGGACTGATAAGGAAAACAGAAACTAAACAGAGAGACAATGAAACTAATTGAAGCTTTGAACCAATTGGAGTTAACAGATATATATAGAACTTTTCATCCCAAAGCAAAAGAATATACCTTTTTCTCAGCACCTCATGGTACCTTCTCCAAAATAGATCATATAGTTGGTCACAAGACAGACCTCAACAAATATAAGAAGATTGAAATAATCCCATGCCTCCTATCAGATCACTATGGAGTAAAAGTGGTCTTTAATAACAGTAAAAACAACAGAATGCCCACACACGCATGGAAACTGAACAATACTCTACTCAATGATACCTTGGTCAAGGAAGAAATAAAGAAAGAAATCAAAAATTTCTTAGAATTTAATGAAAATGAAGGCACAACATACACAAATCTATGGGACACAATGAAAGCAGTGCTAAGAGGAAAACTCATGGCTTTGAGTGCCTCCAAAAAGAAATTCGAGAGAGCATACACTAGAAGATTAAAGGAACAACTGAAAGCCCTGGAACAAGAAGAAGCTAATTCACCCAGGAGGAGAAGAAGACAGGAAATCATCAAACTCAGGGCTAAAATCAATCAAGTAGAAACCAAGAGAACCATACAAAGAATCAACAAGACCAAAAGCTGGTTCTTTGAAAAAATCAACAAGATAGATAAACCCTTAGCCAGACTAACCAAAGGGCACAGAGAAAGTATCCAAATTAACAAAATCAGAAATGAAAACGGAGATATTATAACAGAAACCGCGGAAATTCAAAAAATCATCAGATCCTACTACAAAAACCTGTACTCAACACAACTGGAGAATCTGGAGGAAATGGACATTTTCTTAGACAGATACCAATTACCAAAATTAAACCAGGATCAAATAGACCATCAGACCCATAACCCCTAAAGAAATAGAAGGGGTCATAGATAGCCTTCCAACCAAAAAAAAAGCACAGGATCAGATGGTTTCAGTGCAGAATTCTATCAGACCTTCAAAGAAGACTTAACACCAATACTCTTCAAACTTTTCCAACAAATAGAAACAGAAGGAACACTACCCAACTCCTTCTTCGAAGCCACTATTATGCTGATAGCAAAACCACACAAAGATCCAACTAAGAAAGAGAATTTCAGGCCAATTTTCCTTATGAATATCGATGCAAAAATACTAAATAAAATTCTTGCCCACCGAATCCAGGAACACATAAAAACGATCATCCACCATGATCAAGTAGGCTTCATCCCAGGGATGCAGGGATGGTTCAATATAAGGAAATCCATAAATGCTATCCACTACATAAACAAACTCAAAGAAAAAAAACCACATGATCATTTCATTAGATGCTGAAAAGGCATTTGACAAAATTCAGCATCCTTTCATGCTAAAAGTCTTGGAAAGGACAGGAATTCAAGGCCCATATCTAAACATAGTAAAAGCAATATACAGCAAACTGGTAGCCAACATCAAACTAAATGGAGAGAAACTTGAAGCAATCCCACTAAAATCTTGAAGTCCTAGCTAGAGCAATTAGACAACATAAGGAAGTCCAAGGGATACAAATTCGAAAGGAAGAAGTCAAACTATCACTATTTGCAGATGATATGATTGTATACTTAAGTGACCCTAAAACCTCTACTAGGGAACTCCTACAGTTGATAAACAACTTCAGCAAAGTGGCTGGCTACAAAATCAATGCAAGCAAATCAGAGTAGCCTTTATATATTCAAAGGATAAGCAGACTGAAAAAGAAATTAGGGAAATGACCCCCTTCACAATAGCTACAAACAGCATGAAGTATCTTAGGGTGACTCTAACCAAACAAGTGAAAGACCTATATGACAAGAACTTCAGATCTCTGAAGAAGGAAATCGAAGAAGATCTCAGAAAATGGAAAAATCTTCCATGCTCGTGGATTGGCAGGGTTAATATAGTTAAAATGGCCATCTTGCCAAAGGCAATCTACAGATTCAATGCTATCCCCATAAAAATCCCAACCCAGTTCTTCATAGAGCTAGAAAGAGCAATTCTCAAATTCATCTGGAATAACAAAAAACCCAGAATAGCTAAAACTATTCTCAACAGTAAAAGAACTTAAGGGGTATTCAGTATCCCAGCCTTTAAACTCTACTACAGAGCAATAGTGATAAAAACTGCAAGCAAATCAGAGTAGCCTTTATATATTCAAAGGCTAAGCAGACTGAGAAAGAAATTAGGGAAATGGCCCCCTTCACAATAGCTACAAACAGCATAAAGTATCTTGGGGTGACTCTATTGTATTAGTACAATATCAGGCAAGCGGATCAATGGAATAGGATTGAAGACCCAGAAATGAACCAACACACCTATGGTCACTTGGTCTTCGACAAAGGAGCTGAAAGCATCCAGTGGAAAAAAGATAGTCTTTTCAACAAATGATGCTGGTTCAATTGGAGGTCAGCATGCAGAAAAATGCGTATCGATCCATTCTTATCTCCTTGTACCAAACTCAACTCCAAATGGATCAAGGACCTCCACATAAAACCTGACACACTGAAACTAATCAAAAACAAACTGGGGAAGACCCTGGAGGACATGGGCACAGGGGAAAACTTCCTGAATAGAACACCAATAGCTTATGCTCTAAGATCAAGAATTGACAAATGGGACCTCATAAAACTACAAAGTTTCTGTAAGGCAAAGGACACCATTAAAAGGACAAACTGTCAACCAACAGACTGGGAAAGGATCTTCACCAACCCTAAATCCGAAAGACGGCTAATATCTAATATATACAAAGAACTCAAGAAAGTAGAACCCAGAGAACCAAATAACCCCATTAAAAAGTGGGGTACGGAGCTAAACAAAGAATTTTCACATGAAGAACTTTAGAGAGCTGAGAAACACCTTAAGAAATGTTCAACATCATTAATCATTAGGGAAATGCAAATCAAAACAACCCTGAGATTTCACCTCACACCAGTCAGAATGGCTAAGGTCAAAAACTCAGGAGACAGCAGGTGTTGGCGAGGATGTGGAGAAAGAGGAACACTCCTCCACTGCTGGTGGGATTGCAAGATTGTGCAACCACTTTGGAAATCAGTCTGGCGGTTCCTCAGAAAACTGGGCATGACACTTCCTGAGGACCCTGTTATATCACTCCTGGGCATATATTCAGAGGGTTCTTCAGCATGCAATAAGGATACATGCTCCACTATGTTCATAGCAGCCCTATTTGTAGTAGCCAGAAGCTGGAAAGAACCTAGGTGTCCTTCAATGGAGGAATGGATACAAAAAATGTGGTATATTTACACAATGGAGTACTATTCAGCCATTAGAAACAATGAATTCATGAAATTCTTAGACAAATGGATGGAGCTGAAGAACATCATACTGAGGTAACCCAGTCTCAAAGGATCAATCATGGTATGCACTCACTGATAAGTGGATATTAGCGTAGAAACTTTGAATACCCAGGACATAATCCACAAATTAAATGATGTCCAAAAAGAATGGAGGAGTGGCCCCTGGTTCTGGAAAGACTCAGTGCAAGAGTATAGGGGAATTCCAGAACAGGGAAGTGGGAAGGGGTAGATGGAAGAACAGGGGGACGGAAGAGGGCTAATGGGACTTGCGGGGAGTGGGGAACCCAGAAAAGGGGAAATCATTTGAAATGTAAATACAAAATATATCAATAAAAAAAAAGAAATAAAACTGCACATTAAATTAAATTAAACATTCTTTCTTTAGGTATTATCTCATATCTCTGTCTCCAGTATATATGTATATATAATCAATCTGACATATTTGCTTTGATTCAAATGTAACTGTCTTGGTTTCAAGATTCATACTTTAAGTGAAGCAATAAATATGGGAAGGATTCCTGAATAAAACACGAGATGACAGATAACCTCTGGATACCAAAGTAGTCCAAATCCCCCAAATTATACCATGGCACTATATTGAATCATATGTTAAGAGGAAAGTAATTCATATGCACACATATGTCTGCACACACACACATACACACACATGGGGGGAGGACAGAGAGAGAGAGAGAGAGAGAGAGAGAGAGAGAGAGAGAGAGATTCTGATTACATAAACAGAAATATGAAATTCTCTTTCTTTTTTCTTCCTCAAGCTCACTTTAACAATTAAAACTTTTGATCCTGTATTTGTAAAATTGAGATCTCTGGGAAATACACTCAAGTCTGATACCTCTTTATTTTGGTTTGGGAAAATGTATAATTTCTACATGTTTATCATGTTTTCAAAGATTTTCTAATATATTAAAGATAATTAATTTTATTTTTTATCTATTTCTTTTCTCAGACAAAACAAAAATAGGTCTTTAGTTAATCTGAGTGATATTGGATCAAACAAAGGAAGTTTAGTCAACAGTGGATCTAGTGATGGTTACAACCAGAAGGTAATTTGTGACTCCATGAGGTGAATGGCCTTGAATACCTCTAAGAACAAGTGAAAAAGGCAATCTAATTGGCCCTGACTGCCAGAGCCAGAGGCTGCAGCTCTATTTGACAAGCAGATATCACAGTCAGTAGGAAAGCACAGCTTGTGTCTAGGGAATATGATAGTGTCTTCCACATCTCATTCTCCATGTTATCTGTCAAGTCTTGTGCTGGTGACAGACAACAAAAATTAAAAAATATACCTTTAATAGGATTTCAAAAACTGAGATATAATGTCTCAAGTTTTTTGTTTGTTTGTTTTAAATATCAACATATACCACAGAAGTCCAGTATGAGGCTTCTCACATCTTTACAAACATAACTTTGTTACTGCTTCAGTAAGAATAGAGGGGTATGTGGCTCAAGTTCCTGTACCTCTTTTGAGGAGGAATGTGAAAATTAATGTGGTTTTCAACATGACTGGCTGCAATTTGCCTGACACACTGGATTTTGATGGTTATTTTTCTATCTGTCAGTCAATCAATCATCTATCTATCTATCTATCTATCTATCTATCTATCTTTCTATCTATCTATCATTATACATTCTCTTTGTCATTTTGTATTGTTTTGGTCACATGATGCAACCTAACTATCTCTTTTCCTCATTTTATCTACTCCTTAAATCTCACTACCAAGATTTTAAAATCTTTCTGATCAAACAAGTACAAGTGAGCTGTGATGGTTTTCCTAATGGAAATTAAGTGTATGCCTTCATCTAAATGTGGAGTCTCCATCTAAGGGTTCACATTCTGACTGCTGACAAGCACCTGCCCTCTGAAGTTCCTCTGTCTCCATCTTCCATAGAGATTTCCTACCTTGCATATTAGAGTTGAAATGAAGAGAGAACATGCAGTCAGTTTTATATTTTTTTTCATAAATACAAACTGGACACAAGGTTAGTTGTAATTTCAAGCTGAGACTTGTTTGTACTCTAAGGGTTGAGAAAGTTGTTTAGATTTTCCTGGAGTCAGATTTTTCCCCCTAGATTTTCTTTTCAGAATAGACAACCATCTTTGATTTATTGGAGTCTCTTGCTAACACATAATTAAAACTCTCAGAGAATTCTTTTGAAGTCAGTTTCTGCCTTTTTATATTGAAGGAAAGGGGGAATAAATCAAGTCTTCATCTTTGTTCTCCATGAAACATTTTCAACATTGTTAAAGAAGTGAAACAACCCAGTTAATCTTTATATCATATACCTTTCACAAAAGTAGTTTATAAATTATTGGATATGTTCAGGACACCCATTTTTCTTGAAGATTTTAAATGTTATTAATTCCAAGGACTAGGAGGTAGTTTATAAACTGCCAATGACATTGAAATATAATTACTCTCCTGTTGGAAATGGGACCCATGTTCACTATAAGCTTGTTGTCATCTGTTTCCTACTCTGAGATGATTGGATGCTTGTCTATATGGTCGGAGAATTCAGTGGGGCTATACCATCAGCTCCTCCCTCTGGCAGCCCCTTTCCCAGTTCTTATAACTTCTAAAACTTTCCCCATAAGTATTTCCAATTAACTCACAGAGAGTTACACTGTTCTTTTGCCCAAATCTCAAACATTCCCCTGAGAGCTGTTTTCACTTTCTGCAGGGCACTTATAGTTTATCTCTGTAGGAGAATGGTTTTGAATTTGTCACTTTGTCTATTTATTTTTCCTGCTAATAGAACTTACTTCAGAGCTAGCTAAGCCACCATTAGCTGGCTTCCAAAGTGCTGCTCAAACCTCTTCTATCTGTGTGAAACAGTCACCTTTTCCGGCAAAGGGCTTGAGAAAACTAAGCCAGAACTCTTGAATAGGACGATGATGAAGAAGTCTTCAAATACATTCAGGCTCACTTCACCTGTATCTCTTCAAAACAGGGTCAGTGTTTCTAAAAAATGTATTTCTAAAACAAAGTTCTCTTTCCAGGAGAGAGTCAAGACTTAGAGATGCATATTAATACCATCTTTGAATCTTAAAAAATGAGGAAATTATTTTCAGCAAGAGAAACTTAAGGATGAGTGGCAACAATATAAATATAAGTTATTATGCCTTAAGAGAAATTAGTAACAAATCTGTATAACTCTGTGCTAGGGTTTTGGACAGTAGCCACATAACAGTGCTTGCCTGTTTTCCTAAGACACAAAGCAGCCTCATAAAAAGTGATTGGTAGTGAGATTTAGAATTGACTGGTATTCTCTTCCTCACTTCTTACAGCTTCTGACATGGTGAGTGCCCCATAATGCCTATTGCTCATAAGACAATAGTCATTGTTTGGTACCTTGGAGAAGGTAATACCAAACAGGACCACAGTCTTCTTTTAGCTTGTATGCCCTACCTCAACTATACAAAGGCTACCAATAAATATTATGGGTGCCTTCAGACTTTACACTGACTTAGAGAGATTTTGATGAGAAAGGTCAACCTTTCTTGTTTTAGGGTCTTTCAGGGCCTTTGGTGATCCTGAATTGAATTGCCAGTATCTCCTAATCTCTCAACTCTGACTGTTGGTAAGAGAAAACAATAGAAGGATTAATGGCTCAGTTGAGAAATGTTTGCTTGCTAGACAATGGGAAGGGACTTGAGTAGACATACTCATCCTTCCTGTTTACAGTCAGTCATGTTACCAGGATATTAAAAAGTCTGTCTAATAAGACGGTGTGTGTTCCCTCCAATAGTAATTTCTTATTATGCGAGGCTCATTAAATTAGGCAGAAGAAAGAAGAAAAAAACAAGAATGAAAAGATGTTTAAGGAGTCAGTGCTGTAGCAAAAGAGTACTAGCAGTGAGAATGAAAGGAGTGCGGGTGTTCATGTTTCTGAGTATGCATGGAAAAGGCATGCATTTGTATTCAGATGGAGGAAAAAGGAAGGAAGGAAGGAAGGAAGGAAGGAAGGAAGGAAGAAAGGAAGGAAAAAAAGAAGGAAGGAGGGAGGAAAGAAAGAAGGAAGGAGGGAGGGAGGAAGGGATGAGGGTGAATCTCTGTTTCCTTCTGCATACCTAGAAAGCTAGCTGTTTCTGCAGATGTGTGTGACATCTTACATACAGGCTAGTATATCAGTAGAGCCTCCTTTATTTCTCACATGAAGACATGGACTTTTACAGAAGCAAAGAAGACATCATTGATTATAAACTACTAATGTAGTATTTGAATACAGCTATTTTCTCCCTCATTGCTAAACTAGACTTACTTTTGCAGTTTCTGATTTGACTATTGCTGTGTGAGTTTTGTTATTTGATCTATGGAACCCTGTGAAGTCTGTATATCAGAAGTTATACATCTAATTCAATAGCTTAAATTGAGTTTTTCAAAACCTCTTTCTGGTCATGTGGTGTCTTAGACAGGGTTTCTATTCCTGCACAAACATCATGACCAAGAAGCAAATTGGAGAGGAAAGGATTCATTCAGCTTACACTTTCATATTGTTGTTCATCACCAAAGGAAGTCAGGACTGGAACTCAAGCAGGTCAGGAAGCAGGAGCTGATGCAGAGGTCCTGGAGGGATGCTACTTACTGGCTTGCTTCCCCTGGCTTGATCAACTTGCTTTCCTATAGAACCCAGGACTACCAGCCCAGGAATGGCACCACCCACAGTGGGCTGAGCCCTTCCCCCACCCCTTGATCACTAATTGAGAAAATGCCTTACAGCTGGATCTCACTGAGGCATTTCCTCAAGGGAGGCTCTTGTCTCTGTGATAACTCCAACTTGTGTCAAGTTGACACACAAAACCTACCAGTAGATGTGGCTAAAGGTAAAGCATTTCTCAGAATAAAAGTTAAACTCTTATTCCCTGAAGGCCTACAATGTGTAGGTGCTGAGAAAGTGGAGGGAATCCATCCGGTCCCTGACAGCAGTATTCTCTGAACTGAATAAAAATACAAAACATGAGGAGGGCTGGAAAAGTACCATTCTCTGTTACATACAGCAAAGCAGGGATGGTTATTTGTCAAATCCATTGGCCTGTATATCCAGAGGCATCTGTGATACTTAGCCTATAGTCACTGCTGCCTGGAGACTGAAGTGTTTCCCCTTGAGGGGAAAAGCAGAAGCCTCTTAATTAGTAATTCTATGTAGTGGAAGTAAGAGACAATATAGGCTTTAGAATTAAGCAATGGTGTTTAGAGACAGACAGAAAAAGGACAATTGTACACATGTGTATGTCTGCAAGCTTCTCAAAAAGAGTTATATTTTAAGCATCTAAGTAGCCATGTAAGTAATTTTGTAGCTTTGGAGTTAATTTTCTCAATTTATAACTAGAGTCAAATCTAAAAAGACTTCAAAATGTGGAAAAGAAGTAAGCTGGGCTTTCTACTAAGTCTCAAGAACTTCCCTTTTGTAAATGAAATGGTAAGGAGTGCCCGTGAGGTTCCTACTTGGGCTTGAGGAGGAGTGAGGGCTGCTGATATGACATGGTTAAACTCAAAGTTCACAAGCACAGACATCACAAGTGTTGGGGTTTTGTGTAAGCTCCACCCCACACCTACCTGGCAATAGCCAGGTATGCCCCACCCCAGAGATCTGGCCTACTATAAGAGGGGCTACTTGCCCCTCCTCTCTCTCTTTGCTCACCGCTCTCCCACATACTCTCACCTCTCTGCCCCTGGGGCTCTCCCCCCCCCCCCTCCACGTGGTCATGGCCGGCCTCCACTCTCTCTCTCTCTCTCTCTCTCTCTCTCTCTCTCTCTCTCTCTCTCTCTCCCTCTCTCTCTCTACTACTAACTCCCATCCCCTATTCTGAATAAACTCTATTCTATACCATGTCTGTGTGTGTGTGGTCCCTCAGGGGCAGAGGTGCCCAGGCAAGGGCCCGCCAGGACACCTTCCCCCACACTGCCTAGCCACACTCACATAACCCCTATACCCCCCACCTTTAAGCCTCATCATCCTGCTAAATCCTTCATCCAGAAGTAACCCTGACTCCTTCAACAAGCAGAAGCATCCCAGGTGGGCATCAGCAGGCAGATCTTTCGTTTTCTAATGCCCCCATTTGAGATGGCTCTTGGAAAGAGAAAATGCTGTCTCTCCAGACAATGCCATTTTTGTTGTTGTTGTTGTTGTTGTTGTTAGTTGTGTTTGGATACCGGGCAGGGAAAATGCACAACAATTATTTGCATTTCCCCTCCCACATCCCTTCAGTTTCCCCATCCCCCACATCCCTTCAGTTTCCCCACCCCCCTGAACTTTCTATTCTGCCTCAGTTTTGCTTTCCTCAGTTTTTCTTATTTCCTCACCAGAGTCATTTGCTACAACTCAAAATCTTTTGTTCATTCTTTTTAATTGAAAAAGGAAGTAAAAATATTTTATCATAAAATTGAAGATTTACGTGGAAAATATTTCTGACAAAATTGAAGAAATATATAGAAAATCATGTTAAAATTGACAATTTTCATGGAGAATTAAAGAGTAAAATGAAGGACATAAAAACATTGCTAAATTAATTGAAAAAGGAAGTAGAAACATTTTATGATAGAATTGAAGATTTATGTGGAAAATATTTCTATAACATTGTAGAAAAATATAGAATAACATGTTAAAATTGAAGATTATCATGAAAAATTACAGATAAATTTGTTGGCATAAAATTATTTCTAAGTTGGTTGAAAAAAGGAAAGTAACCACACAAACATAAAAATAACAGGAAACAACAATCACTATTCCTTAATATCTCTTGATATCAATGGACTCAATTCTCTAATAAAAGACATAGACTAACAAATATTTTTCATGTATACCTTCAATTTTATCAGAAAATGTTTGTAATTCCTCTTTCAATTAATTTAATAATGTGTTAAAATAATACCATTTTACATGTATTATTTTTATGATAATCTACAACTCAAAAATCTTAAGAAATTAGCAGAACTAAGCAATAAATGTTAAATAATCAATTTGTACTATTCCATATTGTTTAAATGAGTGTGTTTTATTGTTAGCTATCATTAATCTCATGAAATTTAAATTAAACCTTTTCACATTTATAGGGGCAAAAAGATGTAGATATTATACTACTGTTTATAGTTTGAGGTATGAACCTTGAATCTTGAATATCCTCTGTGGACCAGGAAGCATGACTGTAAAACAAACTCATGTGTTCTGAGTTGTGATTTTATAACAGCCTTCAACATTCTGGGAATTCTTAATACGAGTCATGAAAGGAATCTCAGAAAGATGGCAAGGATGGACAGAATTTAGAAAATGAAGTCAGAAATGAGAAAATAATTCAGGCTAATCAAAAGAAAATCAGAATGGTTGAAAGCAAAAATAGTATCTCGAATAGCTGTAAGCAAATTAGTCAGTACAGTAAGATAAGTAAATTACTTTGGGGAAAGAAGGGTTTTGTATAGGAGTCGCAGATGTGGTCTGAAGTGGGTTGGCCTCAGACTGTTGGGCTCTGACAGTAGACAGCAACAGGAAATGGCAGTTTTTTTTTGTTTTGTTTTTGTTTTTAAATGCCATACAGCCAGGACAGACAGTGGGAATGTACAAGTGTTCTAGAGGTAAAGATGTCCTTGTACATGTCTTACCACAAGCTGATGCCCTGCTCCACAGCAGGGTACCTGAACCCATCTGCCCACACATCCACTCTGACTCCATCTACTCAATTATCCACTGAATCTGTTACCTCTACAGGTATCTCAACATGTTCTGTAAAGATGTTCCTATGATTGCCCCCCAGCCTACCTCTCTGCTTACTATGCTCTTGAAGAAGGTCTGGCTCTACTTTTCTCTTTGAACTCATCTCCAACCTATGGACACTTCTGCTCTAACCATGGTGGCTCTTACAAACCATCAGACCCCTCCTTTCTGAATCACCAAACTCCTTGCTTTTGTGGTCCTTTGCCCATCCTTTAAACACGATATACCTTCTTTTTGGAATGTTCTCCCTCACCTTCATGGTCTTGTCCCGTCTTACTCTGGCTCATCCGACTGTCATTGCTAGGCCTTTATGACACAGGAATGTCCATCGCTATGAATGGCTCCTTCTTTTTCTGGTTTCATTATCCGACACTTCCTTCATTTATCTGGCTGCTGGATGTTACTATTCTCCTAATGTTCCTAAGTTGTTTTAGTCTCAATTTAGTTCAAAATGACATGTATCCAGCCTCTAGTGGATAGCCCAATATGAGAGAGAGAGAGAGAGAGAGAGAGAGAGAGAGAGAGAGAGAGAGAGAGAGAGAGAGATTCCCTGTATAGATTTTTAAAATTAAGCGATGAATTCCAAATGAACTGTTTTTGTTTTAGTTCGCAGGTTAAACGTAAGTAGGAGGCGAAAGAAGAATGTCTTGACTTGAACTCATGCAAAAGGCACTCCAGCTGCCACATTATTCAGCATTATTCAGGGCCTTCCCCCCTCTGAAACACAAATGGAAATTAACCAATCAGGATGAAATGTCAATTAGAGAGGAAGGTAATAAGTAACGTTCCTAAATCATCAAAACACCAAGAAATCTGTTATGTGTGATTTGCAGCCCAGACTGTTGCTAGGAAAACTCACTCTAATAACTCTGTTCCCTGAATAGGGCACAACCACTCAGTTACACTCTTATCAGAAAGGCAGACTCCCTATGGTACTAGCTGCTTTCCCTCTGCCAACCTATAGTCATTTCTAAAGGAATAAAGCCACCTAATAAGAACCATATTTTTGGGGAATTATTTTCCTTTGTGTACCTGTCCCTTCATAATTCAAATCTCTCTCTCTCTCTCTCTCTCTCTCTCTCTCTCTCTCTCTCTCTCTCTCTCTCTCTCCCCCTCCCTTCCTCCCTCCCTCCCTTTTAATGTGAGGTGGCAGCTGTGTAGGGATGCGTCTCTATGGTGCTGGGCAAATGAAAGCTCCTGCTTTCAAGCCTGGTCCTTCTTTTGTTTCTCAATGGTTAGCTGGCTAAATCAAAGACCTTGCTTCCTTACCCTTGCACCAGAGGAGCAGACTGGTAGGATGATCACAGGGTAGTAAGCAGGCTTCAGCAGTTCTGAAAAAGACCATTTCCATTTCCTAGGCAGAGGGGCCCCGTGCTGTGCTGCCTTGATTCCTAATTCCTATTGCGGTTGGTTCTGAGGGGCCGGCTTTTGTGGGACAGGATTATTTGTTTCTTTAAAATCCACCCTGGTTCTTTTTCCTCCCTCCTTTTCCTCTTTCTTTTGTGGCCTGGAACAATACCATGTTACCGATTCATTTCTGACTCACAGGGATTCCATCTTTGCTTGGGAAAATGTAGTTAGAAAGAAGACTGCAGTCTGAGGTGAGATAGAAGTGAAGATGGCTTAACATGTGAAGTGGGTAAAAAATGTGTAATTGAAACAGTATGATGTTGATGAGGCAGTGCTTTGAGGCTGTCAGGAGGCATTACAATATGCTGATGAGCAAGGTGAGCTTCCTAGTTCTGCTGTATGCAAATGCGCCATTATTTCTGGTAGAGATAGGGAGAGAGGAACCTGGCATGTTAATTGGCTTTGCATTTATAGATTCAGGTAGAGCTTTAAAGTTTTCTTTCTGTACAAAAATTCTCTCTATGCCCTTATAAGTTTGAGTGTCACCTGACAAATTTAACAAATTAAAACTTGTCATATCTTAAAAACTGTAAAACACAGAGCGAGTGCATTCAACCCGAGGGCTGCCAATTCTAAATTGAAGATCTCTGTGCAGCTGTATTGGCGCATCTAGTTTGGGTGACACTGAATCAAAATGGTTATGTTTCTAGGAGCCCTTAAAATTTGGAAAACATAGAAAGTGGACTATTTGTTTCTATTTTTGGAAATTTTCAGTTCTTGGCAACTTGACTCATAAGTTGTTTTTTGGTGCAAACATCACCGAGCTGCACAGAAACTCAACTCCCTCCCCTGCTTGCTCTCTCTCTCTCTCCCTCTCTATCTCTCTCTCTCTCTTACTTTCTCTCTCTCTCTCTGTCTTTTTGTGTGTATATTTGTGCATGCATGGGTGTGAGTGGGTGTGGGTGTGGGTGTGTGTTAAGAATGAAATTGGATGTAGATAGGGTAATTGGAGGAAATAATGATAAACTTCAAAACCTCCCTCTAAAAATCTGAAATGTTAGGTCTTAACGTAACATTATCTTTAAAAATCCTAATTAAATTATATATCTCATATATCATATATGACATAGATGATCTATATCATTATATATTGTATATGTAATATTTATATGTTCTTAGCTAACTGGCACACTGAACAATTTCTATGGGGTTAATTTTGATTACTGAATACCTTTTATGTGGTTATTTTGGCTACCATTTCCAAACTTCATGGTATAGTTTTTCATTAACTGAGGATCCTAACCTTTTGCAGTGAGAGGATTAACTTTTCATTTCCCCTAAGTCTTAAGATGACCAACAAGGAAGTCAGGATCTGGGGGACTTAGGGAAGAAGAGAGGGGGAAGGGTAAGAGGAAGGTAGGGGAGAGAGAATGCACTGATCCCTGAAGATTTAGGCTGTTTGGGAGTGATTTTTCAATTATACATCACCAATCCAGTGAAGCTGAGGCTTTGGAGAATTTGTGTTCACATACTTCTGGGAATGGTTGGCAGATTGGTCTCTGCTGGTTGGAGGTAGGGAACATAGGAGAATGGTGAGCTTCAAAGCAATTGTTCTCTCTAAACAATGTTTAGCATGGCACCTTTTAAGAAAACTATTAACAAGCTCTTGTCTGTTCACATGTACAATGGTGTGTGGGCATGATGTAAGGAAACACAATACTACAAGTGATTCAAATGTTAACAGCAAGGCAGTGCAGCTGTGGGAGGGAAAATGGGCAGTGTCCAGTATCTTTTCAGCCCTCTCTTTAGTCAGTGGTCCAGAACCAACTATATTCAAATGTGTTCTGTTTCTAGAACAAGACATGGCTGTCTGCTCAGTGCTGATGGAAGAAAGTAAGGATGGAGCCTCTGGTTCTGTGATTTATGTTGCCAAGATCTTGTTTAAAAGAGAACATGGCTGCCCCGATGGAAAATTTTATTTAGGCAGGGAAATGAACAGAGTAGCCTAAAGGTTAGCCCTGATACTTGATTTTCTAAAAAACAAACGTATTATCTAGAAACAAATTTTCATCTAGATGTGAGATTTATTCATTGCCCTAGTTGAGTTTCATATAAACTATGGCTACACCTAGGCTTTGAATCCTCATTTTATATTTTTAAGTATTTATTATATATTCCAAAAAACCCTAAACTGTATCTTACTGCTCTGCTGTAGCCTCCTTACTTGAGTTATTTTAATAATTCCTGAGACATGACATGTTAAATTCACTCCATAATCTCTCTTTGTACTGTTTCTCTTATGAATGAGGCAAAGAAGGCAGGGAGTGGACAGAGGAGGGCCCTCTAATTTTTGAGATGTTAATATCTATCCATTAAAGAACAGTCAGTGATATGTTGAGTTAAACGAGAGAAAGAAAAACACTACTTATAACTCTTTCAAAGTCTAGCAACTTGACTATGCCTAAGCAGAACAAATGATTTTTGAAGGAGTTATAGAGGATATTAGAAATTATGTTTTATTCTTATAACTTGAGTCCTCTGTTGAATGATTGATTGTCATTCTAAAGACTCTCTGTACTGGGTATACATCCTGTAGCCTGGTCCCATATTAGCTTGGACCTCCAGTGACAAAAGAAATGGTGATGGGATTATAAATCCTGTGGCTGGGTAGAAAACAGATTGAAAGGACACTTGGGCAGCTATATGTTTTCATGTTTGTAGCTTGATATTTTATCTTCCTATAAAAAGATATTCTGTCTAGTTTTTAGACTTTATGACAGAGGGTCTTACTGTGTACTTGACTGGTCTGAAGCCTCCTGTGTGTAGCATAGGGCACCTTAAATTTGAGAACATGCCTCAGGAGTAGCTTCTCAGTTTGGCTTTGCTGAAAACTTTGTTGAAAGTTACCTACAATATAATGAAGAGAATATTGTGTTAGAAAAGTCCCCCATTGCTGCTTTTCCTCAGATATAGTCATCCATTTGAAATAATAATAATTAACATCTGAAACCTTGGGTCTCAGGAATATCTATACAGTTTTATGTGATCTATGTATCCTGTTGATCTTCAGAATAAATTTCAGGTACTACTCCTATGTAAGTACACATTTGATAAACAGGAGCTTTCCATTAAAGTAAACAGGCAAACTAAAATATAAACAGTTTTGTTTTGTTCTGTTTTTCTGATAGTCCTTGGTGATGATGGCTTGGAAAGGGGGAGTGAGCATCTTGCTGTGACTGAGCTGGTGTTGAGTTGATATGATTGTCATGTCATAGTCACCACGTCCTTTGTTAATATTGTATCCTAAAAGCAGTAGATTCGTGCCGTGCAACTCATTTGACCTCATTTATCAATTGCTATATATCTATATAAAACATAATTAATGATTAAGTAGTAGATGTAAAATGTGTTGAAGGAAATTAAATGTTAAGACCCAAGGAGCTTGTTTTCATTTTACCAATCTTGATTTGTTTTCTAAAAGGTAAACCTTTTCATGCTGTAATAAGTGTCTATTGGGGCAAGAACAATTAATCCTGGCTTAAAGATGAGAAATAATTGTCTATTTTCTTTTACTTAACTGCCTAGATTACTGTAAAACCCTGTGAGTGATCTCTGTAATATTTGTACTAAATGGGGCTTTTCTGAACTGTCTTCCTTCAATAGGTTTCTCCTGTATTCAAAATATTTTGATGGCTTTTCATGTCCTTAGATTGAAGTTGCAATTCCTAATCTTCATACTCAATACTCTCCTAAATTTAAACCAAAGTTATCTCCCTAGCTTCAAGAATCATTATGCAACCTAAGACAATTGCAACCAAATCAGGCTTCCCTTTCTGAGCTCCATTCCTGCCTTCATTCAACCATCCCCACCTCTAAAGAGTCTATAATTTGCCTCTACATCAGTGTACTAGAAAGAATGTAGACTTAAGTCCCTGACAGTCAATAATATAAGCTATATTCTTCAGCTAACTAGCTGTGCATCTTTGGATATATCATTCTCTCCTCTGAGCTCAGTTCCTAAGTCTGCATTGTTCCAGTTAGCTACTAGTACTTTGGAATAAACAAACAACAAAAATTCAGAGACAAAAAATACACATAGATCAATTACTTGTAGGTGGCTGGTCTCAGTGACATGTGTAGGACTCTGCACATGGGCCACCTCCAGGGTTCTAGTCCTTTCTGGGCTTGACCAGGTAGAAAGATTGATTTTCTTTTTGAATTGATATGCAGTCCAACTGTGTAAGTGGGGCCCAAGCCTTCTCCACACTGTGTTCACTTTGTCAGGAATATGTCACATGAGGGCAGAGAAACACAGTATATTACTAATGGGAGGAATTGCCCTGACAAAGATGTAGGACATAAAATGACAGATGGGCTGAAGAATGGGGATGACAGTGGAATTCTCAAGAGGGTCTTCCTGGAGGTGAATTGAAATAGTTAATACAGAATGAACATTGAAGACACTAAATGCATGTAATATTCTCTGTACTTTTCCTACCCCAAAACTCACTGCTAAGGAATAGGTGCTTGTTTATGTGACTCTGGTGAGTAGAAGTCACTTTTCTTGAATTTCAAAATAGAGGCCATTTCCTCCCTCCAGTCTCCCTTTGTAGCATGTAGTTGCCTTCAGTTGAAATTAAATGTTCTTCCTCGGCCATTACACTGTCTCTAACACTTGATTTGAAGTCTCCTTCATTCCCCTGTGTTTTTAATAACTATAATCACTTGTGTCTACTTTTCCCCCCCACAGGAATTCCTGGTGGCCTTCAGAGAGTAAACATTCAATAATTGTTATATGTATCTTTATAGTCAATTTTCATCTTCTTTTGTTGAAGGAAAAAGTATCCTATATGTAACCTCTTTTTCTATTAATAGATCCACTTATTCAATCTACATCCTAATCATAGCCCCTCTTCCTCCCAGTCCCCTCTCATACAGCCTCTTCCCCATGTCCTTTCCCCTTCTTCTCTGAGAAAGGGGCCCCAACACACCCTGGTACATTAAGTCACTGTAGGACTAGGTACATCCTCTACCACCAAGGACAGACAAGGCAGCCTAGTATGGTATCTATAGGCAGGCAACAGAATCAGGGACATCTGCTACTCCAGTTGTTGAGGACCAGAATGAAGACTACGCTGGACATCTGCTATGTATGTGCAGGAGGCCTAGGTCTAGCCCACGTATGCTCTTTGGTTGGTGTACTCCTAAGGGTACAGGTTAGCTGACTCTGTTGATCTTCTTGTGGAGTCTCTATCCCCTCCAGGTTCATCAATGCTTCTCTCAACTCTTCCACAAGATATCCTAAGCTCCATCTAATGTTTGCCTGTGTGTCTCTGTATTGGTTTATCACTCTCCAAGATTTTTGAAGTCCAAGTGTTTTGTTTTTTTATTATAGTTTTAATAGTTTCTAAAACAACACTAACAAGACCAGTAACAGACTAAGCTTAAAACCCAAACTATAGCAAATTTGAAATTTAACTGTGAGTGGTGTACAGTCGATGAATATAATCTTTTACTTAATTCTCCTATTTACTTAGGACAAATATGAAAGAAAAAGTATCAGTATATAAATGATAAATAATTTTTGACCAGTGCATGATGTGACTGTACAGGAATTACACACAGGGAACCTAACACCACCCCACCTGGTCACTCTTCCTAGTGTTCCTGTCAGCCAAACCCTGAAGCTCACGATCATCCTGCATCTGACTTATTTGGATATTTGATTACTACTTTATGTGTTGCCATACTTCAGATGGTAATAACTGATTTTAGTTCTCGTAGAGTAAAGATAAATTATTGATATAATAACAAATTACATTAATAAGGACATGAGATCTAAAGAAAAGACTCTCAGCCTACCATAATTTATCTTTGACAATGGCCCTCTAGAGAGCTGATGAGAGTCCTGTCTTTCTTTTTACTTTTCCCCCCTTTTTATTGGATATTTTCTTTATTTGCATTTCAAATGTTTTCCTCTTTTCAGGTTTCCCCTTCAGAACCCCCCTATCTGATCCTTCCCCCTCCCCGCCTCTATGAGGGTGCTCCTCTACCCACCTACTCCCATCCTGCTGCCCCAGCATTCCTCTACATTGGGACATCAAACACTCTCAGATCCAAGGGCCTCTCTTCCCACTCATGTCCAACAAGGCCATCCTCTGCCACATGTGTGGCCAGTGCCATGGGCCCCTCCATGTGTATTCTTTGGTTGGTGGTCCAGTCCACAGGATCTCCAGGGGTCTGGCCTTTTGACACTGTTGCTCCCTCCATGGGGCTGCAAAACTTCTTAGTTCCTTCAGTCCCTTCTCCAACTCCTCCATCCGGGACCTCCAAGCTCCAATGATTGGCTGTGAGCTTCTGTCCCTGTATTTGTGAGGCTCTGGCATAGTCTCTCAGGAGACAGCTATATCTGGCTTCTATCAGCAAGCACTTTCTGGCATCCACAATAGTATCCAGGTTTGGTGGCTGTATAAAGGATGGATCCCCAGGTGGGGCAGTCTCTGGATGGCCTTTTCTTCAGTCTCTGCTCAACACTTTGTCTTCATTATTTCCTCCTGTGAGTACTTTGTTCATCCTTCTAAAAAGCACTGAAACAGCCACATTTTGGTCTTCCTTCTTCTTAGGTTTCATATGGTCTTTAAATTGACTCTTGGGTATTCTGAACTTTTGGGCTAATATCTACTTATCAGTGAGTACATACATCTGATAGAAGGATAATATCCAATATATACAAAGAATTCAAGAAGTTCAGAACACAGAATTCTCAGCTGAGGAAACTTGAAGGGATGAAAAATACCTAAAGAAATGTTCAACATCTTTAGTTATCAGGGAAAAGCAAATGAAAACAACCCTGAGATTCTACCTTACACTAGTCAGAATGGCCAAGATAAAAAACTCAGGTAACTCCAGATGCTGATGAGGATGTAGAGAAAGAGGAACACTTCTCCATTGCTGGTGGGATTGCAAGCTGATACATCCACTCTGAAAACCAGTCTGGCAGTTCCTCAGAAAATTGGACATAGCACTACCTGAGGATCCAGCTCAGCTATACCATTCCTAGGCATATACCCAGAAGATGTTCCAATATGTAATAAGGACACATCCTCCACTATGTTCATAGCACCCGTATTTATAATAGGTAGAAGCTGGAAACAATCCATATGTCTCTCAACAGATGTCCCTCAATGGATACAGAATACGTGGTATATTTACATAGTGAAATACTACTAAGCTATTAAAAATGATTTCATGAAATTAGCAGGCAAATGGATGGAACTTGAGAAGATCATTCTGAGTGAGGTGACTCAGTTACAAAGCAAGATGTTGGCTTTTAAAGTAGAGAGAAGTGTGTACTTTCAGTGTATGCTTTGGAAGTGACATTAGCAAATTGTTAATGAGTTTAGAATGGTGGCTGAAATGGCAGGCAGAAGCAAAATAGCTATAGGCTTGGGCTTGAACAATTGTGATTGGAGGAAGCAGTTCCTGAGATGGATGAGATAGAGAAGAAAGACTTTGGAAGGAACATCAAGAACTTTTCTTGTCTGTCTGTCTGTCTGTCTGTCTCTCTGTCTGTTTGTCTTATTACCATTTAATATCAGGCTGTTAAGACTTCTTGAAAACCTGTATTTTCATTTATGATATCAGTCTAGACTAAAATTAAAGGTTTTTTGTTGTTGTTGTTTTGGTTTTTTTTTGTTGTTTGTTTGGTTTTTTTATTTTTTTATTTTTTTATTTTATTATTATTATTATTATTATTATTATTATTATTATTTTTGGTTTTTCAAGACAGGGTTTCTCTGTAGCCCTGGCTGTCCTGGAACTCACTCTGTAGACCAGGCTGGCCTTGGACCCAGAAATCTGCCTGCAGTTGCCTCCCAAGTGCTGGGATTAAAGCCGTGTTCCACCACTGCCCAGCAAAATTAAAGATTATTGTTTCATAGTTGCACACATAAAATCCATGGGACTACCTAGAAAGAACCTAGGAATGAGATATTTCCCAAGATGGCTTCCAAGTGTTCATTTAGAAGTCAGGCAAGATGAGCAAGGTGACAGAGGAGGCATGGCACTGGACTAGAAGGAAAAATAAAGAGTCTGAAGCACTTGTCAGGCTTGCACACATCAGCTTCTTTGGAAGTGTCATGCCTTATGTAGATTTTCTGAGAACATTAATGATTATGAGTCAACCTTATAAAGGGCTGGTAGCGAAGAGAACTTGAGACAGTGGGAGGCGAGGGAGCCAGGAAAAGGTATATTATCAAGTAGATCACTTTTACAGAACACTAGAACTTAGTCCTGCCAGAAACAATATTGAACACATCTCAAAGATATGTACTTCCAGTGCAAAGGATGCTGTTAGTTAGGACACCATTAAATATTAAGGCAAAGACATATGACCATGGCATTCAGTATATTGAGATGCTGGAGTAAGAATTCACAAGATAGAATGCCTTTAAAGTCAGTTCTTTTCTTTGCAAGAAATTGGAGGTTGCACTTGATGCTTTTTAAGATAGGTTGTACTATGTAGTCACTTGATCTTAATTCCTAGGAAGTTAGTAAAGGAAGTGGTGAGGGTAACAGGTGAAATGAACTGCTTCAAAGAATCTTATCTGAGCACATAGTAGTACTGTGACCAGTACATGGGCTTATTGACATTAAAATTCATACCTTCTTATCTCTGCAGTTTTCAGATGGTAAAACACATACATGGGACTTAGTATAGGCCAGTCTAAACCCTGTACAAAGTTAGCTAATTCTGAAATGAGCACTATGGTACCAGTAACAGATCTTGGCTTCTATGGGTTTCCTACATGGAGAGCCAGCTATTTATGAATCAGAAATGCTAGAAAAGGCTTGACATTATAGGTATTATGAGAAATTGGAAATTATTCCAAATAGACAGAAAGATGCACATAGAGTATATGAAGACATGACACCATTTTCTGGAAGCAACTTCAGCATTTCATGCTTCAGCAGTTTTACTGGCCATACCACTCAGATACCAAGGCTATATTTTACCACTGATTTGAAGTTAAACTGGGCAAGGATTCTTAACTGTTGAGGAATCTGTCCAGGCCCATTTTCCCATAAATTCTAAACAATTTATTGGCAGAATGATTTTGGCTGTCTCGTGATTTCTTGCTTGTTATCATTAAATTTAACAACCTGCTTCCACCAGATCTTTCTTTTTTTTTTTTCTTTCTTTTTTTTTATTCGATATAATTTATTTACATTTCAAATGATTTCCCCTTTTCTAGCCCCCCCACTCCCCGAAAGTCCCGTAAGCCCCCTTCTCTTCCCCTGTCCTCCCACCCACCCCTTCCCACTTCCCCGTTCTGGTTTTGCTGAATACTGTTTCACTGAGTCTTTCCAGAACCAGGGGCCACTCCTCCTTTCTTCTTGTACCTCATTTGATGTGTGGATTATGTTTTGGGTATTCCAGTTTTCTAGGTTAATAACCACTTATTAGTGAGTGCATACCATGATTCACCTTTTGAGTCTGGGTTACCTCACTTAGTATGATATTCTCTAGCTCCATCCATTTGCCTAAGAATTTCATGAATTCATTGTTTCTAATGGCTGAATAGTACTCCATTGTGTAGATATACCACATTTTTTGCATCCACTCTTCTGTTGAGGGATACCTGGGTTCTTTCCAGCATCTGGCAATTATAAATAGGGCTGCTATGAACATAGTAGAACATGTATCCTTATTACATGGTGGGGAGTCTTCTGGGTATATGCCCAGGAGTGGTATAGCAGGATCTTCTGGAAGTGAGGTGCCCAGTTTTCGGAGGAACCGCCAGACTGATTTCCAGAGTGGTTGTACCAATTTGCAACCCCACCAGCAGTGGAGGAGTGTTCCTCTTTCTCCACACCCTCTCCAACACCTGCTGTCTCCTGAATTTTTAATCTTAGCCATTCTGACTGGTGTAAGATGAAATCTTAGGGTTGTTTTGATTTGCATTTCCCTAATGACTAATGAAGTTGAGCATTTTTTAAGATGCTTCTCCGCCATCCGAAGTTCTTCAGGTGAGAATTCTTTGTTTAACTCTGTACCCCATTTTTTAATAGGGTTGTTTCCACCAGATCTTTCATTCCTTGAGTAGAAAGCTCTTCCCAATCCAGATTAGCCCTGAATTGATATGGTCATTTCCCCATACTGCTTTGTATTGGTGACTGTTACAATCCCACTCAATAGGATTTAAAAGGGTCTTTATGAAGTCTGTTAATCAATAAATATAAAAACATAGGAAAAACATAGGAAGTTCTTAATTGTTTCTACTTATATTTGTATTTATAATAGTCTTAGAAGAAATTATGGCATAGCATTTCTTCTAAATATTTAAATTAGCTGATCATATATCTCAAAAGGTAGATTCATGGTTTGTATATCTGTGTATCTAAGCTTTCTTGTTCTCTTTTATATTGAAAGAAAGCGAAGCATTCTGATAGTTTTAAAATGATTTAGAGAATATTACTATAATTCTAATGATCTACAGATGTAGCAATTTATTGTTAGAATTTTAACTTCCACTAGACAGAACTATAAGCAATTGAACTTTTAAGCAATCTTTATACTCTAACATGTGTGTGTCTGTGTGAGTGTGTATGTGTATGGGTATGTGTTATATATTGATTCATATGGTTAAATGTGGAGGTATAGGCTAAAGCATGTATATGGAGGTAAGTGGGCATCCTATGGGTCGTGTTCTTTCTATCTTGCTTAAGACAGGACTGTTCTTCATGTTCAGCTGTATAAATCAAGGTAGATGGCATGTGACCTTACAGGGATGCCCCTGTCTGTGAGCAGCTCTTTTTATGGAAGGATTAAGATTATTGACCACAAGTTCTGGAGCTAACACTCACTCAGCTTGTTGGATTTGTGGTACAAGTGCTTTATCTCCTGAACCATCTTCCCAGGGAAAGGAGAATGCCTTATAATTTCAACATTGTTTTAGGGAAAGTACATTAAAAGTAAATGATGTAAGTTTTCATATTTAAATCATCATTTGTATTTCTGATATTTATGATGAAATATACAGTTTAAGTAGCATATATGATAGCTATAAGTTAAACATCAAATACCAGATCTAAAGTCTATGTTCCATTAGAAGAACTTGATGAATACAAGACCCTATTTCTGTAATAATGTCCATGTCAGACATAGCCAGGGATGAACTCCAGAGAGTTTTGAAATTCCTTGCAAAATTTTGGCCATCATACTTATTTCAGTTTATAAAGTTATATTTTGTTTTCAGGACACAGTTAAATATTTTATTAATGATGTTTTGAATGCCACCTTGAATAGTAGAACTATGGATGAGTAAATAAGACAGATAAATTCTTTGACATATTACGTTTCTTTTTTTCTCACGTTATCCTATACAGATATTTGAGCACAAAGTTAATTGTCTCATTAACCTTTACCATTGTATTTTCATTTAAGAGAAACATTTTAAAATGAGGCAAATCCTTAAAGTAACTTCATCAATGCTGCAAAACTTATAAGGTAGAGATTAAGTCAGCCATTTGGTCATATTCAAAGCTGTTGTTTAGATAAATTTCTGATACTTATTTCCGTAGGATTTTCTAATGAAAAAGCAACAACATTTTAATTGAGTTTAGCACCATATAATTGTTAAAGTCTTTCTATAGTTTAAAATGAGTGGCACAAAAGACTTGATAAATTGTTGAAGTTAGGAGTTTGAATAATTCTGACTTTAACAAATGATAGGTATCATTATAAATTAAAATAAATGTTTGCCACTGTAGTAGAATTTCATATAAGCCTGCTGCCCTGTATAGTTAAAAACTTTCATGTCTGATGATATGACTGAGTACATAATCTTAAATATTTTTATAACTCACTGAGCACACTTTATGTAAACATTTAGAATGTATGCTTGAACTTCCTTGAATTTCTTTATGGCCAAAGAACTAGGAAATATGTAAGGGGACACTGGTCACTTATAACCTGGATAATTCTTTATGTCACTGTAGGACCATAAATGTATGGACCAGGGTTCATGCAGAGGAGGATTGTTTCCCACCCCACCCCACCTTACCAGCTGATCATGAATGTACTGGTGACATACAGTTCTACACATACTAGTTGAGAAAACCTGAACCCATATTTAAATATTCTCAGATGATTCATAAAAGTAAAGTTCTTGTTAGAGATATACACTCTCAAAACAAATCCAAAACAATTTTATGGATAAAGTTAAGTGGCTCAAAACCCAGAACAAACGACAAATTACATGTCCAAGGAAAGCACTATAGTAGACGATCAACAAAGCCACAAAGATTCAGCCAACTTGCTGGCTGCATAAGTTAAGCATGTGAGTATTTGTATTATTGAAATAAAATGTTGAAGTAATTAAACATCTATTTATGGGACTCAAATAGATTGTCATGTAAAAATAAAACACTTCTTGGGTTGACTAAGAATCATCAAACTAGAGGATCTAAAGATTTTTCAGCATGGAGAGGCAAATGAGGACATTAAGAGCCTAATTAAGAGATGCATAGAGAATAGACAATAGGTATATCATATATCTATATCTATCTATCTATCTATCTATCTATCTACACATATGTATATATGTATGTATGTATGTTATGTATCTGGAATTTATGAAAACAGAAATAAGGGCTTGATATTTAAAAGTATGAGTGAAAATGATCCAGAACCTATGAAATGCAAACAGCCTTGTTTTCAGGAATACTCATAAATCCCAATCAGGATATAGGAAAAAGAGAGATAAAATTAGACACACTGAAGCCAAACCACACCAAAGACAATAATTAAATTCTAAAACTGTCACAAGAAATAGACAACTTATTAACATGACCATCCATAATTAGATCAATGCATCTTTCTCATAGAATTGAGAAGGCTATGGATGGGGTTACTGTGATCAATTACTTTGCAACTAGATTTGTGAACATTATGAAACTATCTTGCAAGAATAATACAGATGTTGGCCAAAGAGGGCCTGGGGGAATCCCCAAATCAACAAGGTCTTTCCAATGCTATTGACTACCCTCTACAAATTGATATTAAGATAGTATTGCTTTCCACATTGCTGATAATGGACTGAACCTCTGAACCTGTAAGCCAGTTCCAATGAAATGTTCATTGCTCTGGGCAGTGGTGGCACACGCCTTTAATCACAGCACTTGGGAGGCAGAGGCAGGTGGATTTCTGAGTTCATGGCCAGTCTGGTTTACAGAGTGAGTTCCAGGACAGCCTGAACTACACAGAGAAACCCTGTTTCGAAAAAAAAAATCATAAATAAAAACAAAACAAAAACAAAAACAAACAAACAAAAAAAAAGAGAAATAATCATCGCAATGGAAACCCTAACTAAGAAAGTAGGGATGTGAGAAGAGCTTGGAAGAGTTAGGTGATTGGAAAGAATATGACAAAAGTATTCTATATGAATTCTCAAAGAATAAACAAAAAATTCCTACCTATAAGACAAGAAATTAAAGAAATGACTATGAAATATAGAAATAGATGTCTTTCCAGAGACTGAAAACTTGAAAGAAATTACTCCCAGCAGTTTCCTGCTGAAAGGATGTCCCAACAGTATACAACAAAAAGGAAAACAATTTTATATAAAAAAATCAAACTATAAAAATAATCAGCAAGGACAATAGGCAGGCTGTAGGTAGATCTGAAGAAACACTGATTGCACAAGTCAAAAATAGCCTGTATTTGTATGTAAGAGAATCCTAAATGTTGCATAGGAAGCAAAATGCATTAAAAATGTTCTAAAAAGAAGTTGTTCCTGAATTAACTGTAGTCATTACTAAATTAAAGGCAGGTTATTACTCTAGGAAGAATATGAATTAGCTAATTATTATTCTGGTAAATAAATATAGCAACAGAAACTCTAATTCATCTATCTACTATTTATTTCTATATTATATCTAGCTATATATGAAACTATATAACTATATAATATTACATAGTTATACATTTTTTAAACAGACTCCCAATTTTTATCCACAGGTTGCCTGAAACTCACTATATAACCCAGACTGACCTTAAATTTGTGACAATCTTATGTTTAAGCCTTCAGATTTTGATATATAGATATATATTAAATTTGATATCTAATTTGATATTATATATATATCTAAATGCTGCTTAGTAGATAACATTTTCACAGAAGGATTGCAGAAGCAGATATAAGAATTTAGCTGTAAACTTTAGTAGATTTTCTCAAATGTACATAATGTCATTCTTTTAATCAATTTTGATTTTGAAATGTTTATTTTTTCATAACCCACATGCTTTATATATTATGTAACAGATTGTCTATAAAATAAATAAATACCTCCTTCATTATCAGTATTTCTAATGTAAAAAAATTAGATATGATACACAGAATCAAAACTTCTAATCTTTTAATAATTTTTAAGTATACAGAAATGGATTTCAGATCCATGAGTTTGAGAAATACTTTTGTTACATGATAGTGTTTTTATGACCAAGATTTTGACTAGTTAGAGTACTTAAATGTGTTTTAATTGGGCCTGTGACATAGGAATCTTTATGCAATTGTGCTATGTGACAATATCTTTTGGAGAAATTAAGTTATATGTTTGGGTATATATATATGCCTGTGAGTGTGTGTTAAGGGATAGATGTATAGCTACTATTTCTTAGTGCAAATTTTGATTATTATCTATTATCTGTCATTGGTAGCAGAATTGTTCATAAATTAGCATGGTGAATGTCTTCATAACTCAGGTCAAACTTGTTTAAGATAGACACCAATAAATATAAAGGGCTTGATTGGTAGGCATAGAAGAGAATAGATTTATGAAAGAAAAAGAAAGCCTCCCAGATGTCCCCTAAGTCCTCTAAATCTGGAGTAGTACAAGTTGTCTTAGGCAAAATTGGTGATATCATGAAATAGAAATCAGTGCTCCAGAATGGTACCAGAGACTTAAATGGGAAAGCCTGTGTGTCGGCCTGCGTCTCAGGAGGAATTTGTACTTCTGATTGCTTTGCTTTGTTACTTCGCTGTGGCCTCTTGAGAAGGTGGGTGATGACCTCACATTCTTCTATATCCTGGCTACTCACTTTTTCTTTCCCTTCAATTCTTGATTAAATCTTCTTGGCCCCCAGGAGTTCTTATTCCTTATACAGCAAGTCATGCACTTTGTCCTCTTAAGGAGTGAATTAATAAGCTTAACTCCCTCTTTGAAGAAGAATTTGGAATGCCTTTCTGGAGGAAATTAATATTCAATTACCAAGGCTGTCATTTCACCAAAGGGGAGAATAAAAGACGGCACAGCCACACTTGAGAATAATTGAAATCGAATTTCAGTTTGTATTATACTGTAATGACTCAGCCTTTCAGGGAAAAATCTTCTGATTACTTTCTTATGAACAGAACTATACTTTTTTTCCTCACTGTGAATTTATAATAAAAGTTTAACGTATAACTCTGTAAGGATGTAGCCTGAATGGTTCTTGCAGTGGAAGTGTAGATATAACTCTATCCATATGCGAAATGTATTGTTTAAGTTTTCTGGCATTAAGTCATACAAGGAGAAGTAACTATAATACACATCCAACTCAAATCCTTTGTATTACATTATATTTCTGATTACTGTGTTGATAGTAGCAGATACAGGAGAAGAATTTCAGGTCTGTTCCCTCAGGAATCCCTTATCTCATGTGAATTTTGTTTTTATCACTGGGTGTAATAAGCAATCTGTTTTGCTTACCTACATAGTAAAAGATTTTGTTGATGTTAATAATCTAAATGTCAAGAAAAAACTGTGGAGGCAAGAATAAATAATGGATAATATAACCGTGAATGTAGAATTTACATTAGAATTACCAGAGACTACAATAGAACGTAAAGAGAATTAGATTAAATGCATGAAATATACATGTAAATAACTCTTGGAAAAGTTAATCATTGTTTGGCATTTGTAGTTTACATTTGTTTCTCTGAGAAAAACGTTAACTAGCCATTAACTTACAGAAGCAATGAACTGTTTTACATGGACTTTCTTATTCTTAGTGGAAATGCTATGGAATGATCATTTACCATTTACTATTAAGAAACTGAGCTACAAGGAGTTTGACTCAGGAACGTCCTGCGCCTCTGTAAACTGATCATCTAGCTTACTTGGACTTCTGTTAAGCTTGCACATTGCTTATTGGGCTATTTACACAAGACTTTAATTGTCTTAATATAATTAATTGTTTTGTTCCTCCCAAATGTCCTGTTTTTCAATTTTTAAACCAAAGTTGAAAGTTTAAGCCAAATGTATTTAGATTTTGGTACTTTGGGTACATATTTAAAGAGTTTACTGATAGGTGTTAAGCAAACATTAATAAAAGGTAATTAAGTTAAAACAGAATAATTTAAAAGAACGTATCTAGGGTCAGTGAGATGGCTCCAGGGGTAAATGGGCTACACATGAATGAAGATCTGAGTTTGAATCCAAGCACCCATATAAGAAACTAGATATGTCCTGGAAAGCACTTGTAAGCCCAGTGCTGTGTGTGTGTAGGGTATGTAGGCAGGGGGAAAAGGTATGGCTTGGTCTAGGTGGCTGCCAGCCTAGCTCCAGACTTTGTGAAAGCCTCAAGGGAATACGAATGGATCTAGGACACACATGAACCCTGGCTTCTGCATGGCCACACACATCCGCACTCACACCTGCCCTCTCTCCGAAAACCAAAATGACCTTAGATATGCAGTATTTCTACAGCCCAAATAAAAAAGCACTAAGGCACTTCTTTCTGTGTACAAAGCATTGTGTGGTACCAAAAAACTGGTTTTGATAATTGCCTTAACTTATAAAGGGATTTGATTAATATATTTGAAAACAGATACTTTCAATTCCTCTAGCCCACTGACAAGTGTAGAAAAAGAGAACTTGTTCCAGCCTTACCCTAAAATCCATCACTCTTTTAAACTTCTCCGTATTGAACACACTAATACTCGGAGGCTGAAACACATTTGTCCTGTGTCATCGGTGCCTGACAGTTCTTGGCCCAAACAGATGTTTGACATATCTTGAATGAATGTGTACATATGTGCAGGAGGGAGCAATTATACCTCACTTCTGTGGCTCTACTAATTTTATAAAGTTACCTCCTTAAGAAATTTCCCAATAACTTTTAACTCTTAAGCAAATTTAAGAAGGAACCAGTTTTAAAACATTTCCCAGCTATCCTTAAAGGAGAGCATGTTGATGGAAGCAAAAGAGGGCTAAGATAATACCTAAGTAGGAATGTGGAGAGAGGGCAGAGGTAGTTGATTTCCTAACACAATCCTAGTAGTTCATATGCACTCTAAGAGGTGGACAGCTACAATTATTACAAACAGGCTCTAGAAGATATCATCTCACCCACAGCATCATTTCAATAAAGTAAAGAAGGGATGAAACTAGGAATCCAGTGAGGAAGGAATGCAATCGCTTGTTTAGCCATTTGCAGAAAATAATGTAGCAATGTGAACCAGCAGTTGCACAAATTTGTTTCCCTTTGACTTTCCAGCTCACCACTAGAATTGCATGTTTGAGAAGGAATAGGATATAAGATACAATGGGATATTGTAAAGGAGTGAAAATTCACTTTGCTGATAAAAAAATAACTAAAGAGGAAAAGCTAAATACACCAAGTGTATATCTTGTGCTACCTTGTAAGGGATAAAAGGGATAAAGAAATTATGTGTGTCTGCATTTAGATACCAGTTCCTAGGCTAAACTCCAAAGGTTGTATGCATGCCTTGGTAGTAGGTGTTACTTATGGGGTGGATTAGATGGGAAATGAGCACAAAAGAGACAGATTATAGTGAGTAACTTGTAATGAATTACTCTGGTTATATAAAGCAGATTATAATATAGATGCTTTTACTGCTCCAAAATTAAACTTCAAAATTTCCAGAGAAGAGAAACATGCTGAGATGTTTGTTTAGGGTATGAAGCTATTAAATTAAGCATATGTTTTGAGGGATATCTGTTTTAATATTAGACCAATACACTGCAATGTTACTTACCAATTCTTGGAAACATCTCCAATATGGTGCTACACAAACATACATTGATACTACCAGTGTATATAATGCTGTCAAAATATAAACATTTGGAAACATATAAATCATATAGTAACACAGATGGAGCAGCAGACTTAGGTGTGTAGTGGTACATTAAGTAAGACATGATTTTGCAAAAATAAAAAAAATAAGAATTTGCAAGTCATGCACGCTAGTTTACAATAAAAAGAGAGAAATCTAGAAGACAATATATCAGTTGATAATACTCCTCCAAAGGTGGTGGAGTGGTGTGTAAATTCTTCTCATGGATACATTAAAGATAGGAACAGAAACAAGAAGCAAGAGCAATGTAGCATTTACTGAAGGCTCTGAATAGACCATTGCTTCTGCTAAGCACTGTGAGCAAACTCTCAGAGGTCCTGTGAACCCATTTACAGACGAAAGCCTGAGGCTCAGCAAGTTTACTTAGTGCATGTGTTCATCTAGAGTTAGATAAAAAATTCCAATGCAAGGCTCTCTATATCCAACACGCATTCCTGTATCACCATACTAAATAACTCAATGAAACATGATTGTGACTGGAAAAGAACCTTCCCACATCATTTCTTTTTAAGTACAAATCTTTGCTACAGTTATCAGAGCGTATGTTTTGTGGGTGTGCTAATAATATTCAAGTATCCCCTGATAGTAATTTAAATTAAACTATCTTGCATATATGAATTATTTCTCTTTTTTTTTACAGTAGATAAAATATGTTAATTTGTGTAAATGGTCTTCTGGGTGCAGATGCTCACACTGAAAGCAGGCTTATTTTAAAAGCCAATTGTCTTTCATTTGAAGCTTCTTTTATATGCATAGTTTATTTTTCTAATGCTGTCTCGATATAGGAATAATTTTAAGGAGGCATTTGTGGCTAAATGAAAGAAAAGAACCCTAGCTGTCTTGGCTTTAGTAAATATTAATGAGCTCATGGAAAATCTTGTTACAGATGTGCAACTCTCTTTTGAGAGTTTTCTGCCATCTTGGCCCTTTGTGGGCCTGGCTCCTTTGTGCCGGATTAGCATATTGGGTTGTATGTGCTCTTCTGAGCCCCACTTCAGCTCCTTTGTGTGTGCTGACAGAAGGCTCACCTTGGTCTATTATCTGCAGAGCCTAGGCATCTTAATAATATATTGGATTTCGGCAAGATAAAAGCAAATCATTCAAAAGTAATTAATCTGACTCACTCTTTTCAAAGCTTCCCCACAAAATGGATGGTGTTCATTTCTGGTCATGTATATATTGCTGTAATTAACAAAGTAAAAAATCTGGCTTTTAATGATTTTCAAATGAGAAGTTGACACTTTGATTTGTTAATTTCAATATCCACCCTCATATATACTGTAGCAAATGTATAAATTGATTTAAACATTTTATTTTTTATCCCAAAGATTATGGTCACATATCTACATATTTTAAATTACTTTTATTTAAAATCAATTGCATTGTTTTAATTGGCATTAAAACAATATAATCACTGGAAGAGCTAATATTGAGGTTATTATGATGTCAGTGATATTTCTTTACAATCTGTGTTACCTTATAAATCATGAATTTAACTTGTTGCTGATATCTTATACTATGTATAGTCTCATAGTATAAAAAGAAAACACGAAAATAATTCAATGAAAGAATGTATGGATTATAAAAATTACCTATGATGAATTTAAAAAAATTAAATGTCTTGAGCCTATATTTCACTTTCCATTAGTGTAAGGGGTTATGTGCTGGTTACAAGAGAATTTTTGAGCAAAGCTTAATTTGTGCATCAAAATGTAAAATGTGAGTTTACTTCACAGTGTAATCTTAAAGATTAATAATTTTTATTTGTTTGTATATGAGGGTGGAGAGAGAGAGGAGAGAGAGAGGGGAGAGAGAGAGAGAGAGAGAGAGAGAGAGAGAGAGAGAGAGAGAGAGAGAGAGAGAGGATGCACCTGGGTTTGCAGATGACTGAAGAGAGCATTGGACACCTTGGAACTGGAGTTAACAAGCAGTTGTGAGCCACCCAGGTGATACTGGGAACCAGGTCCTCTCGAAGAGTAGTAAGTGCACTTAACTACCGAATCAACTCTCTAGCCCTGATTCTGTATAGTTTTAATTGACAAGGTTTGTGGAAAATTCTTACCCCCATAGTAAGCAATCATATAGACACATGTAAGACATTATGTGAAACAAATATAGAAATCTACTAATCATAAACAAATTTTGATTTTGAACAAAAAACATAAAGCAATATTAGCTATAATATTTTCAATAAAAGCCATTTGTTTCTTCTTGTTTTTAAAACCTGACAGATAAGATTGCATATACTTGCCATGTGCAAGCTAATCTGAAATATATATATATATTAACACATGCATCATTTCTGTGCGTAAAGAAACTTTATATCCACTCCTTCTACTTTCAGATATTGTCCTTTGTAAAGACAAAGTGTTTTAAGTGTTTGTTTTTATCTATTGTTATTCAATACATGTAATGATTTGCATCTCTAATTTTGTACATTGATAGAGGTCTCCTAAACTGGTTTTTTTTTGGGGGGGGGGTTGTTTTTGTTTTGTTATGTTATGTTTTGTTTGTTTGTTTGTTTGTTTTGGCCATGTATCTTACTTTAAGACAAGATTAATGGTGACTCAAAGGCTTAAAATGCTTTTAGCCTTGGAATTGCCTTTTTGCAGCCCTGGGACCCTGTCAAGAAGCTCCAGGAAAGAATGTCAGTGCCTAGTGATACCGTCCTTGTGCATCAAGCTAACCCAGGCTGGAACACCTCAACACACCCACTATACTATCAAATGTAATGAACACTTTTCATTGAAAACACTAAGCAATGACTAGTATCTCTGCAGTAGACATGAAGGAGAGTACACTTACTTCCTCAGGCCTTAGGGGCTCACTTCAGATGCAGCTCTTCCTGTAGCAGTCAGAGGAGGCAGCATTTGATAGTTTAGAGTAGATTTCTTTTGAATCATTAGTGTGCTGGAATTTGACATAGAGTCTTCAGGAGTCGTAGGAAAGCACCAATGAGAAATGCATTGACTTGCACTCTTCACCTTCATTCATCCAATTTCCCAAAGAATCCCAAATTCATTCAATCGGGAGTAATGAGGTTAATAGTTCTGTAAAAGCTTTTATTATTTGAATATATGCTGAATAAAAGATGGTATGCACATATTAATTAATAATACTAGTATTTTAGGGACCTTCCTGAGCCTGGCAGGAGGTAGAATAACTTATGCAGTCACCCACTCCCTTTAATGGTCTGGAATCTCATGGCTTACAGCAGGCCTACAACACTGAGGGCATTGAGAAGAACATTTCTCCAGATTTGCTGTATATTGCAGGGCTGGGGTAGGGGTGGAGTAGGGCAGTCATAGACTGTGATGGCTATAGCTTAACAATGGCTATTAACACTTAGTCACCAGAAGTTGACTCTTCTTTCTGGTTTACTTCATCAAATAGCCCCAGTATCTTTGCTTATAAAGTAGAGGACAGCCATTCTAACAACTCCTAGTATTATGCAAAGAAGTTTCTGAGTTCATATACAACATTTGCCAGGCACATGGCTTGATGGCAGTGGTCAGTCAGTGGCTGGCCTGGGCCTGCCTTGATGGGGCAATGCTGTTATGTTGAAAATGGGTGACTTTCCTGGGGATATTGAGCCAGGTCTTTGAAATCAGAGATTTACAAAAAAGGGAACCCATGGACCCATTGTCCCGTGACATATCCTGAGAAATGTGGCAGTACAGATGCTTTCCCTCCTTGCCTTTCTGATTTGTGTATCCATTTCTAAAGCAGAACAAGATCATATTTTGAAGATACCCTGACCAGATGACTGCCAAGGACTCTCCTAGCTCTCAAATTGCAGAACTGTGGCTATTCCTTTTGTATTAGGGAGATAATCTTTACGTCCATGGAGGTCAGCGAAGTTAACGGATTCCCTTGGGGATAGCAACAATGAGTGGGTTTACCTCACCATGAGCTCAGTCAACTGAGATAACTGCTCAGGCTCTCCAGCTGCCCTCCACTTCCCTCTGCCAGGAGTCGGCCTTCTCATCTAGCAAGAGCAGCTCCTGAGACTTTTTCTGTTGGGACCACTCCTGTTGGCAGGATTACAGCTTTTCATGCCCAGGAACTGACAAATGAGGCCCTAAAATGAAAATGGAATTTAAATACACTTGTTATTAAAATCCTTGTACAGTTTAAGAGACTTTACATTTTGCTAAATAATTTGAACTAAAAGGAAAAAAAAATGAATCTTAAAATATTGAAGGTTGAAGCATTTCCATTTTCTCTGCCTTAATTTCTGTTGGGAAAGGTTGCATATGCTGTCTGAAATATAAGAATATAATAGAAACTACATTGACTTTCCATGTTTAATTATGCTGCATTCACACTTAATTATTTGGCAGACAACTAAATTGCTTATGGACTTGTGCAAAATAATGAATCAGAATCTCCTCTGTTGAAACTAGCTTTTGGGAATAGTTTTCGAACCACTGAGACATCAGTGTTTTTCCATCACTAGCCTGAAAGAGTTAAAGCAGGTTTCAAAAACTGTCTAATGTACTGGCTAATGGTGTCTTTTCCTAGGAATGACTCGGCTTTCTGGAACAGCCTTTCATCTTTCTGCTTTTTGGTTAATTCAATTGAGTTTTCATCCAATCTACATTGTTTCATTCTAATTGCCGGCAACCCCTCATCTTACAAATGATTTTGTTCCAAAAACTCATTTGTGAGTTGGTTATTTGGAACTTAGAAGGCACTTTTCAATGGAAAAAAAATAAGTGCTACAAATCTTGGGTATGTTCCCAGAAGCCAGATTAACCCATCACATCCCGGTGTCTATGCTGCGTTCTGGTGTTTCTAGCCCAGACAGCCCATACATGTGAATGTGGCATGCTTTGCAAGATGCTGCTGGGGAGGCCTGTGGACACACGTGAGGATTTTGCTATTCTTATTCTTCCAACATAAGAGCGAGCTAATTGAAAGCATAGCCTAGCCACCGGTCCCCCAGTATTGGCTCTTACTGCAAGGGTTAGGGGCTGAGGTAGAATTACTCGGTGACAAGAGAGTTGGGTGCTAGGGTTCAAGTATCGAAATGCACACAGGAAAGACTGCAGAACTGAACAGCTTGCGGGACATAGAAGATGGTGAGACAGATGAAAGACTAAAGGAAAAGGTGTGCTCTCTGAGAACGTGAAACTGGGGAGCTAGATTTGGGTTAGAAACCTCTGCAAGGCCCAACTTAAAACTTCACATTCTGAAGCTTCAGAACTTTACAGTCACATTAAACCCCCGGGAGTTTTGTTGGCAGATAGCAAGCATTATATTTATGGAAAACTTCAATTGGAATAATCTAATTTTCCTGACATTCCCTTCCCCTAACACCCTAAGCAGGCATCTCTAAGGAAGGTAAAAAGTTATGGAGGATATAGAGTATGTCACAGATTCTGAGGCAGATATAGAAAAGGATTTCAGCCTTGATCTGCACCATTCTAACCTCAGATATAGTTAGCATAGATTGTAAGGAACATGAGAAAGGAAACAATTTAGTGATTGAGGGAAAGAGAATTCTCTGTAGAAGAGGTGTCACTTGGATCACTCACCTGTGTACTAGCAGGGTATCCTCATGCTAATTAATTGTCACAACAACCTGGGCTTCTTGGATCTAGATATACCAAGAGGGTCTGTATTTTGTTTGGTAAATGTTCTTCATGCTACTAAATGGTAGAAATTATAAGCTGTAAAATATCAAGAAAGACATAAAGGGCATCAGAAAACTGTTAATTCAAATAAAGCAATAGATACTTAGTCACCTAGCATAAGGCCAGAGTCTAGCAGATATTTATATTAGATTAAGAAGCTTTTCGCCTTCTGGGTTGACATTGCACCAGTTGTCCAACACAGGTTCCAAACTAGTTAATACATTTTTAGGTGAATTAGTGAGAGATCTTTGTCTCTCTGCATTGAGTAGGCTATAGTTGAGAGGCAGGGGGCAAAAATTGCTATTAAAAATAATCAGCATGTCTATTCTTTATGCCTTATTTCAAGAACAGAAAAGAATCTTTCTTTTTTCTTCCTTCCTTCCTTCCTTTCTCTCTCTCTCTCTCTCTCTTTCTTTCTTTCTTTCTTTCTTTCTTTCTTTCTTTCTTTCTTTCTTTCTCTTTCTTTCTATACTTCTTTTGTCTGTCTAGTTATCATCTAATTATCTATAATCTCTGTATCATCTATACAAATTCACTATATGTACTCACACCATATATGTATTTGTATATCATCTATCCATCTATCTATATTCATTTATATATACTCTCTATAGATAGAGTGTTGATATCAGCTCTTACATTATTAACTAAAAGAAACTCTTTACATTCTTCACAATCAACATTTTAAAGCCTAGATCTCTAATGAATCTATTCATCTTTCCTCTTACTTTGTTTGTGCTGTTGTATCACAGTGTTATTGTGAAGCAAACACTAGTAAATAATATCCCTATTTCTCAAGGCATTTTTCTTTGACTTGATGACAGTTTGCCTATAGTTCATACCACTTGAAAGTTAAATATGTGACTTGTTACACTGGGTGATGGTTAGCAATCTGGACTATATAGCTCATATGTTGAACATTGGGAAATGCAAACATATCCTTTTGTATCTGAACTTGAGCAAGAGCACATTTCTTCTTTCTTAATTCAGGGAAGATATGAATTACACGAGTTAGAGTCTCTGAAAGATGAGTGAGGGGAAAAAGTGAAGGAAGGAGGAAGAAGAAGGAAACTTAGAGGAGACAGAACACAACTAGAAGCACAGTGCTTATCTTAGTCAGTGTTCTATTAATGTGAAGAGACACCATGACTGTGGCAACTCTTATAAAAGCAAGCAGTCATTTGAGGCCTTGCTTACAGATTTAGAGGCTTAGTCCATTATTATTGAAAGCAGGGGACATGGCAGCATGTAGAGAGAGAAAGAAGACTGCGCATTGGCCCACACCCTGTAATATGCTTCCTTTAACAAGACTACACCTACTTCAAAAAAAAACCGCACCTCCTAATCCTACTAATCCTTTCAAACCTGTTGGCTAATAATTCAAATATATGAGACTTTGGGAGCCACTCTTATTCAAAGCACCATAGTAATGTTTTAAAATATTTATTTTCATTATTTTAATTATGTGTAGTTGTCTGTGCAAAGGGTATACAGAGCAGATTCCTCTCATACTAGCTATAGGCAATTATGAGACACTGGCATGGATGCTGGGAACTGAGCTATGGTCCTCAGCATGTATTCTTAAACACCAAACCAGCTCTCTAGTTCAAGAATATATTAATGGTAGAAAACATCAAAGTTTTATGTAGTATATGATGCTTCTTTGAAATTAAAAAGATATCCTATATACATATGAAATTAATAGAATACTATTGTAGATTTTTTAAGTTAAAATAATTACAAACTAAGTAATTTAGAAAATTGTATAGTAAAACATAAATTCTAAATTATCTTTTCTTTTATTAAATAATAATTTCATTATAACAATGTGTCTTTTGTTTAATGTTATCTAGGTATGCACTAATATATCCTGAGCATAAATATTAATTTATTACAAAAAAGTGGTGTATTAGGGAAATTTTTTGAAACAATTATTTGTGAATAAGTTTTAAAGAAAACCATGTGTACATTCACAATAGCAAATGGAGACGATAACTCTTTTGCCTCCTGTTATTAAAAAATGGATTAAAATTTTTATATTCCTAAATTTAATTGAATATTACTTAGGAAGTGCTATAATATATTGCAGTGTGAACAATGCTTAGAGATATTGTGCTAAATTGAAGAAGACAGTGGCAAGCATATACAAATATTGTATAATTCCCCCTGAAATATTGGAGTGGTCAAGTTTACAGGGACATAAAGTAGAATACCCACAACCAGAGGTTGTGTAAAGGGCTAAAGACCAGTTGTTTGATGGAAAGTTTCAAATTTACAGGATAAAAACATTCTAGAAATGTGGTCACAACAGTGTAAATATCCCTGACTACACTGAGCTACACACCCTCAATGCTTAGTGGTAAATTTTATATCTGTGGTATTTTGAACCTTTTTTTTTCTAAAAATCTTTCTAGAAATCTGAACATTCCATTGCTTTTTGAAGATATTCTCCCTCTTCATCATGTATCTGATGAGTTCTAGGATTTGAATGAAAAGCTACTATGCATGTTTTCTTATATAGAAGAAAAAAAAACAATTTAGGGCATATTTAAGTTAGAAGTTGCTTATACTGACTAACTAACTTTAAAAAAGTTAGTTAGAATCATTATGCTTGTCTAAATATTAAGCCACATTTAATATAATCTTAATTTTTAATAATTTACTAGAATAATAGATCAGAATATTTCATTTGCTGCACCCAAAAGTTGGGCTATTCTAACTAATAATCATGTAATCATTTGAAATAATCATAATTTATCAAAACAATGAATACATAGTATAAGTATTGTTTTAAATGCCCCCTGCTTTATTTGTCACATATTTATTTATAGGTAACCAAATGATAATGAGTGGACTTTGTTGATGGAGTATACCCCTGCTTTGACTGGTTTCTCTTTCAATAACATGATATTTTCCTTGGGCATTATCTAATATGTATACTAGGAAAATGTGTTATTCTTTGTTCAAAATTTACTCTAACTTGAATCATCGTTCAGGCTATTCAGAAATATCCACAACACATCTAATATCTGTATTGTCTGTCATATATTTTATCTCAATTTGAATGTTCAGTTCTTCCCTTTTAATGCTTGCTCACTTAAACCATGTTCTTGGCCTCATACTCTGTCCCTCTTTCATCATCAATCTATCATCTATGAATCTATTTATCTATATATGAATTTATATATGAATGTATGCATGCATCTATCTATCTATCTATCTATCTATCTATCTATCTATCTATCTATCTAATCTATCATCTAGCTACCAACCTAATCCATCTATTGTCTCAAAACCAGTAAAAGCTCTACATCTTTATCCACCAGTCTGGGTTTTGGTCAAAATCTCTATGTCTATTGTCTAGAAATTGTTGCATAATAATGATAAAACTTAGAATGCAAACAATCTTGAAATTAAGGCCCAAGTCCTTTTATGTGTGAGTTTTACATAATGTGCTACAAAACCTTTCTCCTGGGATTCTATGGCTATAACAGCATGTCTTTCTTATGTAGATAGTAGAAGGCCTATTACTGAGATGCTCGCTCTCTTTATTCACCCTTACAGAGATGATTTCTTATATTATATTGCATTATATTACATAAATGCAATTATTTCTTTGTTAATATCTACATAGATCCATCATAGTCTGGATACTTTGTAAAAATTATAGAACAGATCAGAGAAAAATATGCTTCTAAATTATCCTTAGATCTTAGCCTGTGGGATATTATTAATTATTATGAAAGGACTATTAATATGATAAGTACATTATGTGGTAGTTGTATCTGTGACAATTAGTGATTGATGCCAATTAGTAGCCAGTTAAATTTAGTTGTAGTCATTTGTGGGATGTGCTGTGTGTCCATCGGTCACAAGAGCTTTTTGTCCATTTCATAATTATACACAGAGTTGTAAACTGAAAATGCCATGTAATGTAATAAATTTCAACTCTTAGAATGGTTTCACTAAGAATACTTGGAACCCACACAAAACAACTGTGGAGAATATTTTCTTCAACTTACTAAATAGTTGCAATTATAAAACATTATTCTAGTATCTACAAACTTTTACATATGAGGCATTTTCCCATTAAATGATTTTTTTTTCCCTTGAGGAATGTCATGAGTAAATTTCTATACCATGAATTTCTAGGTCATAGCATTTATGTAACTGAATAAATGTTTCTTGGAATTTAATTTTTGTCTAGAGATATTTTGAAGCTGAGTCCTGTGCCATTTAAAAGGAGCTTATAGTCTACAAAATACACAGCAGCGTTTCTGAGGTATTTTGGCGTACATCTGGTCAGGTGCCATGTGCTCAGCAAATGCAGCACAGTTGCTGTCCTGGAGTGATTGACAGCTCCAGAATTCATCTTTCTACCCTTCTGTAAGGCCACCTTTTCAAAATTAGGGCCTGTGGAGAATCCAGAGTGATGTGCTCTGGATCCGAAGTTTTATCCGATTTGGAGAATTTACTTTCTCCTCTTGACTTGTCCACTTGGCCCTGGGCTGTTTCAGATTGTTAGTTCAACTCTGTGTGTCATTACCGCTCCAGATTTTGATCATTTAAGGTGAGATCATTTTAGTCATGTCATTACTACTTCAGCTTTGGGCCATTTCTAATGAAGTCATTTCAGCTACATTCTCACTAGGGTGAGAATCATTCCTCTCTGGGGTGTTTGGGTGAGGTCACCCATTTGTGCACATTTCAAGAATGTCATATATACTATTTAAATATGATGCAGGCACCTAACAGCTTCTCACAGATGTATTCCTTAAGAGGTAAGAGGTAAGAGTTACAGTCTTCACTGGCATCAGCTATGCACAGAGTTTTGATTAATGAAGTCTAGTAATTCTCTTTACTAGGAAAGATAACTTTGATTTTAGAGTGAACTCTTAGATTTCTTTTGAAATAGCCAAAAGTTAGTATAAAGTGTGCTGTATGAACTACCAAAGTGAGTCAACCTCAAAACTTAAAAACTGTAATGCTATGATCCCAGTGTTTATTATCTTTGGTCCCTTTCTATACCTGTTTTATGGGGGAGAAAGGTGGATCTAAAACTCTCATAGGCATAAATGAACAGAAGATAAATGTTCTATTGATTGGAAGAATTTCAGAACCCCAGTATTGCTGACATTCTGTGCATGCTCTAACTGGCTTACGTGATCTTGTAGAACTCAGGATCCATTGTCAATTAAAAATGACCTCCTAAGACTGACTTTAGCCATTCATGAATGCTAAATTTCATTAATTCAGTTTCTTTTTATTCTGTGACATTAACCTCACTACTCTCCTACATCTTTTTATTTCCATGGTGGTTTTTATTCTTAAGAATCAAATATTTTATTTTACCAGGACTTTGATAACTCTATACAGTCTGGATGTATAGAAGTGGCTGAATTATTGCCTGCAATTCCTTCTACTGGTCACCAAACTCCAGCCAGGTGGATTAAACCATTCTTAAGAGGAATTAAGCTTCTTTTGTATTTTTTTTTGGGGGGGGGGGTCTGGCTTTCATTTTACACACTGTTTCCTACTTCTGGTGTGAACACTAAGTTTAGCCATTTATCAGATTGGCCTTGTCTCTGACCACTTACTTGAGTTCAACATCCCATCATCCCAGCTTCATCCTTTTGCCTTTTGCATTTGATTGTCTGTGGGTTTGGAGGATGTGCCTGCTTCCCCCCGGGTGGCATGCTTCAGTACACTGGGGCCCATGCCTATCTTGGTGATTACAGTGCTGATTCCATGATGCTTGACATATAGCAGGCTACCAGATTGTAATGAATGAATTTTCATTATAAATTAAAATCTTATTAAGACACTTTATGCCTAGCAACTGACTTATTATTTTCTAATCTATATCTGATTTGACTTTAGCCCACATTCCCAGATTTATTTTTAAAAATTAAAAAGTATAAAGCAAAAAAGATCTTAATAAATTATGAATCTAGGCAACGTGCTATTTCAGTTAGATTGTAACAGTCAGAGGACCAGCATTATCGCTGTCAGGTGGTGCCTGCTGAGGAATGCCATGGCTTTCAACTATATGGTTTCTAGTCTAAGATCTGTAAAAAAAAAAAAAACAAAACCACACCAGTTGAAAGGCTAACAAGAATGTAGAAAAAATTCATAATGCATACTAGATACTGAGCTATAGGCAGTCAGTGGCTCCTGAGAGAAGCTGTTTTGGTTCATGAATGTGACCTCAATCCTGAAACAAACACACATACAGCAACGTTGAAAGATGTAATAGATTGCATATGTTTGCATGAACACATACACAATACATAGTATATATATAGTATATACAATGTATATACATATATTACATATATGTGTACATATATATTGCATATATGTATATACAATATATATATAACATATATATATATATATATATTAATTCTAGAAAAAGAAACCATATACTTGTGAATTGGGGTGGTAGAGACATGAGAGGAGATGGAGACAGGAGAGATAGGGTAGAAGTCACACAAGTACAATGTACACATTAACTCCCTGAAAGTAAAGAAAGTAGTTTAGAAAACAAATAAAGGATTTCAAAAGGAAAACCTTTCAGTGACAGCCCCTTAAGATCTTACTTGAGTATATTCCAGTTCTCTAGACCACATTGAAAACCAAAACAGAAAAACACTGCTTCAAACTGTGAAGTTCAGTGTTCTTTCCCTGGCCTGCATATAGGTGTTAAGAGTGCATCCCATTAACCCCAGCAGTTCACTAAGTATGAACTGTGACAACAACGTTACTTCTTTCTACTCAATATGAAGATTTAAAAAAATAGCTATAAACTTAACTGCTACCAGATTTTTTTTTTTTAAGGAAAAAAACTTTAAGTAGGGCGAATTTCAATTTTTTTTGGTGTCTTCACACACTCCTTTGGATCCATATAGTTCTACCTATTTCTGCTTGTTTATAATCTTGATACCTATTTCAGAGTAACCCAGCACTAGCTGTAGGATGTAGAACTGCCATGCACAATCTGTCCAATCATGATGTCATACATAGACTGCCTCCTGGAGCCTTAGCAATTATGAAGGCCAGTGGTGCGCCATCCTTCTGACCACTAGGAGCTCAGTTATAAGCAAGTGCAGCATACTTCAAGTCATGAGCTCGGACTGAACATTTATGAACATCTGACTTATGCTAGTCTACATTTATAGATTTGGGTGAGTTCCCTTAGTGGTAGTTTTTCTTTTCTTTTGAATGCTGAGAATCTTGTCATTGTTTTGTCCATCTTTAGGCTTATGGTCAGAACTCTAAGAATCAAGTCTGGGGAGCACTTCATATCATGTGTCCATATATGAACCAGCCTACTTTCTCTCTCCTTCTTGTTCACATTCAATTCACTATATCTCATCTAATTACTTTCTGTCAAGCTGAATTTGAGTTCTTTTGGTACAACAGGTTATTAATCCATTAACTACCATATAGATTGTCTGCATCATTTTGATTTTTAAGCCATCAGCCCAACAGGGAATTTAGAAAGCATTTCTGATACACTATTGGGTTTATCAAAACTAGTCTTTGGTAAGGTCATGCAGTCTTAACATGTGTGTGTATCTTACAATTGTAAGGAACAGTTTCAATAGCATAGCAAATTTCTAATTTTAAGGATGAGGTAAGAGTGTTTAATAGCATAACCGTTCTTCTAGAAAATTTAATAATTTGGGGAAAAAGAATATTTAATAGTAAATATCCATGACTTTATTTTTATAACAGTATTAAATATGCTTTGTAGTCATATCCATCAGTTTTCAACATCCAACAGGTTTTTTTTTTTTTATAAAAGTGTTTTATTATTACTCATCTAGGGACTGGAGAGAAGGCTCAGTGGCTAAGAGCACTGGCTGTTCTTTTAGGAGCCTCAGGTTGGTTTTCCAGTATCTACTTGGCAGCTCACAGATATCTGTAGCTTTAGCTTTGGAGGATCAGATACTGTCCCACAGTCATACCTGCAGTCGAAATACCAGTGTACATAAAATAAAAATAAAATTATATTTAAAAGTTTAGAAAAAATAAATTGGCCATCTAGATAGTTGAACTCATTTTTATAAACATGTTTCTTTAGTTAGCCTTCAAAATCTGGTTTTCCTCTAGTGTAGTTAACATAAGGCTGATCAATGGTCAGGAACTGCAGAAAATAGGATGTTATATATTTTAAAAAAACTAAAGTAATAAAGCTACAGTTACACATTCTTCTTATTAGTATGTCAGTAATGGTGATCACTCATGTTTATTAGTGGGTACCAAACTACTTATCAGTTTTCAAGTATGATAAATAATGTGAAGATCAAAAGACAGATTGCTATTATTGGGTTAAAGAAGCAGGGCTGCGACACAAGTGTCAGTCTGATTTTTGGATCCGTTGCAGATGTGAGAAAACTCATAGGAGGTGGCTGTGAATGAACTGTACTGACATTGTGAGGGCTGGGGTAGGTTGGGGTAGTTCACATGACTCAGATGGGGAGATAGGAGCAGCAGATATGAGGCAGTACTGGATCCCACAGTTCACTGTATTGGGCAAAGTAGAAGTATCATGGGATCCTAAAATATCACAATATCTTTGCTTCAAATCGTTAACAAGTTGGGTATCTGACCTTGATTGGGCAATAATTTTGGAATTTTATCCCTAACTTACTCTGGGATATGTGATACTACAAGCAAAGCTTCAGTTCAATATTTCACACTTTGGTAAGTGTGAAATATTGAGCCTGACTCTACACAACATAAAGAACAACTGAGAGTTTTTACTATTTTCTGGCATTTAATGCATCTTTCAATGGAAAATATTTGTATTCACTCAGTGCTTATTATTACTTAATGTAGTCCTCTAAATCATGATTTTAAATGAACTATTCAATGTGGTAGCTTCCTTGGTCTGTGGCCTCCTTCTCGATCCTGTCCCGACCATTCTTTTACCTCCTGAAAGTGAACATCCACCCTTTGTAAGTTTCTTTCTCCACTCAGTGTTTAGAGTACTTCCTTTCCCATTTACCACCTAGCAACAGAACCTCCAAACTCCTCACTGTTGAAAGGTTAGCTTTCTCTCTTCCACTCCCTGAAATGCTGCTGAGTGATAAGGGAATTTCCTCTTGTCTAGAATTCTAGTCCTGCTTTCATTATCTGCTGGATTCCTATGCAGTGCAGAAGCTGTTAGCTGCTCTACTGCACCGCCTCCTCCTTGTTTCCCAGACACTCCCTCAGCTCGCTGCTTGATCTATTGAAATCCCACACTTGAATCGTTTGCAGATATCTTCTCCTTGCCGAGGCATTTTCTGATGTTTCTGAACTGCTCCAAAGACCATTTGTCTTCAGTTCTTGGGGAAAGCCTGTCCTCTTCCTTTATCATAGAACTATCTGGGTACTTTGAAGAAGCCCGTGAACGTGATTCTAGAGAATAGGAAATCCTCATACTTCTGCAAAAGACTTTCAGAAAGCAATTTCTCAACAAGCACTTGCTGAAGCCTGGCTCTTGGCTTAGATGCAGTTTATTGAAACAGTCCCATGCTGTATACTGTCAGCATTTGAGCAATGCTTTCTGTGTCCAAGGTAAGGAGGCTGGCAAATGTATCCTTGCTAGCATGTTATGCTGGTGATAGTGCTACAAATTGGGGACGGTTCATGAAGTGGAAACTTAAGGGTTCTTTGGAAAATTGGTTGGATGAAGTTTTGCTGGGACAAACACATAAAGGAACGTTTCATTAAAGTGGACACAGGTGTTAAAGACTAAGATAAACTTGTGAAGAGACTGAAGCAGACACAGGAGAGAAGGATGTTCTGCTGAAGAAAACGTGATGAAGGATTCTTTGCTAATGATACACGTGTTTTGGTCTGCCTTATATTGAGCTGCATCTGTTAGGATGTCATAGAGAGAAATGCACCCAAAAAACCTCTAGTGGGGTGTTGCAGTTTGTTGCCATTTCAAAGGACTCAGGCTGATTGGATGCATATGCCTCTGAGGCAAGGTCTGTTCTGCGGCAAGAGCCGTGCTGAGGCAAGGCCTGTGGAGAACATGTGATGTTTGCAGAGTATAAAGAGGACTCCAGGGAGTGACAGAGACAGAGCCTGACTTGCTGGTAGAGCTAGCTGTGCAACACTTGGGTCTCAGGTCTTCACTGATCTTTGCTTCCCTGACAGAGGTTTAGCCGAGTACTTCTCCTGGTGTTCCTACTGGTCCCTCTTGCTGACTCAAGCTCAGGCTGAGGCCTGGCTGTCTCTGCTAGGTTGTGTCACCACTGTTGCTAACCCAGCTTTACTGAACTGGGTTGCCGGTATGTATCCATGAGGAGTTTGTGGATGGATCAAGCTGCTGCTGTCTGGTAACCTGTGAACTGAACTGCCAGCTTCCAGACAACACAGCTAGGAGTTGCTCCAAAGAACCTCTCTAAACAAGTCTACTCCCCCGACCCCATATCTTTTCTTTTCCGCTATTTCTAATGGGTGGTGGGTTACAATGGAGGTTAAAGTATTTATGAATCATCATTAAAGATAGGATTTGAAAAAATTAAAGTTACAGGTTCAGAATCCCATATACATTTATTTCACTGTACTCACTGCCCCTGTCAAAGAGTGATTCTTCCCTACACTCTCTCTGGTTTGTCCCTTTGATCCTCATTATGAAACAGCTTTTGAGATCCCTGTACTAGAACACATTGCAGAGATACCCATTCTCTATTCCTTGTATTCTTTATTAGGATGCTTTTTAAATGACTGCTTGTTTGGTTCACCAATCTAAAGTGCAGCTTCCATTTGATAGAGTTGTGGATGTTTTATTTGTTGTTGTTGTTGTTGTTGTTTTTTTTTTTTTTTTTGGTTTTGTGTGTGTGTTTGCTTGCTTGATCTTTAGTATATTATTCATCCTTGGGTCTGAGGTACCCATTTGTAATCCTTATGCCCAAAGCTAAAGCTCCTTCCATGGTGGCTTGCAAGCAGTCAAACTACTGTGTATTGAAGGTAATTTTGTCAACAAGGAAGATAAATCATCAAAGACCCCAGCATTTTCTCACTAAGAAATTGCTTTGCCTGGATCACTACTATGTTAAGGCATTATGTTTTTCATGACAACTAGCTCCACAAGACCTCCTTCCATATGCCTTCTTTCCTTCAGTGTCACATTAGGTCTGTGCTTTCTCTTTGCAGTGTCTGAGCTAATTCATGTTGACTCACACCGATGAGGCTGTTAAGTTTCTTTCCATCACCAAGAAAGATTGACAGTCACTTTCATTCCTCCCAGGGCCTGTGTTACACTTTGAACACAACCCTCACTTAGTCTGTCATGTAGCATGCTAGGAATTCCTTCATCTTGAACTATCTCAAGTGTCTGTACAAGCTTACAAGGCAGACACCTGGGGGTGGGGAGGGTCACAGTGTTTCTTCACAGCATGACAGATTCTTTCTCCTTTACTCATTTAACATCAGTAAATGTTGGTAGCATTGATTTGAATTTAAGGAGTGATTTTAAAAAGTAGCAAATCAAGAACAAACAGAAAATGTGACGTGTAGTGTTTTTTGATCTCTTGATCATAGACTGGGAGTTCACTCATTCACTACTTATTTCTTAGGTGTCTACTTGAGGTAAGATCTACAGTAGTCTCTAGACATACCTTGCCCATGTTAATAATGCTAATATGTAACTTGGCCTCTTAAGTGTCAGATAAGGAAACACAGCCCAGAACCGTGTCAGAAGTGATGTTAAAATAGAGAGCCGAAAATGCAGAGAGTGAGGGAAAGGATTTGCAGAGCATGTTCAGCAGAGAGTGATCATGGAAAATGATCGTAAGAAATGATAAAACCACAAGCAGAAAGATGTGTAGGAGAGCTTAGCATGATTCATGGACCTTATCTATAATTTCAAAATTATCAGACAGAGGCAGCATGCACAGGGCCAGCATGGATTTGTACCAGGCCTTCTGCACATATATTATAGCTTCCAGTTTAGTGTTGTTAAATGGGATTTATTCCTGAGTGTGCAAACTGGTAGTTCTCTGATTCTTGTTCCTTCTCTTGGAGTCTTTTCTTTCTGTTTGTCTTGTCCTACTTTAATGTGTTAATTTTTGTTTTCATATTATTACATTTTATTTTATTAAAAGTTTTTCTTCACCATTTGTTGAAAAGGCTATCTTTTTTCCACTGGATGTTTTTGGCTCCTTTGTCAAGGATCAAGTGACCATAAGTGTGTGGATTAATTTCTGGATCTTCAATTATATTCCATTGGTCCACTTGTCTGTCACTGTGCCAATACCATGCAGTTTTTAACACTATTGCTCTGTAGTATTGCTTGAAGTCAGGGATACTGATTCCCCCAGAATTTCTTTTGTTGTTGAGAATAGTTTTAACTATCCTGGGTTTCTTGTTATTCCAGATGAATTTGAGAATTGCTTTTTCTAACTCTGTGAAGTCCAAAATCTTAACTGAAATTTACCAGATCAATGTAGGTATAGCTGGGAAAAAGTTATTCTATCCATGTACAAAAGACTTTGCTAGTTGTGTGGCATTGCCAGAGTTTCAGGATCACAGGGAACAACATGGAGAGTGTTGTGTATGTAGGTGACCTTTTTCAGAAGGGATTTTAGTTCTTAAAAGGAGACTATGACAGGCTTTCTGGAGAGATGGCTTAGTGGTTAAGAGTATGGTTTAGTGGTTAGGAATGTGTTTGCTCTTGCACACAAACTGAGATTGGTTTTCTGTACCCAGATCAGGTGGTTCAGAATTACCTGCAGCTTCAATTCTAGGGTGTCTAATGTACTTTTCTGGCTTCTGTGAGTACTTGAACTTATGCATGTGATACATACATGTAGAGGAATTTTAATCCAGCAACATGGCTCCTGTGGCAAGAGATCACATCCAAAGAACTTCTATGTCTATAAGATCCAGATGGAATACAGACATGCCTTTAATCCCTTTAACTAGAATACTTTAATCGGTATAGTTAAGGTGAGTTTGATAGAAAAAGAGCAGTCTTGTTTGAAAGTGACATCTAATTGACAGGTAGACAAAATGATAAATCAGACAAATATTTGACAGAGAGGAGGCAGTTTTACCAGGACTGTTTTACAGAGACAAGTTGTAGGTAAAGACAGAACTAGCCAGAGAATGAGGAGTCAGAAGATTAGAACAAATTGCCAAAGTTATTTTGAGGCCAAGTAAAGCAATTCATTGAGAAGGAGAGAGAAGTCAGATTGAGTCAGTCAGTTTGAAGAGGTGTTTGAGGCAAAACATCTGAGCTGAAACAGCCAATGAGAATTCAGAAAGAACTAGAAAAGGTGAACTTATTCAGCAGTAAGTCTCCAAGATAACAATTGCATCTAGTAATTAAAAGTTACTTTTACACACACATGTACACACACACACACACACACACACACATTTAAAATAATAAATCTCTTTTTAAAGCAGCTTTCTCCAGCTTTGTGGAAAGAGGTAATAAGTAGAGAAAGCACAAGAAGGACCAGGCTAAAGGTGATAAAAATATCAAGTAGCCAAAAATACCACGGTGACCAAAACTTCCCAAGAGACTGAGCAGACAGGATGATCACAAAGGAGTTTCTTATGCTTTTGGAGACTAAAGAAATAATGAAGTAAGGATTGACATTTACCTGGCCAAGTTGATTCAAGTTGACAAAAAAGGGGGAATCTGAGCAAAAAAATGATCTAAAGTAAAAAGAAAAATAAGGACTTGTGTTTTCATCAGCCTAATTTTGAGATATGTATCAGATGTTAGCTGGATGCCTCTGGTGGACAGTCAGGTCACAAAGCTCAGCTTTGGGGAAAAGGCAATAATATAATTTAAAGCTATGTATGTGAAAGCTCTCAATAAATTCAGAGTCACTTTCCAGTGGATGAAGAGACTTTGTGTACATACATGGATTTCCTGGGTAAGGATCTGTAGTGAACACTTCAGTTCCCCCAACACACCAAGACACCCCCATTATCCATTCTCTGCTGTAGGCTAATGGGTTATGACTATACTGCGTGACTATATTGCCTTTTGACACATGATGAGGCATCTTCATGTGATGAAAATGATGAAAATTACCTCTTTTCTTCATGAAAAGAAAATGTTTAATTAATTTAGTTCCTTTCTCCCTTCTTGCTTGGATTGCACTTTTGACAGAGACTGTATTTTCACAGGATTAAAATTTTTGTCTAGGGCCTATAGCCACGGACCTCTAGCAACACTCTGCTCTGGCCCACAGTCTCATCTAGAAACTCCTTGCTAATCTTGGTACACGAAGTTCATTGTTTGTTCACTAAAACTTAGCTATACATGTGAAGACATCTGTTTCAATCACTATGTCTTTTTTATATAATAGGTAAGCAAAATTTATTCAAGTCATATTGCCAAGAATCTGCTGCTCTTTACAAATTACAAATTACAAAATATAAAATCGTTCACTCTTTCATACACATATTCAATATATTCCTATGAGATTAATGTGCCATTCTCAAAAACCAACTCCTCCAGTTATTTTTTACATGTATACAAATATATTTACCATATATTTATTTACATTCATATATGCAAATATACTGGGAACTCTTGGCTAATTTTATAAGTAGGCAGACATCAGATTATCTGACTAAGAAAATACAGTAGAGAGAGTTGGTGATGATCCTTTCCTAGGGAACATACTCTGAGTTGATAAAAGATATAGTTAGCTTCCCGCCCCCCCCCCCCGCCCCACTAAATTTTTTTTTCTTTTTTATTAGGTATTTGCTTTATTTACATTTCAAATGTTATCCCGTTTTCCTTTTTTTATTTGATATATTTTTTATTTACATTTCAAATGATTTCCCCTTTTCTGGCTCCCTGCTCCCCCGAAAGTCCCATAAGCCCTCTTCTATCCCCCTGTTCCCCCATCTACCCCTTTCCACTTCCTTGTTCTGGTATTGCCCTATACTGCTACACTGAGTCTTTCCAAAACCAGGGGCCACTCCTCCATTCTTCTTGGACATCATTTGATGTGTGGATTATGTTTTGAGTATTCCAATTTTCTAAGCTAAAATCTATTAATTAGTGAGTGCATACCATGATTGATCTTTTGAGACTGGGTTACCTCACTTAAATATGATGTTCTCCAGCTCCATCCATTTGTCTAAGAATTTCATGAATTCATTGATTCTAATGGCTGAATAGTACTCCATTGTGTATATATACCACATTTTTTTTGTATCCATTCCTCTGTTGAGGGACATCTGGGTTCTTTCCATGTTCTGGCTATTATAAATAGGGCTGCTATGAACATAGTAGAGCACATATCCTTATTACATGCTGGGGAATCTTCTGGGTATATATATATGCCCAGGAGTGGTACAGCAGGATCCTCTGGAAAGTGATGTGCCCAGTTTTCTGAGGAATCACCAGACTGATTTCCAGAGTGGTTGTACCAATTTGCAACCCCACCAGCAGTGGAGGAGTGTTCCTCTTTCTCCACATCTTCACCAACACCTGCTGTTTCCTGAGTTTTTAATCTTAGCCATTTTGACTGGTGTAAGGTGAAATCTCAGGGTTGTTTTGGTTTGCATTTCCCTAATGACTAATGATGTTGAGCATTTTTTAAGATGCTTCTCAGTCATTCGAAGTTCTTCGGGTGAAAATTCTTTGTTTAATCTATACCCCATTTTTAAGAGGGTTATTTGGTTCCCTGGGGTCTAACTTCTTGAGTTCTTTGTATATATTGATATTAGCCCCCTGTCGGATATAGAGTTGGTGAAGATCTTTTCCCAATTTGTTGGTTGCCGATTTGTCCTTTTGCTACCTCCAGCTATTTTATCACCTCTTCCTTGAACATCATTTATTCATTTTATAATTACTTAAGTTTTTTTAAATGTAAGACCATTCAAGTTCCTTTATTTTGATCATCCAAGTTATACATGCTTATTTTAATTTTATTTTTGATATTTGATATTTATTTTTGATAATTTTGATAAAATTATTTTAATAAAATAATTTTATATTTTGATATTTAAATTTGATATTAATTTTGATTTTCATATTTTATTATTTGATATTTAATTTGATTTTGATTTAAATTTGTTTTTGATATTTTTTATATTTTTGATATTTGATATTAATATTAATTTGATATTCTAATATGCATGCTATCAAAATAATTGGCCCGTTCTATTGTATGTCTTTTGGACTATTTCAGTGAGAACCAGCATGTTGCATCATTTTCCTTAAAACAATTGGTAAGAACTTGGTGACAAAAGTTATTGTTGATATAAATCCCCTACCTCTCCCACCAACACACCACATGAGACTAGACACAGTGGCTACTTTCCCAGGTTCTTAGGTATGGTTTTACTAATGTTGAACTTGGACTTGAGAGGTAACATAAAGGTAGAAAATCTACAGATATTTGCAAATGTGTCTGTCTCATTGAATTTAGATTTCCTTGTAATCTAGGTGTGTTTGCATGTGTGTGTGTGTGTGTGTGTTTGTGTGTGTGTGTGTGTGTGTGTGAGAGAGAGAGAGAGAGAGAGAGAGAGAGAGAGAGAGAGAGAGAGAAAGAGAGAGAGAGAGGATATCAAAATAGACTATTTCATAGTCACGGGTAGACTCTGCCTTGCCCAGCAGATACTGCACTTCTTGGCAGAGCTCCCAGGAGCATGTGCTATGACAGTGACAGTGAACTGAATTTTGAAGTAGAAAATGGCTGTTCTTAAAGCTGAGTCAGGCCTGCACTTCCAGAGAAGACATTGAGACTTAAACAGTACTTTCTGCTTTGTTCACATCTGAAAGCAAAGGTAGTCCTTGTGCAATGCTTTGAAATACTAAGCTTTTTGATTTTTTTTTTTTTTAAGAGAATCTACTTTTCTTTTTTTTTTTTTTTATTTGATATAATTTATTTACATTTCAAATGATTTCCCCTTTTCTAGCCCCCCCCCCCACTCCCCGAAAGTCCCGTAAGCCCCCTTCTCTTCCCCTGTCCTCCCTCCCACCCCTTCCCAGTTCCCCGTTCTGGTTTTGCCAAATACTGTTTCACTGAGTCTTTCCAGAACCAGGGACCACTCCTCCTTTCTTCTTGTATCTCATTTGATGTGTGGATTATGTTTTGGGTATTCCAGTTTTCTAGGTTAATAACCACTTATTAGTGAGTGCATACCATGATTCACCTTTTGAGTCTGGGTTACCTCACTTAGTATGATGTTCTCTAGCTCCATCCATTTGCCTAAGAATTTCATGGAGAGATGGCTCAGCGGGTAAGAACACTAACTGTTCTTCCAAAGGTCCTGAGTTCAAATCCCAGCAACCACATGGTGGCTCACAACCATCCATAATGAAATCAGATGCCCTCTTCTGGTGTCTCTGAAGACAGCTACAGTGTACTTACATATAGCTTTTTGATTTACAGCATAATATTAAAAAAGTTCTATATTTTGGAGCTTTTATGATTAGCAGTCTTTAACTGCTAAGAATTTGCAGATATACCCAAATCCCCAAGATTGCAAAGTATGTAGAGCTTCTAGTCCCAAACATAGTGTATAAAGGGACTCAACTGAGAAATTGTATGTTATATATGTATATGTGCATCACACACACACACACACACACACACACACACACACACGTGCACACGCATGCGCACACGCATTCACACGCACGCACACACACATGCGAGTGTGCATGTGCACATGCACACACCCCTCAGCACTATACTTGATATAAGGCATCTATTTAGTATCTTGAGGCAGAACCCTCACAGATGAAGGAAGATACTGCCAAGATCAAGTATACAAATGTTTTCTACATTGTAAAAACCAGTGGCATGCATATTAGAAAATGTAGCTTATACTCTAAATAGTTAGATCAACAATTCCTTGCCTTACACTCCCATTCTTAGTTATTTTCTCTGTCTGTTATTCTGACTGAAATAGTCTTCAAATAAGGAACTGGATAAAAGTCCCCTTTCACTGTGTTCTTGGAAGTTAGCATCCTTCTAGGATTTTCTAGTACATTTGTTCCTCAAACATTATGAAGTGACCCACTACTAAACTGGTAAACCAGTGACCAGGGCTGACTGTTGACAGCATGTCATTAGCCTTAAATTTATGCTGGGCATTATCTCATAAGAGTTTGGAAGAGAATTGCTTTTAATAGTGAAAGTGGAATGGTTCATGTCTTTTCTTGAGAATTGGGGAATAAAATATTAAGAGTTGGGAGAGACCTTAGAAATCATTATGATTAAGTTTTAAAAGTCTATAAATCTAAGAAACTTATTTTCAAATAAAATCTTAGAAACAGGTGCATGTAGGTAAATAGATTTTTTTTTCCAGATGAATTTGGTTGAAAGACTATGTCTGTGTAAGCATTCTCATCACTCTTCCAAATCATTACTGGGTACTTCAAAGTATACTTTGAAAATCTCCAATCTGTTGTGTCACAGACATTAAATTGATTAGATTGTTGGGACTGTAGATCTAGAGAATATCCCTCAGTCCTGCATCGCCTCTTTAAATGTTCATTAGATTCAAGACCATGTGTTTCATACTTTCTTAAGCATTGTCCCTGCACTTTTGTTTGATTATAATAAATCATTTCTGGATATATCAGAAAATATATTTATGGTTAATGAGATATAAGCTATGTATGTTTACACTGAAGAGGATAATGGTTATGATGATGATGGTTTTGTTTCTCATGAATAGTTAACAGGTAGAGTGTTGACTCAGACCCTTAGCCAGTAAGTATCTGACCACCTCCCACAGTACTCCTTTAGAAGAGCTCCCCTATGTTACTTAGCTAGTTGGACATGACCCTTCTCTCTATCAGTGTTTCTACTCTGGTGTACGGTTATTATTCTTGGCTAAGGGGAGAACAAGTGATAGTCTGGGGACATCAGATAAGTGGACACTTTTGTGGTCACCTTGAACTTCTCTTTTAATACTTGGCAGTGTTCACTTGACTATACCTTTAGCAAGAAAAGAGGATGATGCCCATAAATTAATTGGAGATAAGTGGAGATCCTTCACCATCAGGAATAGGAAGTATCCAAAGATTCGGTGACAGGTTCTGTCAATTATCATCATGGTGGGAAGCAAGGCAGCATACATGCAGTTATGGTGCTGGAGTTGCCGAGAGTTCTACATCAGAAGGCAGCCAGGAGGGGTCTTTTCCACACTGGGTGGAGCTTGAGTACTAGGTGACCTCAAAGCCCACTTACATAGTGGTACACTTTCTCCTACAAGGCCACACTTATTCCAAGAAGGCCGCACCTCCTAATAGTGCCACTTCCACTTCCCTTGAGCCAAGCATATTGAAACCACCACCACTGAAACTCCTAGAGATGTTGAAAATCCAATGGGGCTGTGTGTATAAACATTCCCTTCCTCTCTATGTTGGAGATTGAAATTAGATTTATTTTCCTATTTTCAGATGTACCATGAAAAATATTAATTCCTAGGCAGATGTAGACCTTTCCTCTCTAAGAGAACACTTTATTGGATATGTTACCAGAAAAGCAACCTCAATATCAGAAAATTCTAGTCCTTGTAACTGAACTTAAAGAGCACCTAGAACTTCACTAAATAAATAGAAAAAGGTGAGCCAGTTCCCTTGAGATTTTGAAATTCAAGAATAGAATGAAAGGTTGTTTTGTGTTTGACTAGAACATGAAAACATCTTAAAACCTTGTTGTTCATTTTCTGTTAGTAATGAATTCTTAAGATGCCATTTAAAAAAAAGCTTCGAAAGTATGAAACAGAGACAACCTCTCTGAGAGAACTATTAAGCATTCAAAAGGCTTGTTTCCTTCCATCACAAAACTTTCCCCTTTATGCAGCTGCAAGGGTGAAAATCTGGTCCTGGGCTCCTGATCCTTCAGGGAGTAAAACTGTTGCATAGGGTTGGTTGGCTGGGGAGCCCAGGGATTCTTTGAGTTCCTTGGGGCATAGAGGTGGCTCCTGGTGACCATGTCCTTATTTCTCTCTTCAGTCTTGGCAGGAAGAAAAATTTACACTCAACTTATTTACTTTTGGCAAAACAATTCCCATTTTAACACCTATTTGAAAGTGTAAAAACATTTTTCTGTTGCTGGGGGATGAATTATTCATATAATTTTCTTCTTTAAACAAGAATAAAAATGCATCACTCTTTAAATATCTGACAGCCTTCCAGGTTACCTCTTCTGCCCTGTGTTGCATCCAGTCTAGTCACTTGTCTAGTTTGAATTTGTCAAACTACTTACTAGTAGGTCCCAGCTCCCTTTGACTCATTACTTAGCTTTAAAATGTTGTTTTCACTATGGTAGAACAACCACTCATACATCCTGCTTTTTGAAGTCAGTCTCAAGATTCCATAAGAGAAGCATTCAAGAAACAAAGCACAGTCCAGTGTTGTTTGTTGGTTTGTTTTATTATAATTATGTCATGTGTCAAAAGGTAAAAAATGATCTTTAGAGAAGAGAAGTTGGATAAGTATGTGTGTGTATATCTACATGTGTGTATATATTGTAAAGTGTGTAAGTGTGTATGTATATCTATGTGTGTGTATATATTGTACGGTGTGTAAGTATGTGTATATATGTGTATCTATGTGTGCATATATTGTATAGTGTGTATGTTGTATATAATACATATTTATAATAAAAATAACTCAATAAATAAAAATAACTCATAGATATCTTTACCTTGATAAAATAAATGACTGACATGAAAATTATTTCAGAATACTACATAAAATAACAATTGTAAGCAATATAAACATAGTCAAATTTAGGTATTCAAATAAATAGTATTTATATAAGTAGTTGAAATGCAAAGAAAATGATATATTGCTGGTGTGGAGAAAGCAAGATGTCGCTCTGCTTTCCCTATCTCAGAGTTCAGCTTTTAACTTCTAAGAACCATACAAGCTTTTCTGGTTCTCTGGCTTATAGATCACACACCATGGGGCATCTCAATTTCCATGATTATGAGATCAATTCCTTATTTTGTCCCCTCTGGAGATTCCTGACTTATACAAATTTGATGAATAAAGTAAAGTTCATTTCCATTGAAAGAAAAATTCAAGCACCCCACCAGACTATTGTGTCTGCAAGTATTAAGTAGGTGATATTTTTAAAATAAAAGAACAAAAATCATTTGAGGGTCAAAAAGAAGAAGCATCTCTACTGCTCTACAAATGAGCTAGGCATTTTAGCCATGAAGCCTATGTTAAATCTCTGCCTGCTATGAGTCAGGTTGACCCTGTTATCCATCATTGTTAGATTGATGGGGTAACTTGGGGAATTATTGATAAATCTGTTGCCTGAAGCCTATGGCCTAACAGAGGTCAATTGGCCAATTCACATATCCAAGGGCCTTCCAGACTACCCAACTAGAGGAATACAATATAATCTCCCTCGGGGCACCAGTCATCCATTGCAACACCCTCAGCATGGCCAGCTAGGTGTTCCATTTTCTAATAGGCAGCAACAGTGTTTCCAGGGAATTGTTATTGCATTTGAAAGAACCTGTTTGGACTCTCTGGAAAGGGGGCCTGTTTAATGTAGAGATATGAGTGTGATGACTGTAGCTCTGGTATGGACCAGTCTCATTCTCCTAACATCTGCCCTATGCTCATGTCCTCTATAGTGTGACTCTGACACCTTTTAAGATAGAAGCTAGCACAAACTTCAGCTGTTTGAAAGGTGCTGGTATGTTCAAAAATATACTAAAGGGTTCCTTTAGACATGAATTATCTTCTGGTTGGTTTACTTAGTTTCTGTGAGCTAGCAATTGAGGGTCATGAGTCAGCTGTAAGGAGAGTTTGGTGGAATATCCAGTGTTTAATACTCATTTCTGCAATGTTAAGCTATTTCTTCAATGCAGTGTGCACATAATATCATATAATGGTTTGAAGAGGGCAATGGAATGACCAGGCCTGTTTACAGTGTTTGATATCATGGTCATTGTGTGGTTTACCTGGATTTATCTAGTGAAATAAAGGTAAATATATATGAAACAAAAAATAGTCATTATTTTTACAAATGACATACAGACCTTTAGAAATTTCAATGTATAATTTCTCTCTTCTTTCTGTTATTAAGTATATCTCAGTTCTATATGACTGGGTCCTAGTTAGGTAATTATTTCTATGACAAAACCAAAGCAAGTTGGGGAGGAGAGGGTTATACTTCCTCATCACAGTCCAGCATTGAAGAAAATCAAGACAGGAACTCAGATAGGGCAGGAACCTGGAGGCAGGAGCTGATGCAGAGGCAATGGAGGTGTGTTGCCAACTGGCTTGCTCCTTATGGCTTGCTCAACCTGCTTTCTTATAGAACTATGGACCATCATCCCAGGGATGTTACTACTTATAATGGACTAGGCCCTGTCACATCAATCACTAATTAGGAAAATGAACTTTAACCACATCTTATGCAGTCATTTTCCTAATTGAGATTCCCTCCACTCAGATGACTTTAGCTTGTGGATAAAACTATCCAGCCCAGACAGACAGAGCGTCACTATATACTAAGCCCTAAAATATTTATGAGATTATTTAATTTTATATTTATTTTCTTTAGAATAAAAATACATCCATTTTCTTCTCTCTTATACAAACATACTACTCTGTATATAGTAAATATCTCTTTAATGTATACATTAACCAAAACCTTAGAATTCACTATTATGCTTTCAGTGAGTCTATTCATTCTCTCCTTATATCTTCTTTCAAAAAATGTAACTACTGAAACATCAAGATTGAGCTTTTATGGCTTAAGAGCAAAGTTCAAATAGTAGGGCAAAACATCCTGCCAACAGAAATCTTGTTGCATTCAGTAATGTAAAAGACACTGACATACTAGAGAGACCCCAAATGTCCTTACACATGCTGAGAGTCTTCGAATCTTCGTCACCTTTATTCCTTTTTACCATCTGACTTAGTTAGTTTTGTATTGCTATGAAGAGAAACCAAGACCAAGGCAGCTTAGAGAATAAAGCATGTGACTGTAGACTTGGAGGCTTGTTTATACTTTCAGAGGGTGAGTTCCTGACCAACATGGTGGGAAACATTGCAGAAGATAGGCAGACATGGCACTGGAGCAGTAGCTGAGAGCTTACATCTGCTCCATTAGCAAGTCAGGGGGTGGGGGAGAGAGAGAGAGAGAGAGAGAGAGAGAGAGAGAGAGAGAGAGAGAGAGAGAGAGAGAGAGAGAGAGAGAGAGAGAGAGAGAATGGATGAATATGTCCTGGCATGAATTTTTGAAACCTCAAAGCCTGATCCAGTGACACATATCCTCCAAAAAGGCCATAATTCACCCAACAAGGCGACACTTCCCAACCCTCCTAAATAGTTCTACAAACTGAGAGCCAAGCATATACTTATATAATATGATGAATGCAATTCTCAAAGGATTATATCCTGTATTGTTTCCTTTTGTTTTTACTAAATAATAATAATAATAATAATAATAACCTCTACTCTTTCCTTCCTTTTCTTTGGCTGCTTTAATTTTCTTGTACTAATAGTTCCGTATATCCATACCAACAAAATAATAGAAGATAAAACAAATCAAGTTTGATTCTAAAGATTCTTTACAGTGAATTAAGACCTGTTATGACAGTGGATATGATTTTTGAGAATGAAAGGAAGTATGTCAGATCTCCCCAGATTATATAAAATAACGTATAGCTTTGCCAATGAAGATTGTGTTTCAGTCACAAAAAACTGACTGAAATTAGTCTGAGGGCAGATAGTTATTCCTGTTGTGTGGCAGGTATAAAGTTGGGGGTCTCTCTCACATTATTTCAGCAAGTCAACCATGGGAGGGCCCAGGCTCTTGCCTCTTCTCACTTAATTAACCCCCCCCCCCAAACAAAAGCCATTGTTATAACTAACTCACAGCTGTCAAATAGACAATCAAGAAAGGAAAATATAGGAATACTGACCACAACCGCACATTAGACTGCCCCGAGAATTGCTCTTGATGGTCCATTGCAACACCCGTTCAGGACGAATTCTAGCTGTCTAATAGATTGCAGTTTTAGTAGTTAATTTTTGTTTCTAAATAGGCTTCTTTCTTAGAAGAGACAGAATTTAATATAGAGATAAATAAATATTTTAGACAATAAATTATTCCTTTAAGGCACTGTCCGTTTCACTTTTTTTTTGTTTTTTTGTTTTGTTTTTTTTTGGTTTGTTTTTTGTTTTTTGTTTTTGTTTTTGTTTTTGTTTTTTCTATTTGTCTACTTCCCAGCCTCTGGTAATCATTTGATCCTAAGTTCCTTTTCGGGACTTGGACGTTAGATTCCATATACAAGTGAGACCATTTATTTGTGTTTTGTGTCTGGTTAAATCTATTTAACATTATGTCCTTTGGATTCTTTTCTGTGTTATCATAGATGACAATATTTATTTTTTTGATAAATAATAATCTAATTTATTCCTCTGTCTATATATTTGTTTCTTACTTACACATCAGGGGATTCTCAGATTGTTTTGATGCCTAATGGCTTCATAGGTAATGCTGCAATGAACATGAATTGCAAACACCTTAAGATATTGATTTTGCTGTCTTTGGATATTAATGTGTAAAATGTGATTGCTTGATCAACATGTCATTAGTTCAATGATTTACGGGAATCCTCTACTTGGTTTTTATAAAAGTCCTCCTAACTTCTATCCCTGCCAATAATGCACATGTTACATTTTTCTCTGTACCCTAGTCAACACATACCATATTTTATTCTTTTAAATATTTATTTACTTCTTGATTTAATTATTTGCTAATGTCTATGAATCTTGACTGTACTATAGGACAACTTGTAAAAATTAGTTCTGTCGGCTGTAATGTCTTGGGCATTGAACTTACATAATCAGTCCTGGCAAGTACCTTTACCTCCATCGTTCATCTGTTTGTGTGTGTGTGTGTGTGTGATATGTATCTTAACAGAGGTGAGGAAGCATTTTATTGTTTTTATTCCAATTTCTGTGAATAGTGGCTCTAATTACTTTTGTATTGACTTGGCATTTTTATGTCTTTATATCTGTTTGGTCCCTTTATCCATTTTTAGATTGGACATTTCATATGTGTTGTCATGTTACTTTTTTACACATTATACTTTACATGTGCTTCCTCCCAGTGTGCCCTTGCTTCCCTTTGTGGAGCAGAAGTCTTTTAGTTTCAGCCAGTCACACTTTATTTTTGTGACTGTTCCCTGTCCTTTGGTGTGGTATCCAAAACCTCATTGTCGAGACCAATACCTGGGATATCCCTGAGTTTTGCAACTAGGATTTTTAAATTGTTTATTGAAATCTTGATGGGGTTTCAACTTCATTTTCATATGTGCTATAAAATAAAAATGCAATATTACTTTTAGGTAGGCAGATGCCCAATTTCTGAGCACCTTTTAGAGGGACTTAGCTTTCTTCATTGTGCATTCTCTGTACTTTATTCAAAGCAGCTTATCAGGTATGTGTGAACCTGTGTGTGAGCCCTCCGCATAGCTCCATTGTTCTGCATGCTCTTTTACACGGCAGAGCCATTCTGCTTGATGAGTAATATAATTTGAAATCAGGAATGCGATGCCTCCAGTTTTGTTCTGATTTCTCAAAATTGCTTCAGCTAATCAAGTATTTTGTAGTTCTATACAGGTCTTAAGTCTGCTTTTGTATCTCTCTGAAAAATACGATTGGAATTTTGAAAGAGATGCCACTGACCCTAGGGACTGCTTTGGGCATGAACAGTTGCTATCTTCCTCTTTGTGTTCTTTGATAATCTCTCTCATCAGTGTCTTAAGGTTGGCTTTGCACAAAGTTTTACCTCCACAGGTAAACTTGCTTTTTTTTTTTTTAAATTCAGAGTATCTGTATAAGTTCACATGTGTGCATACATTCATACATGTGTCCATTGTGTTCATGCTCATCTGGGTACACTAGCATATATAATTAACATGCATGTGGAGTTCAGAGCTCAACCTCAAATGTCTTCAATTGCTCTCCACCTCATTCTTTGAGATAGGAACCATCGTTAAGCCCAAAACTCACTAATTTGGCTAACTGATCGGCCAGCAAGCTCTGAATATTCTGAATCTCTATGCTCCTCCAGTGGTAGGCTTACATATGTGCATTGCTAGACCCCATTTCATGTGGTGCTTGTATTCTAAACTGAGTGCTATTCTTGTGTGCAAGCATTTTACTGAGGAAGTCATATCTACAGTTAAATTTCCTCCTGTGCATTTTAAATTACCTATAGGTGCTTCACTTCAGAAGTGTAAGAGTAGCCTGTGTGGATGACTCTGTCTCACACTTCTCATAAACTGTAGTCACAATTACAGGAGCTCCACATATTGGAAAAACCAAACCCTTAGTGTCTCCTAAGTTCTCCTAGACTACACAGTCACATAACAGCCTACGAGGGATTTCTCTGTAGTTCTACATATTATGAAGAAGTATATGAGCTATACTTCTGAACAGATATCCTAAAACTTTCTTTAAAATAATTTTAAATTTTGCTTTATGTACATGTGTGGACCCAGAATATGATGTTGGATTTCTTAGACCTGGATTTATGAGTTGTTGAAATCCACTGGGGAGTGAACTGGATATTGTGTAAGGGCATTAAGTGCTCTTAACCAGTGAACTATCTTATCACCCTCTTAATGTTTATTCTTGTGTGTGTGTGTGTGTGTGTGTGTGTGTGTGTGTGTGTGTGTGTTGTATGCTGGTGCTATTGAAGGCCAGAAGAAGCTGTGTGTGGGGGATATCCCAGAGTCACAGGTGGCTGTGAGTTACCTAACGCCACAACTCTTAACCACTGAGCCATTTCTCCAGACTTTCATTGTAATGTCCTAATGTGTATCTATTAGAATCACCAACAAAAAGGACTATATGTAATATCTTTTTCACACTGATCTAATTAGGAGTAACTAATATCGTCTTAATAGAGTATAGGTGTTATCTTTATAACAGGAATGTAGATGATTGCTGATATTTTTGTCCCAATGTTAAGGTATAAGTTCATGCTATCCCAAAGGAATATCCTGTAAATACCTTGGACATAGTGATTAATGTCAAGTTAAGGAAACAAGGGTGGCTTTTCAGGAACCTCACCTCAAAATAGCAGTACTCTCTGGTCTTACTTAAAAATGAGTTTCTCAACAGTGCTCTATAGACTTTTAGAAATTTTCCAGCAAGGCAATAGTACCCCTTAATAGTCTGCTAACAGTAGCAGGGCTCAGGATATGTGCTTTTTCATTGCTATTTTCAAGGTCTAATTATTTTCTCTGTGTTTGGGCAAGAGAACGTAATGAGGAAATAAGACATTAGACATCATTAGACACCAGTGAGCCAGAAACAGGGTTTCCTTGATTTCAGCCAGGAGCTAGGTTTCCTGGCATCACTATGCTTGTGGCTAACTTCTTTCTGAAGGCCTCCTTTTTGATAGGTCACATAAAACATAAAGGAAGTCTGCATGACTCTGGTGATCTTCAAGGCAAAGGAAAGACCATGAATACAAGAAATATCACTCCTAGCACATACTGTTCAAAGTTCATTAACCTTAAAGTGTCAGTGCTCTGCAACAAGCACTGTATGAGAACACAGGCACTGGATGATCTGTCTGTGTGTTATAATGCCTTTAACACTGTGCTTCCGTGAGCTTCAGCTTTTCTACATGATTGAGTACTAGCACAGTGTGCACACATGCATGTGCACACAATAAGAAAACAAAACTAAAAAGAAAATATTCCAAATCAAGACTTCATACCAACTACAGCTATTAGTGGGCCAAGGAAATACAAACTTTTGACTTTAAAGGAGAGTATCTGGTTACTTGTCTGTAAAAGTCCATGATGTTACTAATGAATTGCCACATCATGTGTGTGCATACTTGTCACTAATGAAAATGTACAGTACATGGTAAGAAGGAACCAAGGGCTTTCAGGATCCCTCATTTGTCTCCATCAAAGTATTTTTCACCTTTTCGCCTCTATTAGGCTATAGTCTGAGTCTAGTTGAGATTTGGACTGAGATCTGTATCTCTAAAAACTATTTATATAAGCATACAGTGACCTTATTATTCTTTTCTCCATAAACCTCTACCAAGCTGGTGGTGTTGATTACAAATGATTATACGTTTCCATAAATAAGACATCCTGGAGTCTGGGGCATATAGGTTAGTACTGCTGTCTGCGACTAGTATGTGTGTGGCCCTGAATTTTACCCTTAGAGCTTTTTTTAAGAAGGGGGAAAGGAACAGAAACAAACAAAACAAAACTAAGGCTTATTCTGGAATTTTGAAAACACCTTTCTTCATTTCAACCTTTGCAAAGTCTAAAAGCAGCAAGAGATTGGGTTACATCTGTGATTGTATGGACAATTCTACTAGGCAAATCATATCACAATTTCCTGAAGTCCAGTCAGACTAGCAGCCTTCAAGTTGGGCTCACAGAACTTTACCACATGTGTATGGGGGAGAGGAAAGGTACCTATTGCCATGGTTTTCCCATAGTGTCTTTTAACTGAATAAAGAACAGAGGCTGAATAAACTTGAACCCACCTGGAAAAATGACCATGAGAAGATTAATCCTGATGTCTCTAATTGTAAGGGGCAGGAATTTCAAATAAACATGGTCCCTTCTCCCTTAGTTTACAACTGAGGGTTCACAGGGGACCAGTGTATGTGATGATCCATTTCTTGAAGGTTCTAACAACCTGACATGAATAGTGCAATATATTTGACCATCAGTTTCCATAGCTGAAAAATTGATGGCTTAAAGTGAGGATGAAAGATACAATAAAAGGGACCTCACTACTGTGAACTGAAATAGATAGGATATCATCATCATTGTCACCATCATCATCATTTTCAGTAGTAATAGCAATAGTCATTAATACTAATAGTAGTAGTAATATAGTAATAGTAATAAGAATAGTAATAATGCCATATGCAGCAAAGACATTGACCTACCTGGTCTCAAGTACTATATCAGTGTCAGACCCTGGAATTTCTACTTGAATTTGTAATCATATTCACATGATGAACCTGATAAATCTCTCTTTAATATTTGAAGTTTTTCCTTTGTTTTATAGTGAGATTTTGGGGGTCAGGTATATGTTTTGTAATCATCCTACTTGAAACACTGACTGTAATACACATACAAGGGTGTGCATATTTCTAGTGTAAGACTTGATGTTTTGCCAACCATACATTTATTTATTTGTTATTTATTTGTAGCCAGCAGCCTGCTGAGATGCAGCACACTCCTCCATTTCCTACCTTTCTGCAGGGAAGAGTGTCCAGGGCTCACAGATTAGTTCTGCCTGCTTTTGAAAGTCATATAAATAGACCCATAGTGTTGTAGCTATTTATATCTCAGCTCTTTGAGTCAACATGATGCCTTCAAGGTTCCGTGTTTTGCCTATGGCAGTAGTTTCATTTTTAGTGCTCCTCATATTCTGCTATGTGATGATACCTCTTCATTTTCCTGTTAGTAGACACTAGCAGTTTCTAGCTTATAGTGATTCTGTAAGCACACTTATGCATGCCTTTTGGATGCCTTTGGGCATACAAGTGGGTAAATTTTGCTGAATGTCTACCTAGTTCTTAGGTGATTAGATATGTCATAATATACTTGTTTAACATCTTATTCAATGTGTGGATGTTAATTTATAAACTAACTAGTGGTCTCTTGAGATATTCTAAATTATTTCCTACTTATCAAGAATTTTTCCTTATTCACTATGATTTTTTTGCATCAAGTTACATTTTCTTTCTTTTTTTCTTTTTTTATTCAATGTATTCTTTATTTACATTTCAAATGATTTCCCCTTTTCTGGCTCCCCACTCCCTGTAAGTCCCATAAGCCCTCTTCCCTCCCCCTGTTCCCCCATCTACCCCTTTCCAATTCCCTGTTCTGGTATTCCCCTATACTGCTGCACTGAGTCTTTTTAAAACATTCAGGTGAGCAGACTGTGGCTTTTATATGGGCTGGTCCTTGGTGACAAGAGAACAGAGCTTAGCCTGTGATGTGGGTGAGAGACTGCAGAGTTTTAAGCCTGCTTCTGTTTCATGCCTTGATACCTTATGATGGCTGTCTCAACAGCTGTGAATTTATTTATCTTTTTAACGCTTTCTTAGAAACTGACACTAGTTTGAAAGTAGCCAGATTCATAGAGACCACACAAGTTAAGAAGAATATTAGATAACACAAATATGGGCTTCAGTGGCGCCAGAGAACAAAGAAGGGGGGAAAAAAAACTTATTAGGTAACTAGTGGACCCAGGCGTGAAATTTAGTAATATGCTGTTTAAACATAAAAGGCAAAGAAATACTTGTTTGAAATTGTAGATGTGTCTGACAGCTAGTGTAAGGAATGTGTCTGTTTTCACACTGATATACTCTATACCTAAAGAAGTTTCAACTTATCAAGGTGGCTTCCGATTTCTTCTCCAAAGAGAAGAAAATAGATTATAAATATGGGATCTTGCATTAATTCAAACCATTCCCAAACCTCTATATTTTGAAGAAAGTTAAGCTAAAACCACAAAGTGTTGGAGCTGAGTAAAAGTTCTGATCATGGATGGAGTATCCACTAAGCTGAAGTCTCACTCATGCCCTATTCCAGCCTGAATCTCTGTCAGCTGTCGTTTGGCCATCAAATTTCCCCCTAGACTGGCACTAGAGATGCTGAGTAACTTGTTCAAATTCAAAAACTTTGCACATGGCACCATGTACTAGTGAAGGTTTATCTGAGGCTTTACTGCCTCCCATGACCAGTCAGGCATAAGGGTGAGGTTGTGTTCTTTGGCAGTAAACAGCAGGCAAACTATAATGATGTTACAAAACGCATGTTATTTTTTTCTGATTTTAGGAGTGAGGTGGTAGTAGTGAATGCCACATGGCTTTTTCACCTCTGCTGCAGCAGAAAGGCAAGCCAAGCTTAGATCAACTCTCAATTTCATTGCCCACCCCACAACTTCCTGCTCCCTCTCCACCCCTTATTTCTTCATGTTTACGTTTTAAGCCACCCCCCCCCATCCTTTTAGCGGCCTTATCTGTAAAATGAATCCTCAAGTTGTTCATAACTCTTGACCAAGATAGCTGCTTAGCCCAGCTCAAATGTGAGTATGGGAGGCTCTCGGGTAGGAGGAGAAAGTGTGGCATTTATGACACTTTCAGGGAAGTTTAGTGCAACAGGTTCTTCCTGCATCCCATTGGGTTCCTGTAGGAACTTTCAGCACCTTGCTTTGCAATGAGCACTCAAAATCACTTGGAGTGCATGCATCTTTTAAACTTCCTCACTTTGTATTATGTGGGCTTAAGGTCGATAAAAATGGATCCTTTTGGTGCTGAGTCTCTTGTAATATCTACTGTTATACTTGAATGATGGTGTAGGATTGGTAATTAAATGACCACAAAATTCTAGTGCTTCATCTAGTGATAGAAGATCAAAAAGTCAAACCTAGGCTGGGTAGCTCAGCATGGAAAAGTACCTGCCTCTCAAACCTGCCAATGTGAGTGTATTCTCCAGAACCTATGTAGAGATGGAAGGACTAACCAACTTGAAAATGTTATTCTCTGACCTTTCTATGTGCACCATGGCATGTACAAATAATCCATACAAATTAAAAAGAGCCAAATCTAGGCATGCCAAACTCAGTCAAGAAGAGGTAGGAGGAAATAAGCCAATTCACAGCACTGTCCCCTTTCATTTAATTCTATACTACATGTTTATCTGTGAGATAATAACAAGAAAAATAAAGTTCACTTATTAAGCAGCTCCGTTCCTCTGTCAACCCCAATGCATAAGAGTCAGCTTCAGTTCAGACAAGCTTATGAGTGGGAGAATAAAGTCATCAGATGTGTTCTAGTGGAAAATCATCATTAGATGTCTTCATTCCAGGCTCAGAGTGTACGTACCGCAATCTGCTGCTGACAGTATGTCCATGGCAATTTTACTTCTTTTCTAAGACAGAATCGTTGCTCTCTCATCTGCCATTCTCAATATTTGTTTCATCTTTCCCTAATTATATATAAAAAGTGTTCTCTGCATTAAACACATTATACCCTTTACCTTTCAGAACACCCATGCAATGATCGTGTTGGGTTTCCTGCAGTTACATACTCACACATCAAGACCACACTTAATGTTTCCCCTGACTGCTGCACATAAGCCCTGAAGGTGTCTCTGGGCTTCCCTGCTTATGCAAACCTTCCCCCAGCCTGGTGTTCAAGCCAGGCTGGCAGCACAAGGTGTTTAATTACTTAGAAACAGTCCCACTGTTCTCTGCTACTCAAAATGGAATGTAACTGGGAAATTCAAGCTGAAGTGTACACTCTAAGTCAATTTTCTTATTATAGATTGGTCTTGATAAAGATTTGATGAGAATAAAATCAGACTTGCTCAAATTCTCCCTAATAGACAAAATATTTGGTTGGTCAATAAATAATTGGTTTTTTTACAATCCTTACTAATCAGCACATTCTCTTTCTTTGTTAGAACCTCACTCCTTTATCTCCTCTAGGTCTTCCACTTTAAATCTACATAGCTGCAGTAATCACAATGACGATTTGACTGCTGTATCCAGGTTATACTTGCATTGCTTGTATTTTGAGTGCCTGTGATTCAGAAATTCCACCAGCAACCTGCAGTCTGTTTGTGCTATGGGGCTGGGCCCTCTTAAGTAGCCAGTCGACCTCATTCACCCCCACTTTAACTCTGTAAGGCATCTACCACTGTTGGCTTTACAGATGGATTCTGAAGCTCAGAAGAGGCTGAGTCATAGATCTAATATTACACTTGAAAACCTAGTCAAATTGGAGTTTGTTATCAAATGTTTCCAACATGAAAAAGGCCTTTGGAGAAGAGATTTATTTTTCCTTTGAAATAGGCAGCCTTTTTCTTTCTTCCACAGTCACGTGGGCTTCTTTGTCTACGGGAAAAAAATAAGAGAAAGTTAAAATTAGCATGATTCATAATGTAATTACTGGTGAATTATTAGCAATGAAGAAATGCATGACTACCCACAGTAGCATGAGGATAGATTAGCCAGTCAAAATTTACTCAGACCCTGGTAATTGACTATTTTACAGAACCTAGAATATAGAAACTTATTTTCAAGATAATGTAATTTTATCAATTAAAATATTAGAGTGTTTTAAAAAGTAATGTTTAATGAAAGTCTTTCTAAAGTACTCTCTAGACGCTTTGTACATTCATTCAGAAAACCCAAGGGTAAACAAGAAACAATATGAAGACTTCTTGGTAGAATTAATTTATTTTGTCCCGAGTGGTGCCATCTCCCCCAGATAACTCCAATGGTCTGAGTAATATATGCTGCTGTAGAGGATGCCTATATCCAAGTCATACATCTGGCTGATTAAATATCAAAACGGCTACCTCCTTCACAACAGTTTTGGATGCCTTTGAATAGCATCTGTTTCAGAGCTGTCTGTGAGGTTATTAGAAGCTGTGAGACCATCTCAAGCTGGCTTCTTTCTCTGCTCAGTTCTCTTTCACTTCTACCACACCTGTTTTCCTCAAGATCATTTCCTGGGAAATCTCCTGAGCTTCAGTCTCAAACCCTAGAAAACCAGTCTCCTACAGCAAAGCACTTTGCAAAGCACCAGGACTTCTGCTTAGGGGGAATTACAGTCTAGTTTAAAAGACAGGGCATAGTAATGCACACTATAGGGAAGTGAACCTGTGGGCAGATGAACATGTCCCGTTCTGAGTGCTCATCTTTTTCCTAATCCAGAGTTGTGGGAATTGGAGTAGTCATGAAAGGCATCTCAGAGGAAGTTCACATGTGTTCTTTTCTTCTACCTAAGACAGGTCTAGTAGTGTTGCATAATTCAACAGAACTATGTTAAATCTTTGTATGTGTTTCTAACAGTGCATAACTATTAAAGGAATTATATTAGTTGCTATTTCTTCCTGAATCCTCTTGATTTATATACATATCACAGAACTGCAAGTTGTATCTGGGGCAGTAGAGCAGGTAAACTTTCTAGGTCAATTGAAGCCTTTACCTTGGAATGTTATGTAGCATTCACTTTAAGAAATATACACTCATCTCAGTCAATGATGTTTTGCAATAATCTGCCTGAGTATTTCTTCTGATATGTGTAATATTGTATCATCTTCACTCTCTATAACCTATTCTTATAATTTTTCTATCTTTACATGGTTCATAATTTTCAGAGAAGGTGCTGAAGAGTCACAGTGATAGCACCATCTGAGTGATTCCTCCTCCTCCTCATGTAGTCCTACACATGTATCTTAACACCCTGTCGTCACCTAGTCTAGCTGGCTTTAGTTGTGATTCTCTAATAATATGCTGAGTAGTACTTTTTTTTTTTTTTTTAAGGATTTGAGGTTAGTTTTTGAGGGAGCTGTTCCTAGTCAGAAGAAAAAGAATGAGGTAGAGAAGGAAAGGCAGCCAATTTTCAAACAATTTACTGGAAATTTACAAACCCTGGCAATCAGAGCTTAACCTAGCTGGCAACTTTAGTAGTCCTCATGAAGCATGTACCTTACCCCTTAAACCACCTATTTCTGTTTGAAATGGAACTATGCCCCAAAGTTTTATGAAGGCAGCAATATTTACAAGAGAACAGGTCAAAAGGCTAGGTTAAAATTCATTCATAGGTTAGTCCATTATAAATTCTTGCTTGAACTGAGTTTCAAAGGTGGTTTAAACAGAAGGAGTTGTCACCTAGTTGAAGGAAGGATGTTGCTGGGGCACTCTTCAAGAGTGTGCCAGTGTCTGAACATTATATCTCTATCTTATCTTGGTCACTGTATTAACTTTTTCTGTTATTATGATAAAATACCCCAACAAAAGAAAGATACTCCTTAAGAAAGGGTTCCCTTGATTCACAGTCCCAGGGAATAGTCTGCCCTAGTTGGGAAAGGCCTGACTGCTGAACCTAGAGCAGAAGGATACATTGTACACACAGTCAACAAGCACACATTTAATTTTAATATGCAGCCCACTTTATTCTCTTTATTTAGTATAGGATCCCAGCCCATGAGGTGGTACTCCTCACAGCAAAGGTATGTCTTCCCTCTTCAATTAATCTATATAATTACTCATAAACATGTCCAGAGGTTCAGTATGGTAGTTTGAATAAGACATGTTAATGCTTGGTCCCCAGCTAATGACAATGATTATGGGAGCTGAGGAGGTTTATCCTTGTTGGACAATGTGTGTTACTGAAGGTGGGGTTTGCAAGCTTAAAGACTTAGGCCATTTTGAATTTGTTCTTTCTGCCTTTTGTTTGCAGTTAAGGTTGTGAGATCTCACCTTGCTGTTCTAACCACCATGCCTACCACTTCCACACCATGATAGACTCTTACCCTCTGTAATAAGAAGTCCAAATTATCCCTGCTTCTAGAAGTTACTTTAGTCATGGTGCTTTATCACAACAATTGAAAAGGGACACTAAGACAGTCACTTAATCTAGAGCATCCATTATAGACATCCAATACAGAAGCTTGGGTCTTGTGTGATTCTGACTCTTGCCAAGTTGCCAAACAATATCAATCAATTTTAACAATTAGAGTCACCACGAATTCCTGATTTTTCTCTACCATATATTTTTAACCATAACACACAAGAAATAGAGCCAAGAAAGCACAGTTGGAAAATTGTAGAGTGGTGGCTTAACATGAGCATTTTTTCATTGGACTTTCCATGCTCTAAGGACAAGGGAAGGATGCTTTGTGTGTACTAACTTACATCAGTCATCTTAAAGCACTGATCTCTTTGGAAATAATTTCTTGGTATTCTGTTTTCTCCTGTGCTTGAGCAAAAAAGGTTTTGGAAGTAAGAGAGAACTTAACTGCTGTTAAGTTAAAGAGATGAAAGAAAGAATAAAAGAAAGAAGGAAGGAAGGAAAGAAAAGAAACGGAAAAGAAAAGAAGAAAGAAATCAAGTGAATCCAGCCTTTGGTCTCTGAAGTAGTAAAGGAAAGTCCTGAAAAAAAAAATAGCTACACTGAGTAGTGACAAGATAATGTATAACCAGTCCCATTAAGTAAACTGGGCATGTTCTTCCTGTCTCCTGTGTCCAGTCAGGCAGCAATATTGGCCTAAATTTCTCCCTCCTGTTCTTTCCATACATTTTCCATCTTTGAAGTCATGTCTGCATCCTTATTTTTTTCCATCTTAGCATGTCCCATCATACTTGCCTGATAGGGATTGGAGGTCCCTTCGTGTTGTGTTTTCCCACTTCGGTATTTGTTAGTGCTTCTCCAGAATTCTCCTTTGCTAAGATGCCTCACATGTCCCTCTCTGCTCTTTATGACACTTCCATTTGGCCTCATTTCAGCACTCCTCATAATATACCTTTTATTAAAGTTGTTTAAACAGGCATTTCTCTTTCTTGCTAGACTGTGTCCCCCAAGAGTGGAAGTGTTGGTATCCAATTGCTATGGAATCCACTACAGTGCTTCACATAGAGAGGGCATTTGATAATTTAATGCTTGTTGAATTAAATTGAATAATTAAAATCCAGAATAAGTTGGAAAAGGGAGCTGTTTGGAGGGGAGTCCGGATTGGGTTACCTGGTTAGGAAAACATATACTCGATTTTTCTAACAGCTTGCACCCAAGCTGTCATTAAAATTAAAGTCCTTTATTACACGCTTTCATTGTTGCTGAAATAATAGTCCCAGGCTTCAGAGCATGCTGCTCTTAGTTATAATTTTGTGACATCAAGCATCAAGCAGTTAGAAAATTGCATGTGCTGGTAATATAACTTTACATACAGTATATCATTACAAATGAGAACATGGGGCCTGGGGGCAGGGATGTTCTATGACATATTTTTTTTTCTGAGAAGAAAGAAAATTCAACTACTATAGATTTTCACTAAAAGCATTTTCAACTTAGAACAAAACAGACTGCATACATTTTAGTTATCTTCTCCATTATATTAGTACAATTCTACCTGGTACCATGCTACAAATATGAACTATTTCTCTTTTCTCTCCCCTACAACCCACACATCCATATACTTATATGCAGAATTCATACATAGGACCAGTGGAAACACTTCTCTAAAATTCTGAACTGATGCTGGATGTTGATCTGAAGGTAAGTGCTCATCCTGGGCTAATTATTCTGATTGGAGCACTTATCCTATCAATTCCTATATCTGTCCATTCTTGTTTAAATGATCATCTATCAAGTGGAATTAAAAAAAAAAGAAATGTCTCACTCTGCTGAGATGAACTCAAATGAGCCATATTCCAAGGACCTCCTGAGACTTGTAGGTGCTCTGTGGGCAGTCCTCTTCAAACTATCTCTCATATGTAGCCCTGTGGTCCCCTCCTACTTTGTACAACGGTATAGGTGTATTCTAACAGAGGGCTATAGTGAAAGGCTTCCCCAAATAGCTTCAACTTAAACTGCTGTAGAATTGTTTAAATTTCTTACTGAGGTGCAGTTTTATTTCTATTTTTCCACTGTATTTTATGATTATATATTATCATCTTGTTGAGAGAAAGCCTCTCTTTGTGGCCTAATCTGGCCTCAAACTCTATTCATGATCTTCTTGACTCTATCTCCTGAGTTATATTTGATAGTTAGTACCTTACTTCCATCTTCAGCATTGACTTGTGGTCCTAGATAACATCGTGGAATCCCAGCAGTCCCTTGTGTCTTCAAGGGAGTCAGAGGCTGAGTTTAAGAGCAGTAAACCTTTACTTGATCTGCAAACTATCCTTGCCACTGCATTCAAAGCTTTTCTCTTATATCTAAGATGCCTTTGCCACGTGGCTCCTGGTTTAGATATGTGTATTTGCTTTTGGATATTAGTGGTAGTAATCAAGATGTCTTATTGTTGTTAGTTTTAATTATTTTGTAGAGTTCAATCCCAGAAATACATGCTAGGGAGATCCTCAGCTGTTGTCAAAGGGTTCTCTTTATTAAGAAAGTAAAGAACATCACATTTTGAGCAGCCAAAGAAAGCATGATTCAGTTTCTGTTCGATGTTACATAATGGGGTATAGAAAGAGTTTGGAGAAGATGTCTTCTTACATGGCTAAAAAGTCTCCATGTTATCAAGACACTGTTTAGTTCACTCAGAAGTCATACTATGAAAATAGACTGCTATTTTCTGAAGTACTGACATCTTGTCTCGAGACAGCATGTGTTTTCCCAGCATCTGGAATAATGAAGACTGGCTATCTGTGCCAGACCAAGTTCAGATACCACAAGTTACTTATTAACAAGACTTACACCCTGCTTAATATCCTCGGTTATTTCCTCCTCGAGGGAGAGTTTGGTCTCAAGGAAGTTGTCATTATTTTCTTTGTCTGGTCCAGAGTGTCTTTGTTCATGCTCAACTTCTAAGAGAAGGTGAGTTGCATTCACTTTTAAACCTGTAGAGACTAATTATCAGAACGAGACAAAAGAGACTTGTCATGTGTTCGGTGGAGGTGAGACCAGGGGACCAGGAAGTGAGAGCTTGAACCTGCTGCTTGTGTATATGAAAGCTAAAGTAGATCCCTGGGTTGCAGGAGGGCTCCGGTCCCTGTCATCCTGTCTTAGTCCCCTAAGATACTTAGAAACTCTGGGACACATAGCCTACTCCTATGTCACATTTTCAAATTACTTTTATTCCCATTTCATTGTTGAATATGGTTTTTGAACTCCCAGGTTGCCAAAGTTTTCCACCTGTCCCCAAAATATCCCAAAATACGTATTTTTACAAAGAGATAGCAGGACAGTGTGGTAGCAGAGACAGCTTGGAGGAGCAGTACATTGCAAGGGCCTGAGAAAAGCTGTCCCTGGAGGAGTGACAGAATCACAGGTCCTTTCCAAGGAGGTAAAGGACTCACGTAGATCATCTGCTTCTGACCTCTAACCATGCACATATGACAGTCTCAGTCAGCAAGCATATTTGATTTGTCATCTGTAATAAGGTGTAATTGATACAGACAGTTTGACTCAAAGTTGAATGTATATTGCGGTGATAGTCCATACATTTTAACAATCATTGCGAAACATTGTCATCTGCTTTCTCCCAAATAAGTTTTACATTTCAAATGTGATTTTGCCAACATTGATCATCGAATATGCAGAAAAGAGTGAGAAAAATGTAAGCAGCTGTTTATGCCACACTCTGATTGCTCCTTAAGGGTATGTAGCAAAGAACTGTGGTCTTCTTTAAAGAGCTTAGAGCCTCCCTGCCCCCACCCAGCCCCATCCTCCCATAGGGAAAGTGCAAAGCCAAGAGCTAGTTTGCTAGGAGATTTGTTACAGGAGGTCAACAGGAGTGAGATAAGGTTTGCTAAGTAGGCTCTGTCCTGTCAGCCCTCCATGATCTCACTTGAAACAAAATCCTGGCTGACCTTTTCATCCTTTACATGCAGGAGATTTCAGTTACAACTGATGCTGTCTATAGAGCGCAGACTAAAGACATAACAAAACTGTCTCTTAGCCTCCACTGGAACTTCACTTTCTTTTCTGGAGTCTGGTTTCCTGGTGCAGGAGAAGCAGGGGTGTCACTCTTTACACTGCTTGGAAAGGATTTTGAAAGTAATTTTTGTGAATGATTCAGATTCTATCTGATGACATCCTTGAAACCCATGAATAGAGGCCCTTAGTTGGGAATAATATAGCAATACTCTGAGATCTCTTTAGTATATCTTGGCTTCGTTACCTAAGGTGCTTTTTCAGAATGTTTACTCTAGCTTATTTTATGACAAATAAGTCCAAGAATTATAAAGTATAGGGTTTCTAAATATGGGAATACTATGATATATAAAAAAGGAAAGAAATTTTACTCATGTGGAAAGATATACCAGCATTTTTTTCTGATTAGATTTTGACAATTTGATGCAGACTTAGACCTATATGCAAGTAGGGAAGGTTAATTGAGGGAGAACTTCCATAAGACTGGCCCGTAGGCAAGACTTTGAGAACATTTTTTTTAAATTAATGATTAATGTGGGAGGGCCCAGCCCACTGTGGGCAGTGCCACCTCTGAGCAGGTGGTCCTGGGTTACATAAGAAACTGCTTGTGGAGCCATGATGAGCAACAGTAAAAACCTTTCTCTGTGGCTTCAGTGTCAGTTCCCTCAGTGATAGAGTGCGACCCTAGAGTTATAAAATGAAATAAACCCTTTCCTCCCCAAGGTGCTTTAGTCATGGCGTTTTATGAGAGCAATAGAGAATCTAACTAAGGCAGTTAAATATCAGAGGGTGTAGCTGCATCCTACCTCTTTCTATGAAAGATAAGTAGGTAGGTAATGACAGACAAGCAGTCACAGTAGGTGTGACTTTCTGAGTCACAGAGTTACAATGAGATTTGCAAGAACTTTTAGAGTAAAGAGGCTGCAAAGTACCCACTTGTGCATGTTGTTTTCTGTTTATAAAGGTTAACGTAAGGGTTGGCTATAGTGGGAGACAAAGACAAGGAGATCTACAGATTTGTGTTAGTTCTAAGTCAGCCTGGCCTATAAATAATAAATACATAGTGAGATCTGTCGGAAAAAAAAAAGCCCTCCACCACACCACAAAAACAAAAACAAAACAAAACAAAAATATATTTATTAGAATGGTGGCATATTGAGACATTTCATGTTCTTTTTCATACTATGATATATATCAAAATCACTTTTACCTCAATGATAACTTTGAAAGGTACCCATGCTGTATTATCATTTTTTATTATTAAAGATTGTAGGGTTTGTTTTGTTTCAGGTGGGATTTCACTGAGGGCTCAGGCTGGGCTCGGATTCATTTCTGTATTTCTGCTCCAGCCTTATGTGTGCTTGTATGATGGTGCAATCCACCATGCCTGGTGAAATAGTCTATTTTAAAATTCATAAAATTTGTTTTAATTCACTTACATTCTCAGCTTCAGGCTTGCTTAGCTGGTCCAGCTCAGGCGGGGAGCACGTGCTTAGCAGTGGCTTTTGCTCTGGGCTTTTACTTGTAGAAAAATATGTACAGCCTCATTTGTTTGAATATGTATATGTGTGTATTTACCCTATGTTATACACGCATGGCCCATTTATGATAAAAACCAAATGAATACTACATTGCTCAATTTCTTCAGTTTTAATGAGTAACAAAGGACATTTCTTTTTAAAAGCAATGCATTAAAAGATGCACCTATATATGCCTCAGTGTGCACTGTAAGATTGGCCAGATATCTACATCAAAAAATATTTTTTAAGTGTCATAATTTCACATTTCTAAATCCCAACACAGAACCACCAATATGAGCAACCAAGACAGCATGCTTTCTCCAGAAGGCAGGAACCATATTGCCATAGGCCCTAAGAAAAGCCAGATAAGGTCTCAGCTGCTCTGGAGGATTCAGAAGGGATTAGGAAAGTACCTCTGATCCAACCGTGGCCAGGTGGGCTAGAGTTACTAATTCAAGTAGTAAGAGACCCTTGTCAGCAACATCATGGGAAGACACGAAGAAGGGGTCAGTGGAGAGCAAACCAAAACCTTCCAAATCATAAGCAATGTCACAGCAGTGGGCTGTCCCTTAGAAACACGCACCTCAAGCAAAACGCAAAAAGAACAAAAGGAAAAGAATACTTGAATGAAGATGTGAATGGATTCGCAGAGTACCCGAAACAGAGCTCACAGATGCTTCACAGTGGAGAGCTGATAGCAGCCAACAGCAGAGAAGTAAGGGAACGAATTGCAGTGGCCTTGTAGAAGGAAGGCAGCTAAAGAGACGGGTGGCAAAGGAGAATGCAATGGTATGTTTCCACTTTCACCAGCCTGGCCATGGAACTGCCGACTGCCCAGCTGTACTAGAGAGTCAGGACATGGGCACCAGCATTTGTTACAGCTGCGGGTGCATGGAGCACGAGATGAGCAATGAGGATCCTGCGCTTGGTGAATTTCCTTTTGCAAAATGTTTTGTCTGCCTGTGGAGAAATGGGACACCTGTCCAGATCCTGCCCTGATAATACCAAAGGAGTCTATGCTGCTGCTGGTGGCTGTAAACTCTGTGGCTCTGTGGAACATTTAAAGAAAGATTGCCCTGAAAATCAGAACTCAGATTGGATCACCACAGGTGGTTTCTGGGCAAAGGGAATGAATACAGACTATGAAGATGTTCTGGATGTGCCCAAACCACAGACAACTAAAATGAAAGTGCCCAAAGTTGTTAAATTTTGATAAGAATTGGTACAGTTGTTAATTACCACCTCAAGGTCACTTTACAAATTAAGCATTTAGAGATTAAAGCTGGGCACCTATGGAGGCAAGCCTGTGTTATAGACACCACCCTGACCTCGATGGGGGCAGGCTGCCTATAATCTATCTATCAAGGAGTACAGGGTAATTAATTATACTCTCTAGATGTGTGTGTGTGTGTGTTGTCTGTCTATCTGTCTGTCTGTCTCTGCCTGCCTGTCTGTGTCTGCCTGTGTGTCTGTCTGTATTTGAAACAGATTCTATGTAGCCCAGGTTGGGCTTCAAACTAATAACTCTACTTCAGCGTCCAGAGTACTGAGATGAGAAGACAGACAATACGCCTAAGAGCATATTTTAACAGATGGAACTTTGAAATAACTAAGTGCCACTATATCTGAACTTGGCAGTCATCATTATAAATGTAAATTATGATTCAAAATTCACCTCTAAACAAAGAACATGCTTTGAATAAATAAATATTGCTATAAACTCTTAAAAAATGAAAAAAACAAAAGCCAGTTAAGCTGAGGCACAAGACAAGAACTTCAAACTAGCAACTGTGAATTTGTTGAGGACCTTAAGGAGGAATGTCAATAAATGCCTTAATGAGAACTATAAAGACACAGTAGTTGATTGAAGTAATGAAAACAATTCAAGACATTAGAATTTAAGGAAAAAATGGAACCACTAAAAAAAAAAGCATAAACTGAAATAAAACTAGACATGGAAAAGTCAGGATGCCAAATTAACAACAGAGAGGTAAGCCTCAACACCAGATTGGGAGTCCTAGCAGAGAGAACATCACATCCTGAAGGCAAGATAGAAGAAATGGAGAGCTCAGTCAAAGAAAATGTTAAATCTAAGAATTCTGGTCACAGAACAGCCAGCAAATCTGAAAAGCCAACACTATGAAAATACCAAACTTGTGAATAATAGGTATAGAGAAGGAGAAGAAACCCTAGTCAAAGCACAGAGTATATTTTCAACAAAATTATAGATGAAACATTCTCTAAAGACAGAGAAACCTATCAAGTACAATAACAGCAAATATGCCCAGAAAAGAAGCTCCCCACAATGCATAGCCACCAAACCACCAAACATGCTGAACAAAGAAAGAACATTAAAAGCTGCCAGGGAAAAGGCTCAAGCCACATGCAAAGGCAGGGCTGTTAGAATAACACCTAACTCTTCAATGGAAGCTCTGAAAACAGATGGGCCTGGATGAATGATCTACAAGGCTTTAGAGACCACAGATGCCAGCACAAACTACTAGACCATCAATCACAAGACAGAGGAAGAAAAACATTGCACTTAATAAACCAAAAACAAACTTAAGCAGTTTATGTTCACCAATTCAGAATGTCCGAAGAGAAAATTTTAACTGCAGAAAAAGATTACAACACTAAAGAGGACACAAGGAATAAATTGAAGCAGAGCAGTAAATCGGAAGGGGACACCCACACTACAAAAACAAAATAATGGGAATCAATAAACACTACTCATTAATAACTCTCATTATTAATCATCTCAGTATCCCCAATAAAACACACAGAATAAAAGACTGGATTAGAAATTAGAACCAGCTTTTTGAAACATCCAAGAAACATACTTTGCCATCAAGGACAGGCAGCATCTAAGGATGGAAAAAGGAATTCCAAGCAAACATACCCAAGAATCAATGAGGTATGGCTGTTGTAATATGTGGCAAAATAGACTAGAAACCCAAACTGATCAAACAGACAGGAAATACATTTCATACACATTAAAGAAAAAAACCTACCAAGAAGATATTACAATCTAAACATTTATGCATAAAACACAGTGGCACCCAAATTATTAAAAGAAACACTGCACCAGCTAAAATTACATATTCATCCTATCCATTTCCTTCTTATATCTCTTATTGAATACAAAAACTAATTAGAGAAATCCTGGACTTAAATAACATCATAAAGCAAATGGACTTCAGAGACACAAAGCAAATGGACTTTAGTGGACTTCCACTAAAACACAAAAGAATATTCTAAGCACATATTAATAGATATTAAGAAAAGTTAAATACATCTAATTTAACCACCATACAAAGATAAAAACTGGGTATCACCAACAATAAAAACAACAGAAAGTATATATTCTCATGGAACCTAAACAGCTCACTATTTAATGAATATTAGGTCAAGATAGAAATCAGCAATAAAACTAAGTAAAAACTTTGAATAATTAATTAAAATTGAAAACACAGCATACCCAAACCTATGGAAAAAATTATGGGTAGTTTTAAGAGCCAAGTTCATAGCACCAGTGCCTACATTAACAAAAACATTAAAATACAAAAAATAAAAAACTCCATAAAACTAAGGAACTCTGATTTTAGTAACTTAATGACATACCTGAATGCTCTGAAAGAAAAAGAAACAGAGAGAGAGAGAGAGAGAGAGAGAGAGAGAGAGAGAGAGAGAGAGAGAGAGAGAAAGGAAGAAAAAACACACATACAAAAAGAATATAGAAAGAAAGAAAATCCCTGAATATTTATGGAGCTAAACCACACTTGGCCCTATGTCCAACGGCATCTACATCATGTTACAGATAACTTGCTTATCCATGCTCATTGCTGCTCTGTTCATAAAATCCAGGGACAGCCTGATGTCTAACTACTGATAAATGGATTGTTGAAAATGTGGTATATTCACAGAACTGTATATTATTCGGCTGTTAAGAAGAATGGAATGTGCAAGTAATTGGATGGAGATAGAAGCAATTATCCTGAATGAGGTAATATAGGCCCCCAAAGACAAATATTACAAGGTTTTCTCTTATAAGTAGATGTTAACTTTAATGATTTTGATGTGTGTGCTGCAACCCAGATAATCACAGAGGTTTGGGACTCAACAAAGGACCAGAGGTTGAGAAGATCTTTCAAGGAACGGGAAATAATATACACTGATTTTTAAGAGTTAAAGTTGAAACTGGACTAGAAAGATCACATGGGGGGATGGAAAAACAGGGTAAAGGAAAAAAATATGATGAGAGATAACTAACTCAATGGAAACTTACTATTATGGATTCTTCCTAAAATGTATATATTGATGAGTGGAATTTAGATGGAGCAACTATATAGTAGGTTAGACAGTGCCTCAACTAGCTATCTCATGCTACCAAGTAAAACTTCTGGTGCCAGGAATGGTTACACCTTGTTGATTCTTTATATATATATATATATATATATATATATATATATATATATATATATATATACTCTCTTCCACACAAAGATAACAGGATATTGCCAAGAATATATGCTACTCTCTACAACCTGATAGTATTCCCTATTTTAAAGAGACTACTTTCTTATATCACTAAACAAAAATTGGGCTGGTACATGCTATCAGAGAAGAAAAGTAATCATCAATATCACCCAGATACAAACCTTGTGACCTTCAACAAATTCCTGTCTTCAAGGTGTAATAGTGGCACAATTGTTATGGGAGTAACCAATAACTTCAAAAAACAACTGAATTTAAGGTCCCACTCTGTGGGCTGGATGGAAGCCACACCATAAAAGCTACTACCATTTGTTCTTCTTCTAAAGAAACATTTTATCAATATAAAATGACCGGCATTGACATACTGTTATTCTCATACTTACGTACACCACTTGGCCCTCATCCAAGAAGCTGCTTCTTGCAGTAGATTGGAATTAGTACAGAGACTTACAAACTGACAGAGTATGAGACATTTTGGAGCACACAGTCCTAGATGGTATGTTCATCAAATCCCTTTAAGGCTCGGAAATCTAGGAGGGAGAGGCAGCAGAAAGGTTGAAAGAACAAGATGACTTCAGGGAAATAATGTCTTCTAGACACAAAAGGACTGATGCACCTATGAAATCACCGAGACTATAACTGCAAGAGTTCAAATCAGGTAAGATCTCTGAATTGAGAAGAGAAAGGGGATATATATTTTCATCCCAAACACAGAAGATAGTTGTGGTTGAACCTGTTATGAAAGGGAAAATCTATTTTCTCCAATGCAATGCCACTAGGTGTATCAGCCACAGTCCAGGGCAAGCCCCATGCCCAGTGAGATAACACAAAACAAATTCCATTTTTTTTTTTTTTTTTTTGAGTCAGGGTTTCTCGGTGTAGCCCTGGCTGTCCTGGAACTCACTGGAACTCCTCCTGCCTCTGCCTCCCAAGTGGTAGGATTACAGGCGTGAGCCACCACGCCCGGCTCAAATTCCATTTTTTAATTTTAAATTGTTTTGGAGGGATTTTTCTTTAACTTCATTTCGTTTGGACATTTTTTATGTGCTGTTAGTATTTTATTTGTTTTGATTTCAAAGTTTTGCTTTGCTTTATGTTTTTGAAGAGAGAAAGAACATGAAGTTGGGTATATAGTAAGGTTTGGAATATTTGGGAGGAATTGAGAAGGAAAAAACAATGAGCAAAATCTACTGTATGAAAAGATTGCAATGAGAGTATTAAAATCTTTAGTTTACCATTAAATAGATTATATTTGAAAAATATAGTAAAACAAAAATAACATTATATAAATGTAGTTGTACTTAGTATCGTGCTTACTTTTAAAATATTTTAAGTTAAAATAAACTCAAATTGAAATCTTTTTTAAGAGCTTTTTTTTTGTCTTTTTTTTATTCGATATATTTTTTATTTACATTTCAAATGATTTCCCCTTTTCTAGCCCCCCACTCCCCGAAAGTCCCATAAGCCCCCTTTTCTCCCCCTGTCCTCCCACCCACCCCTTCCCACTTCCCCGTTCTGGTTTTGCCCTATACTTCTTCACTGAGTCTTTCTAGAACAAGGGGCCACTTCTCCTTTCTTCTTGTACCTCATTTGATGTATGGATTATGTTTGGGGTATTCCAGTTTTCTAGGTTAATATCCACTTATTAGTGAGTGCATACCATGAGTCACCTTTTGAGTCTGGGTTACCTCACTTAGTATGATGTTTTCTAGCTCCATCCATTTGCCTAAGAATTTCATGAATTCATTGTTTCTAATGGCTGAATAGTACTCCATTGTGTATATATACCACATTTTTTGCATCCACTCTTCTGTTGAGGGATACCTTGGGACCTCATAAAATTACAAAGTTTCTGTATGGCAAAGGACACCATCAAAAGGACAAATCGGCAACCAACAAATTGGGAAAAGATCTTCACCAATCCTACATCAGATAGAGGGCTAATATCCAATATATATAAAGAACTTAAGAAGTTAGACTCCAGAAATCAAATTGAAATCTTAATGATAACTGTATTTGTCATATTTTTATTGCTATCACGATATGTATTGCATAAACTTGTGGAAAGACACACTTTAAATAATGGTTCCAGATGATTCATTCTGTCATGTTGGTGATGGTATGGTGGGACAGCTCACACTGTGGTAGCCAGGGAGTGGTAGCAGGGGGCAAGGGGACAAGAGTGGGAAAGAGAACAGTAGCAGGGAGATTTCAGGATAAGATACACGCTATATGAAACACACTGAGTTATCTTTTTCCTCCAACCAGGTCCCACTTCCCATAGTTCTGTGCCTTCCAAATAAGCCCATTCACAACTCAAATCTATCATTGGGTTGAATGAAACAATTCATTAGGTTTAACCCTTAAGATCTAACCTCTTCCTAAAACTTCATCAGCTGACAATGGAGACCCAATAGAATGGATGCATTTCATACTCAAGCCATATCATACATTTTGAGATCTAACTTAGGGAGCTATTTATTTTCATGGAATGGTGGTCCATGTGTCTGTCACATCTAATTCAGTAGAATAGTGATTTAGTATTGAATCACCCTGTGTTACTTCATGAATAGAAAATTATTGGCTTTGAATTTGTCTACATAAATTGTAGTCACACAGACATATATTATTATAGAAAATTATATCTCCCCTGACACACACAGACACACACACACACACACACACATACACAAAGAGAGACAGAGAGACAGAGAGAGAGACAGAGAGAATAATTCTTTCTCCTACTGTATAAGAATCTTATTCCTTTGCCCTGCTAGGTTGCTTCTGTTCTTGATGACTTAATTGCATTCATAATTCTGAGCTGAATACTGGTTAGGTATACTCTTCAAAAATTAAAGCTGTTTATCTGGGTATGAGAAAAAAATGATGATTTGCCAAAAATCCTCTTATTCACCAGCTAAAGCATTTCCATCAAAAGAAAGAACCAGATATATGAGCAGGCCTTTTCTCCTTCATGTATCACACACTGTGGAGTCATTAGAGCAAACACCTGCACCTGGAAACACTTGTCTAGGACCAGATGTAGTGAGGACCTGAGATGTTACTTGAATACTAGTAACCTCTTATCCCTGAGTTACAGCAATGTCCTAGATTTATTGCCCTATTGAAAATCCATTTGCTTCCTCAATTTCATTTGTTTTATCTCCACAGCTCTGTCCTACCCCTCAGATGGACGTCTAAGTTATTATAATGGTGCACATACTGAGTTGTAGCCACAAAGCTTGTTGCCTTTGAAATAGAAATGTTCATTTTATTAATAAACGCCAACATTATAACAGTACAAAATAAAGTTGGTCTGGTTTTGAAGAAAGTGTTTTTTTTTTTTTTTTTTTTTTTTTTTTTTTTTTTGCCATCCATAGGACAATTACCTATTGAGCACCTATTTATATAATGTGCCATTTCATCGTTCTTGTGTCAAGGGTCACAGAGATGAGATTTGCTTCGTGTAAAGAAGTAGTCCTGAAAATGTGGGGTAAAATTTTACTTGGTCATGTAATAGTCATGTGATCTTGGGACTGCATCTTCAACCATTTATATACAGGTGTGTGTGTGTGTGTGTGTGTGTGTGAAGAGAGAAGGAATTGGAAATAATAACTACGGTGTTATGTTACTGTGTTAATCACAAATTAAATATTTGGCATTCTTTATACAGTACTCAATAAAAGCATGGTGACAACATCAGTAATGGCTATGATTACATAGAACGTAGCACCACTGTACTTACATTAATAAGATCCTGACTTTAATAAGAGTTCATGTGGTATTGGTAAACAACATACTTAGAGTGGGAAAATGTTTGTAGTGATTCATTTATTATACAAATGTTATATTTTGTTCCTCATAGAGTATTTTCTGGTAATTGTTTCTTTTATTACTTTACCATAAATCAAGTTCTCAGTCTAGTCCTTTATCATCCTATCCATTGTTAGAAAGCAGTCACTTCACTTCTGAGGACATAATGATCTATATAAAAAATTTTAGGGCAACTAAGGCTATACACAGCAAAATCCTCAAAAACAAAGAAACAAAAAACAAACACCGGGCAGTGGTGGTGCACGCCTGTAATCCCAGCACTCTGGGAGGCAGAGGCAGGCAGATTTCTGAGTTTGAGGCCAGCCTGGTCTACAAAGTGAGTTCCAGGACAGCTAGGGCTATACAGAGAAACCATGTCTTGAAAAATAACCAAATCTAACCCCCCAAACAACCTGTGAGGAAAGAGACATCAGAACTATGGTATATCAAATATTAGAATCACAGAAAAATAGAGAAAGGAATTTAGAAACAGGTTTAGCTCACCAGCACCTGATGCTAATAACTCATTACCTGAAATTGGTTCTTTCAGAGCTGGGTCCCTCAAGTTGGTACCACTGTAGGGTGCAACATGACTTACTATAGAAATATCCCAAACTGGAGACTAGAAGCTAAAGCTGCTACTCCTGTGGCAGAGGATAGCTGTTTCTCCTCCAGGGCAAGGGTGAATTAAGAAGAAAAACAGCATGATTTTTCTTCCACTTAATAACAAATTCATTTTTGTTTCTTTATTGACAGAAGCTACCAAAAGCTAGCTATTACAATGTGGTATCACATCCCAGTTCTAGAACTATACAATCCCAGTTCTTGAACTATACAGTCCCAGCCATAGAACCACACAGTCCCAGCTCTAACACTACACAGAAGGTGTGAAAGGGTGGACCTGGTTCTGAGGAAGTCTAAGCATTCAGAGTCCAGACATCCTAGTGGAGGCAGGGGCATGACAGTGAAATGATGCTGAAATGTTAAGTGCTATAAAGCAAAAGAAAAGCACTGTTCATTTTGAGTTTGTTTTAGCATGTACCAATGTGCTTTTCAAGAGACATATTTGAGAAGCAAAGAAATAAGTGGTTGTATGACATACATTTTGAACAGGAACCAGCAATGACAGCATTCTTTAAGAATGGTTTTCAAGGTTTCCCCATTTTCAAGATAATCACCATAGAATGCACAATAGCTAGTAAACATTAAAGAAAGAAAATCATTTCTTTTCAATGGATAGGAGTTCCCAGGGTGGAAAGACCTGCTACAGTATAGCAATCCATTGGGATTTTATTTTAAAAAGGAATCAGAAGTGGTTTCAAATATAGGAGTCATTTGAGCAAGTTTGTAACTTAATGGTTTCTCTGGTAACTAGGTAATAGAGTTTAAGTTAGAATTGAACAGATAACTACTAGAAGAAAACCTAGATGTAGGCCATAATGATAATGATTTGAGACAATGTTTTGATTGTGCAACTGGACTGCCTCGGATGACTTAGATATAGAGGTTTGTTTTGGGAGTTGGGTAGGAAGAGGAATGATGAATGTTCCCAGTGGATATCAATGTCGTTATGAATCTGACAAAAATGAATAGAAGATGAACACTTAGAAGATAAAACTAAACAAAAAAGAAGCTAATTTTTATACCCTATGACATTTAAAATATTTAGGAAACTCTGAAGCGATTATAAATCAGGTAGACAGACTGAATACCCAAGTGGTACTAGAAGGGAAGGTAGTTGTTGCTGTTTAGATCTATTAGTCTTTCAAAGATCATCATACGGGTTATAGAGCTGTGTCCCTGGAAAGATTCAGTTAGGTGGATTCTTTGCAGGAAGGAGAAACTCCAACATACAGAGGACTGGGGTAGTAGGATGAACAACTCACTCAGCTGAAAGACTAGAAGAGAAGCTGGAGTATAGCCTTCTGTGACTCAGGGAAGAGGTTTAGAATGGAAAAAGGACCTATCTTACAGGTCGCAGGTGGCTTGCATCAAAATCCAAGTGGCTCGATAAATAAATGTGTGTCCACTGGATATGGGATCATGGGGTTTGCCCTGACCTTGACATAAACAGATTTTCTTATCAGCAAGTCCTCTGAGCACGTAGTCATTCTGCATTCTATAAGCCATAGATACTTGATAGGAAAGAATAGTAATCACCACAGTTTTTGTCCAGATGAGGAGAAGCTGGCTGCTGACTTATCATATTTTCTGTTAAGGGATAATATTTGATGTAAGTGGCTCTGAGAGGTTTTCTGCCTCTCTGTGATTGGAATCTGTGGCTGGAAATTGATCCAGCATGATAACAAGAATGCTGTCTACCTATTTAATCTTTTTCTCTGTAGGGCACTCACTGAACATGATAGCCAGGAATCCTTTCAGTGCAGTGGGGCTAGGGAAAATAGTAGTGGCCATTGTAAGAAATGCAGGTAGTGCTTCATCAGAGGAGGCAGTATCTGCTCAGAATATCTGCTTTTTAGAATTCTCATCTGTATTAAATGTCAATAAAATAATTAGAACTAAAGAGTCAAGTTAAATTTGTTTATTCATGGATACTTCAAGGCCAAGGTTTGTGAATGTTACTGAGGTCCTTCCATTTTATCTTAAGTTTCTTCTGCCCCCATCTCATCTCTACCTTGGGCTATAAGTATCGCTGTCCTTCTATATACTACAAAGCTGAACTGTAAGTATGGGACACGTCTTTCATGTTTTTATCATGATCTACAATAGAAGCTGTACATATCTTTAGTGTATGGCATTAGATAAAAAGCATTTTGGGGAGTGGGGGGGCTAGAAAAGGGGAAATCATTTGAAATGTAAATAAATTATATCGAATAAAAAAAAGCATTAATTTGTGAAGTTCATTTTCATTAAATACAGCTCCTTTAAAGCAAGCTTGAGATTTTTTTGAGAGATTGCCATTATCAGTAAGTTCTCTATTGCTATAATACAATTTCTGATATAAACAACTTTGAAATGGGAACAATTCATTTTGAGTCACTTTTTGGAGGTTTAGCCCTGGTCAGTCTAGGCCTGCAGTCAGGCCCAGCATGCTGTTGTCAGGAGTATGTGGTCAGGGACATCAGAAAACAGAGTGGAAAATGAGGAGCTGGAGTCCTATCTCCTTCAGGGATACCCCATGGCTTAACTTCCTTTAGCTATAGGACCATGTAAGCCACACTTAAATTTTCACTTAGCTACTTACTTTAGGTTCAAGCTGTCTAGAATAAGTTCATGGTTTTGCTAAGCGTCTTTCTCTCCATTTGTTCCTTGTAATGGTATCATTGAGGAAATCAACCCAAAAGTCTTGACACTCACCCTTTGTTTTTCCATGACTGATCTGCCACTGCATTTCATTCAGCTGTACCTCTTGGTCCCTATTTCTCTGCAGCCCAAAATCTATTCAGGCCTCACCTAGACTATCTGCCTTCTAAATGGCTTTTACAATTTTGTTCAGTTCATTCTCTAGATGAGAGACATTGTTATTTCCAAAATCTGAGCACGAACATCGTTGCAAAAATACTCAATAAAATTCTTGCCAACCGAATTCAAGAACACATCAAAACGATCATCCACCATGATCAAGTAGGCTTTATTCCAGGGATGCAGGGTTGGTTCAATATACAGAAATCCATCAATGCAATCCACTACATAAACAAACTCAAAGAAAAAAACCACATGGTCATTTCATTGGATGCTCAAAAAGCATTTGACAAAATTCAGCATCCTTTCATGCTTAAAGTCTTGGGAAGAACAGCAATTCAAGGCCCATACCTAAACATAGTAAAAGCAATATACAGCAAACGGGTAGCCAGCATCAAACTAAATGGAGAGAAACTTGAAGCAATCCCACTAAAATCAGGGACTAGACAGGGCTGCCCCCTTTCTCCTTATCTTTTCAATATTGTACTTGAGGTACTAGCTCAGGCAATTCGACAACATAAGGAGGTCAAAGGGATACAAATTGGAAAGGAAGAAGTCAAACTATCATTATTTGCAGATGATATGATAGTTTACCTAAGTGACCCAAAAAACTCCACTAGAGAACTCCTACAGCTAATAAACAACTTCAGCAAAGTGGCAGGTTATAAAATCAACTCAAGCAAATCAGTAGCCTTCCTATACTCAAAGGATAAGCAGGCTGAGAAAGAAATTAGGGAAATGACCCCCTTCACAATAGCCACAAACAATATAAAGTACCTTGGTGTGACTCTGACCAAACAAGTTCTGTATGACAAGAACTTCGAGTCTCTGAAGAAGGAAATGGAAGAAGACCTCAAAAAATTGAAAAACCTCCCATGCTCATGGATCGACAGGATTAATATAGTTAAAATGGACATTTTGCCAAAAGCAATATACAAATTCAATGCAATGCCCATCGAAATCCCAACTCAATTCTTCATAGAGTTAGAAGGAGCAATTCTCAAATTCATCTGGAATAACAAAAAACCCAGGATAGCTAAAACTATTCTCAGCAACAAAAGAAATTCTGGGGGAATCAGTATCCCTGACCTCAAGCAATACTACCGAGCAATAGTGTTAAAAACTGCATGGTATTGGTACAGTGACAGGCAGGAGGATCAATGGAACAGGATTGAAGATCCAGAAATGAACCCACACACCTATGGCCACTTGATCCTCAACAAAGGGGCTGGAAACATCCAATGGAAAAAAGATAGCCTTTTCAACAAATGGTGCTGGTTCAACTGGAGGTCAGCATGCAGGAGAATGTGAATTGATCCATCCTTGTCTCCTTGTACTAAGCTCAACTCCAAATGGATCAAGGACCTCCACATAAAGCCAGACACTCTGAAGCTAATAGAAAAGAAACTGGAGAAGACCCTGGAGGACATCAGTACAGGAGGAAAGTTTCTGAACAGAACTCCAATAGTGTATGCTCTAAGATCAAGAACTGACAAATGGGACCTCATAAAATTACAAAGTTTCTGTAAAGCAAAGGCCACCATCAAAATGACAAATCGGCAACCAACAAATTGGGAAAAGATCTTCACCAACCCTACATCCGATAGAGGGCTAATATCCAATATATACAAAGAACTCAAGAAGTCAGACCCCAGAAAACCAAATAACCCTTTTAAAAAATGGGGTACAGACCCAAACAAAGAATTCTCACCTGAAGAACTTCAGATGGCAGAGAAACATCTTAAAAAATGCTCAACTTCATTAGTCATCAGGGAAATGCAAATCAAAACAACCCTGAGATTTCACCTTACATCAGTCAGAATGGCTAAGATTAAAAACTCAGGAGACAGCAAGTGTTGGCGAGGATGTGGAGAAAGAGGAACACTCCTCCACTGCTGGTGTGGTTGCAAATTGGTACAACCACTCTGGAAATCAGTCTGGCAGTTCCTCAGAAAACTGGGCATGTCACTTCCAAAAGATCCTGCTATTCCACTCCTGGGCATATGCCCAGAGGATTCCCCAGTATTTAACAAGGATATATGCTCCACTATGTTCATAGCAGCCCTATTTATAATAGCCAGAAGCTGGAAAGAACCCAGGTATCTCTCAACAGAAGAATGGATGCAAAAAAATGTGGTATATCTACACAATGGAGTACTATTCGGCCATTAGAAACAATGAATTCATGAAATTCTTAGGCAAATGGATGGAGCTGGAGAACATCATACTAAGTGAGGTAACCCAGTCTCAAAAGATCAATCATGGTATGCACTCACTAATAAGTGGATATTAGCCTGGAAAACTGGAATACCCAATACATAATCCACACATGAAATGAGGTACAAGAAGAACAGAGGAGTGGCTCCTGGTTCTGGAAAGACTCAGTGTAGCAGCATAAGGCAAAACCAGAACAGGGAAGTGGGAAGGGGTGGGTGGGAGAATAGGGGGAGGGAAAGGGGCTTATGTGACTTTCAGGGAGTGGGGGACCAGAAAAGCAGAAATCATTTGAAATGTAAATAAAAATATATCGAATGAAATTTTAAAAAAAGGAAAAAAAATCTAAGCACACTGCTCTTTTTGAATATGTTTTAATGACCAGTCATTGTTACTGGAATATTGGACCAAAACCTTTAAATGAGTTTACCAAATCTAGAGGTCCCAGCATTTCTCAGCCTCTAACACTGTGTGTCCCCTCTCAGGCACACTGGCCTTTCTTTGTTTTTATCTTTTCTAAAAAGCATTATTCCCTTTGAGCCTCGGGACCTTCATTTATACTAATTCAATCTGATCATGGCCTTCCTTCTCCCTTCTTAGCTAGTTAATACTTGTTTAATTCCCAAATCATGCAGCCACAAGTTTCTTCTAATCCTGCATAGAGCTGGCTATTATTTCTTGAGAGCATACATAGCTATAGATGTTTACCCATATTTGATGAGACAAAGGGTAATTGATTGCTCTCAGTCTCCCACTAAAGGGTAAGAAATTCACAAGGACCTGCAATGATCCTACTCCTGTTCAACTTATGCCCAGCAATTATAACCACCATGAGATGAGTGCAATGGGTATTTGATAATGAATGAGCGAATAAATGATCTTAAGAGAGCTACAGCCTGATTTAGGTCACGATATCCTGTTGAGTGGACGGGACTAAACTTGTAAGTAAAGATTGTATGTTAAGGTGGGTGAATTTTAAGACTTAGATTGATTAAGTTGATTTTCCATTAGTTTTATGAATTAGCATGTAATTAATGTCAGACTGTAGCACTCTGTGGAAAATTAATTTTTTCAGATGTTTCACAATATTTCTTGTTACTTTTTAAAATTGTGGCTTCTAGGATTAGTAACTTGGAAAACCCATTTGTGAACCCTTTTCCATTTGTTTAAAATAAATGGAGTATACAATAAACTTGGAACTTGTCTGTCAGCTATAGATTTGAGGTAAACACAGCTCTCCGATAAACACATGAATGGGAATCTGGCTGTTTTCCTTTGTATACTTAGCATTGAATTTTCCTATAATTACTCAATTAAGATTTTTTGTAGTAGTTTTGCAGCCCAACTCTAATTTAAGCAGGTGATTATTTTTCTATTGATAGCTAAAACTCTGCTAGTTGAGGGTTTGTTATTCTTAATCTTGTGAAAGTTTTATCAGTTTCTGAATTCTTTTAAAGTTGACCCTTTTTATTAATTAATTTTGAGATAGTTTTGTGTAGTCCAGGCTAGCTTTAAACTTGCTATGTAGCTTAGAGTGGTCTTGAGCTGTTAATACTCCTGTCCCCTTCTTCTAAACACTGGGAGCTTCTAATTCTTTCATTAGTCAGTAGCAGATATTTCTCATATTCCATTGGCACTTACTACATTGTGAGTACATCGTAAACATTAATCATGCTAATCCAAGTGTAATTTATCATTTAGAAAGTAAAGTGATTTGAGTTTCTGTCTGATAAATCCTATCATTTCTTTTAAGAATTGTTTGTCTTAGGTTGATACATGGTCACAGCCCCACAAATGAGAATAGATGACTATGAAACCTTCTGCTTTGACAGTTTAGAAATAATGACACATTTGTAAATGTGCTGTTGATTCTCCAAGTTAATTTTTAATTGTGTTAAGAATCAATTAAATATGCTAAGAAATGCTATGATTTTCATTAATCATGCAAGAATGTATTTATTGAGCCAAATTTTCTAAACTAAAAAGTATTAACAGGGAAATATAAAGGTTATGCATGTTTGTTATCTTCAAATAAAAGTAAATTGTTTGTATATAATATATTTTGGTATGTTCTTTAGTAGAATATTTTCTCCTTTAACATTTTACCTAAAAGAAGTTGTTGGTAAGAGGCCCTTTGTACAATTGTGGAAAAAGTAACAAAAAAATCAGTAATTTAATACTATTTGATCCTGTGAAAATACTTCATTTGTATAAATACACTTCTGATGAGATTTTGATTTTGAAGGAATTGTGGCATTTTTCTCCTATATTTCAAATAAACTTGACAAAGCTCTTACTTATTAACATTTTAATTTAGAAAATCCCAGCATAATCTTGATATTAAAATAAGAAGGAATGATAGCAGTTTTGATTGTCATTGTGGCCCTGTTAAGCAGTAGCTAGAGCATACAAATTTGGGTGCTTTATGCAAATTATGTTTTCTTTTAGGAAATTGCTTGAAATTACATTGCATTTTTTTCCAACTCAACCTTAATCTTAGTGTAGAAGATGTTGAGTGCTGCATTGACAACTATAACATCACCTTCATTATGCGGTTGTGTCATTTCTTTACATATAGGCAATGCTGGGCATGGATGCACTGTGGTATGTTTGAAATAATAGTTTAAATGTCTTTGCATGTTTCTATCCCATTGGATGGATGGACTCTCAGGAAGGGAGTAGCAGTAACACCAGGACACTTTTCCAGATAGTTGCAGAGACCTCCCTACCTGGTTTCGAATCGCACCCTGGACCCTGTTTGTTGATATAGTTGCAACAAAAAGCCATTAACTTACTAGGTCAAGGGGTTAATGGAAAAAATATTCTTGTCTTCCTATCATCCTATACCATTTTCCTGGGCGCTGAGGGGGAGATAATGCTCCTTTCCTCAAGCTTTCTCTCAGCAGTTTAAAAAAAATGGTGACTCCCTGTTTCTGTGACTAAATAAAAGATTAAATGCCAGTATGGAAAGCTTTAGAATCACTCTTGGTCAGGATGACAGTTCAGGCAAGTATTCCATCATAGTCACCTTTGCTGAGGTCACTGTCTAGCATCCGGTAACAAGAGCTGGGAGGAAGGTACTTAGAGATTCCTCCATCTCTGTGTATTAGGGTTTGTCTTTATATTTTATCATAGACAAATGGTTTCTCCTGCATGAAGAAGCAAGGAATCTTCAAAAATCTTATAGGAATGAATCAAACCTACCACTGCTAATGCCAAAACATTCTCTCTGTAAGAGAAAATTTTACTCAAAGCAGTGCTCCCCAATTCCAAGCATTCTAAAGATAAAAATTATAAAAATTAATGCTTATTATGAAGAAATCACATTAAAATTATGTTGGATGATTTTAGATAAAATCATAGATGAATTAATTTGCCTAGATTTTACCAGCTATTTTTTTCTTTACAAACAATACATTGTCTAAACTAAGTCCAAATGTAGTATACCTGTTGAGTTTATATCTTATAGTGTAATTAAAGAGTTTCTGCAGACTCATTTTTCTAATATAATGGTTTCATTGGGGGAATATTCCTCAGAATTTGACCCATTAGAAGATTTTTCCAGATCACATTAAGTACAAAGATTTAAAGCATATTTTTAAATACTTTTGCCAGCCTGGTGACTCCTTCATTTGAAGCTTAGCATTGCTGTATAATGTGGAAGTTAATAGCAGACATTGATCCAGTTTCCACTTGAGATGCTTTGACAGATTGAATAAAATCGCCTCCATAGGGAGTGACCCTCTTAGGAGGTACATAGCCTTGTTGCAGTATGTGTGGCTTCTTAGAGGGGTAACACTAAGGGATGGGCTGTGAGGTCTCAAAAGTTCAAGCAAGGCCTAGGGGCTCAGTCTGTATGTAAAACTCTTAGCTCCTTCTGAAACTGTAAGCTAGCCCCCATTAATTTCTTTCCTTTACAAGAATTGTCATGCTCAGAATCAGCTAACCTGGGCTCATAGGAATTCATAAAGATTGAATCAAACAATTAGGAAACCTTCATGGGTCTGACCTAGACCCCCTGCTATGGTTGTATAATGTGGTCTTTTTGTGGAACTCCTAACCATGAGAGCAGGAGCTGTTGCTGAGGTTTTTTTGCCTGATTTTGGTACCCATTTCTTCCTACCATATTGCCTTATCCAGCCTTGATATGAAGAGAGGTGCCCAGTCTTATTGCAAGTTTATATGTCATGTTTAATATCATTTGAAAGCCTGCTATTTTCTGAAGAAAAATGGAGGAAAAGTGCATTTAGCTAGGGCTGAAGGAAGGTTTGGGGAAGAGATTGGGAGAAGAGTGAGGAGAAACTATGGTAGGGATGTAATATATAAATAAATAAAAAGAGTTGACATAGTCATGGCATCTCTTCACAACGATAGAAACCCAAACTAGGGCAGATGCATTGAACAGAATAGTCACAGCCTCCGTATTCTTGTAGAGCTCTGCCTAAACTGCCAGTTATTCTGGTTTAATTTGATGCAACCTGGGTGGCAGTTTTGAGTAATTTTACTAATTCAATGTGCCCATAATAGTCGACACATACAGACACATGGTCATAGTCCTCTGTTTTGCCCATGATTGAGCTTGAAACATGCATGAGTTTTCTCTTGACTCAATGTTTACAAAAAGGAAACATTTAGCCCACAATTTTCTAATTCTATTGAAATTCTAGCCCATCTGTTCAAAGTAATTGCAAAAATGAAGCTGATGGAAAACATTTCTATCAGTCTGATCATGTTTCATTCAGATTGTTTTAAGCCTACTTGTCCACACAACAAACCACTGTTAATAATCTATGATAAGCACCTTGATGCCCATAGACACTGAGAGGATAGCACAGTACACAGACGGGCTGGCCCCTGAAGAAGCTCCTCTCTACCATGGCCTTAGAACCTCTAACCTATGCCTTGGTCTCATGCGTTCCTGAACCTTATACTCTTCAGTTCAACTTTTTCCTTTAGTATTTATGATGATCACAGAATAGATTTTTATATTAATCTGTATATACTTGCATACATTTCAGTTAGTGTTTTTCCTGGAAACATTAAAATACTCGTTTTATAATCTGTATTTTAAATACTTTCCCACTGAGGGTTTTTCATACAGTGTAACAGTTGCAGCTGTATATATTGACCATTTGCTAAGGCATCTCTTAAAAGAATTTCCATAGTAAAAACCAAGCATCAATAATAAAGACAGTCTGGTGGTACATTGCTATAAGATGTCAACTGTTTTATTCTCATTGTGATAAAGTGACTCCCTGTTATCCTCTGGAAACAGAAAGTAAAAGGCACAAACTGAAGTGCAAGATGCTTGACTAATACACCACATCATTGAACTTTGTCTTGATGGCTTCCCCCTCTGCTTTTGTAAATTTTATTTGTTTGCTTGTTTGGGTTGGTTAGTTTTTATTTTTAACTTGGGCATTTCCAGAACATGAAATCTTTGTGACTTGTATCTTAAGTTTCACCTTCCAAGCTCCAGTGGATGTCTATCAGTGGCCTCGAGGGCTTCCAAGTAATTAAGTGCCAGGAACATCAGAAACAGAGGAGAATTAATTATATATGCCTCTATGAAATTACCACACTTGCCAGTGCTTGACAAGGGCATCCCACCAACTATGGCCTCCTGTGTGCTGACCTGAGACTTTCGGAATGTGTGGCTCTAGTTCACTACTGGGAGATTCTGAGGTAAAAACTGGGCAGAAAGACTTGCATACAGGTTTCTCATGCATCTAGACATCTTTACATTAATAGGGTTTCCTACTTATAGTCAACACTTTCATTAATGGGAGAATTAAAGATTCTGGGGCACCTTGTAGCTGCTATTAAATCTTCCCACCTGCTATGTAACTAAAGAAGGAAGTTCAGAGACAAATAAAAGTGCCATTGTGTCTCTCAGTTTCCCTAGCACATGCAGTGAATATGTGGATGTATACAATTAGTGCCTCATGAACTCTTGGGCTCATTAGTTCATATGCATAGCTGCTACACACTCTGGGTATTCTTATGAATATCAAGTTTGACAACATCTTTTGAAATAAAAATACATGCTGTATACACCTGTAATAAAGTAAATAATGAGGTATCCTATTTGCATTATCTGACATTCTTATAGTTTTGACAGATGAATCTGATTTTCCGTGTCAGTCTTTTTCTTAGTCTATCTCTTTCTCTTACTAAACATGTGGCTCTGAAGTTTCTAAAGAAATCGCTGATTTTAGAACTAGAGAGATGGCTTTGAAGTTAAGAACACTAACTGATTTTGGAGAGGACCTGAGTTCAATTCCCAGTACCCACATGATGGCTCACAGTCATTTGTTAACTCCAGAACTAGGGAATATGACATCCTTTCCTGGTCTTCATAGACACCAGGCGTGCCAGGGATATACAGGTTTACAAAGAGGCAAAACACCCATGTATATTAATTAATAAAAAATAAATAAAACAAGCAAACAAATGATGTAAATCTTTTCAACAGTCTGACAGTACATGCACACACTGAATTTTGGTTAGAATTTCTTATTTTCAGTAATGTTGATATGACAGCTATTTATATTTAAACTAGTAGTGTTTAGCTAGTCATCTTTTACCAGCTGCTTAACATCCATGGTTACTTACATTCTTATAGTCTGTATTAAATTGTACATATGTTCAGTATGGTATGCGATTCACTGCTTCCCGCTATAGTGCTGCCCCACCCCACCCCTATACAATTTCAGTTAAAACAAAACAGCAGCTCCAACAGAAATCAAGAGCATTCTCCTTCTCTGTAAGCTGTAATTGAGGTTATGGCTCAGCATATTGCCTGTGGCAGAATCTATTACCAAGAAATGGAGACCATGATTTGAAGCTGGCTGCAGTGTAAGCAAAATGAATTAATTATTAGCAGGGCAGAACTGAAGGAAAATACAGGGCTTCCTAGAGAGAAATACGTTGGCACTTCTGGATACGGGACATAGGAAGGAAGCTACTGAAGAATCCACACTTCTGCTTGCCTTTTGGAAATCTGTTATGATTTGCAGCATTCAGTGTTTATAGTGATATTTTATAGTAGGTGTCTCCCCCCCCCCCAGTTTGACATTCACATTACAGTTTTATATCTAGCTCTTTGGTTTACTAAGACAGACAAAGAGTTAAATCATGATTAGAAGAAGTTTGGTTTCAATATTACAATTGAATATGAGTAATCCTCAAAAGACAAAAATGGGACTTGTTAAAATTTATAAACGTTTATAACCTTTTATGTTGAATGTGCAATCATACTTAATATTTAGTGATAGTTAACAAATTTAAAAGTCTTCATAGCAGAAAAGCATGTAGAATATGTATGTTTCTTGCCTGTTTCAGTGTTTCTACCTGGAATTGTATCATGACTGTATTTTGCAATTCATTTTGCCAGCCTTTGGGACCAGAGTAGCTCCTATCCCCCAAATCAAAAATAAGGAATTGGATGTCAAAGATAGAGAATAGCTAAACATTGCTATAATCCTTTTGTCAACTTTGCAAATCAATACAGATATGTAAATGTAGAGACATAGTTCCATGTTTGATGCAGATAACTCATGGATGGACTATCCTATTGCTTAAACAACATAGACCTTTCTTTCTCACTTCGTGTTTTGGGGTTTTTGTTTGTTTTTATTTTTGTTTTGTTTTTAAGAATTATTTGTTTTATGTGTAGGAGTACATTGTAGCTGTCTTCAGATTTACCAGAAGAGGGCATCAGACCCCATTACAGATGGTTTTGAGACACTATGTGGTTGCTGGGAATTGAACTCAGGACCTCCGAAAGAGCAGTCTGTGCTTTCAACCCTAGAGCCATCTCTTCAGCCCCATGTTCCTGCTTTTTAACTTAAAAGCATTTCATCCTTTTTATTAAAATGCCCAAACACTGTAATGTAAGTTACATTCTTATTGTTATTTAATCTCTTAGAGTACATAGTGATAGAATTACCTAGTTTTTGTTGGCATATTTACCCAACTAAAATAAAAAAAAAACCACATGAATATTCAACTATATTCATCTACTATTCACTTAAGCAGATACAACGGAACAAAGCTATGTGTTAATTTCAATAAAAACAAGAGTGTTTTTGTAACCTGCTGCTGTTTTTAAATTTCATTAAATTTATTGAAATTTATGTTTGACTTAAGTTTATCATGTAACAAGAAAATGTAATTTATTTTCAAGGAAAAGATTTTGTATCTAGCTGTGTACTTCAGATACAATGTTTAATGTCATCTGTCTGGTCATTTAAAATATTGGCTGTTTGAATGTTCTGCTGCTCGCATTTGCTGAAAGCTTCATGTACATTCTCAGAGTCCTGGTCAGATTATAATAAATTTGGGGTACATTAAACAATTTTCCAGAAGTGACACAACTACATCGCAACAGATTCAAGCTTCAAATGTGCCCCCTGATTGGTAATGTCATGCCTGATCAATGTGCCATGATGCCACCTCTGTTGAATGAACAATGCCTACCAGTTTTTACAATTATGCATATACCTAACAATAACCTACTTCTGAACAGTAAACATATTTATTTCCTGGATGTTCAGAGCATTATGTTAAGAACAAAATAGTATGCCCTACCATGCTCTTGTTGGACAACTTATAAGGATATGAGTCAAGCTTCTTCCTTGGTTATTATTGCAAAGAGTAAGTAGATGCTGGGGCAGACACTCTATGTGACTTTGAACATCTCATATTCTAGTTCCCTTGTGTCTAAAGTGGGATTACTGTAAGGTTCACAGAGATTGTATAAGTAACTTCTATGTAGTGCCCAATCCATAGCAAATTCTCAATTGAAGAAAGCTGTTGTGAATATTTCTATTCCCAGTACCACAAGATAAGAGATCCTTAGTTGGAGGCAATCTGATCTGTACGGCAAGTCTCAGGTTAATCTAAATACATAGGAAGGCCCAGTCTTTAAAAAAAAAAAGGACAAGAAAGATATTTATGCAGTTATGATAAAAACTGATTTTTGCTTCTTGAGAGGATTTTGAGATAGAAATGTCCTAAAAGTGATAGTGACTCATGCAGAATATGTTCTGCTTTTGAATTTACTTCCCTCTGTTTTTATCTATGTATGCTCCTATGGAGACAGGAGAAATAAACATGTTTCCTGAAGTCATATAGCACTCAGCAAAAAAAAAAAAAAAATCCTGACACCACATGCATGGGAGTTTCTATCTACATCTCCAGCAGTCAGTTTGCTGGTAGCCAATGGAATATTCTATAATTCAGTTCAATTCTGACACTGCTGGAGAGTTTGATTCAGATCTCCTAGTTAACAGTCAAAACCTGTAAAGTTGTCCTACATTGCTCTGCTTCAGAAATGAGCCATAAGCCCAGGTCATAATCTATAGTTCCCATCAACCCATAGGAAAGCGAGATGCTCTGAAGTTTACTTAATTGGCCAGAATGACTAATAGAACTCAGAGAAACAGGCTACTTAACAGCTACAAAGGAAGCTCTTAAGTCTAAATGAGCAACCAACTGAGAGAGATGCATAGTGTAGGCACCCAGAAAGGAGACTACAGCCCCTCGACCTCTGAGGGCACCTCACTCTCTAGGAATCTGCCCAGCACTCCCGAAGCTTGTGTGGCTACTGCTGTTCTCTTCTGGGGCTTTATTACACAGTCCAATCGCTTACATCATTGGCCAGCGATGATACAAGCCTCACTTCTAGCTCTGGAGGCAGAGGGGATGAGGAAGAAGATTGGAAAACTTTTAATCATACCTCTTTCTTTCCTGGGACCATCCCTTCCACTGGGGACCACCAACCTTCAGTCACCTCATTAGCAAACAAAAGACTCTGAAGAGAATGCAAGAACTTAAGTGTTGTATATGCCAAGGGACAGATGGGAAACAAATAGATTATTTCTTATGAATGGCCAGTCTCCCAGTTTTCCCAGCCTTATGAATGGACAGTCTCCCAGTTTTCCCAGCCTTAGCAACTTTGCTGTTCCTCGTTGGTAGAAGAAGCTTGAACATCAGACATAGGAGTGAAAGATGAGCTCAAAGGAGATTGTGAACCTGAACAGAGTTCATTCATCCCAGGTCAGTGCTCTGCTGCATTTTCATGTCTATGCTATTAACTTTAACCTCAACCTTGGGATTCTGATATTTCACAATTAAAGTCCTCAGCTCTGGTGTTATCCACAAGGTACAGATGAAAAGGAATAAAAGTAATATGCTTTTAATTGCTTCATAATGGTTAATGTTTTCAATTTGGTTTTGCTAAAATGAAAGTGATATACACTCCGGGAAATCAGTTATGAATGATTGATCATTAACATATATTTTATCATCACAATGCAACATTCCATTGGTCAATGAATACATATATAATAATCATGCTGTCAAATAATAAAAGTTTTGAAATGAGAAAAATAAGCCATTCTGTCAGCAGAGAGAAATGGAACCCTGAGAAATCCTGGAAAATATGAATCCCAGAAGAGAATATATTACCATGATAATGATTTATCCTGAAAACAATACATATACATATGTTCCAGGCATGTGGCTATTTTCTGGGAAAATAGATATAATTAAATCATCACCATACTTGCACCTAAAATAGAGATTGAAGGTTTACATTCAATTGAGTAAATCATTGCAGAACACCACACTGGGCATGACAACAAAGGCAGAAAAGTAGCTGAGAGAGCACAGAACAGGGAGGCATTACTCTAGAATGCTGAGAAAATTATAAAGATTAGCAGTTGACACTGGAAAGATTGGAATGGATGGTTGGATTGATGGGTGGGTAAATGGATAAATAGGATGGTATGAAGCACACATATGCAGAATGCTGCATCAAATATCATATTCTGAGAATATAACAAGATTTCTCAAATGAAAGGGAGGAGTCTGGCACTATGGTCAGTGTTGTGCCTGAACATGATAGAATGAAATGGAGTCCTCAGAATATCAAATTCCTGAAGCAAGAAGTAAATCTATGGGTCCTATGATAGAACCAAAGAACTTAGGAGCTTTTCAAAACTACAAGTTCGTGGTAGTTATTCCCAAAAGACGTAATTTAATAGTGGTAAACCATGTCAGCCAAACTCTGCTGATAGGGTATTTCAAGTTACAAAATAGAATACACATTATAAAAGGAGTCAAGGGTAAATCTTTAAAAAGGAAAAACAATCTAAAACATCCTAAGCAGATAAATGCTTTTCTTATAGGGTTTTGCCTGTCTGTTTTTATAAGTCTGTTTCCTTAGTTTTCAATGATGAAGTTTAAACCAATTTAATTTTCATAGTGGAGTATGTAGCTGTCTGTCTCTTCCCTGAAGTCACATATTCTTGAGTGTGTATACATGCACTTATATGTATTTGTCCTAGACACTGAGTCCCCTGTATAGTAATACAAACATAAAATTGATATATTTGTTAGAATGCTATTCAGAATTACATTTTTTGATAAATACTAGTTAATTGGTTTTTTAAATAAGCCTCCTTCCCTGAGACAATGAAGATTCAGTCCCAAGTGAGCAGTGATAACACTGAAAATGCACAGCACAACAGTGTTTACTGAGCATTTATTAAGTGCCAAATGATGGTGTCAACTCTTCACAGATGATCTCACTTAATTCTTACTAATGGTTCACAGTCTGAAAGTGTCAAATTTTGTGTCTAATACACAGTGGGGGTTTTTTTTTGCTTTAAATTTAGCATTTTTACATTCCACATCTCTAAATGTTGTGTTTAAAGTGGGTCATTGAGCTTCTGATTTCTCAGATATCTCCAGTCTTCTCAAGCTGCTTAGGTTCCTTTGGAATGTGGGCTTTCGTGAGTTCTCATAGCAAAAACTGTTGAGTAGAATATGTAATGAATGAGCCATCACCTTCTTTGCTCTGCCTTCAGAACTGCAGCAGTTTCAGTAGTGTTAAAAACTGCATGGTATTGGCACAGGGACAGGCAAGTGGACCAATGGAATAGAATTGAAAACCCAGAAATGAATCCACACACCTATGGTCACTTGATCTTCAACAAAGGAGCTGAAAACATCCAGTGGAAAAAAGATAGCCTTTTCAACAAATGGTGCTGGTTCAATTGGAGGTAAGCATGCAGAAGAATGCGAATTGATCCATTCTTATCTCCTTGTACTAAGCTCAACTCCAAGTGGATCAAGGACCTCCACATAAAACCAGACACACTGAAACTAATAGAAAAGAAACTGGGGAAAAACCTTGAGGACATGGGCACAGGGGAAAAGTTCCTGAACAGAACACCAATAGCTTATCCTCTAAGATCAAGAATTGACAAATGGGATCTCTTAAAATTACAAAGTTTCTGTAAGGCAAAAGACACTGTCAAAAGGACAAAACGACAACCAACAAATTGGGAAAAGATCTTCACCAACCCTACATCCGATAGAGGGCTAATATCCAATATATATAAAGAACTCAAGAAGTTAGACCCCAGGGAACCAAATAACCCTATTTAAAAAATGGGGTACAAATCTAAACAAAGAATTTTCACCTGAAGAAATTCGGATGGCCGAGAAGCACCTTAAGAAATGCCCAACATCATTAGTCATTAGGGAAATGCAAATAAAAACAACCCTGAGATTTCACCTCACACCAGTCAGAATGGCTAAGGTTAAAAACTCAGGAGACAGCAGGTGTTGGCAAGGATGTGGAGAAGGAGGAACACTCCTCCACTGCTAGTGGGGTTGTAAGATGGTACAACCACTTTGGAAATCAGTTTGGCGGTTCCTCAGAAAACTGGACATGAGACTTCCGGAGGACCCTGCTATACCTCTCCTGGGCATATACCCAGAGGATTCCCCGGCATGCAATAAGGACACATGCTCCACTATGTTCATAACAGCCTTATTTATAATAGCCAGAAGCTGGAAAGAACCCAGATGTCCCTCAGTGGAGGAATGGATACAGAAAATGTGGTATATTTACACAATGGAATACTACTCAGCAATTAAAAACAATGAGTTCATGAACTTTTTAGGCAATGGATGGAACTGGAAAATATCATCCTAAGCGAGGTGATCCAATCACAAAAGAATACACATGGAATGCAATCATTGATAAGTGTATATTAATTAGCCCAGAAGCTCTGAATACTGAAGACACAATTTCATATCGAACAATTCCCATGAAAAGGGAGAAGAGGGCCCTAATCCTGGAAAGGCTTGATCCAGCATTGAAGGGGAGTACCAGGACAGAGAAAAGGGAGGGGGAAAGATAGGAGAATGGATGGAGAGAAAAGGAGTTATGGGACATATGGGGAGGGGGGAACTGGGAAAGGGGAAACCATTTGGAATGTAAACAAAGAATATAGAAAATAGAAAATATATCTACAAAAAAAAAAAAAGAACTGCAGCAGTTTAAGGGCAGGAAGACATGCTAGCCAAGGGTGAAGATGGGCGGAAGGAAGCCCACCAAAAGGAGAAAAAGCTGAGGAGAGAAGTTAGGAGGGAAGAGGAAGAGGCAGGTTGGCTGTCTTGTTCTCCCAGAGACAGAAAAGTCCTTAATCCCCAACTGTCTTTGTTTTCTTCAGTTTCCAGACATCCGCATGTTACTTTTTGATTTTGTAATGACAAAGTGTGATTTAAGAAGTCAATAATTGAGCACATTTTAGATTGATCCATTATAAAAAAAGATTTCATCTATAAGCACAACAACAGTAAAGAAGTTAGGCCTCACAGAAGAGCTTCAAAGGCTTAGAGAATCTTTATCTCTGCTGGTTGCTATACCTGGTTGTATCTGCATAAATATATAAATATAGAGATAAGTAATGTATCTCCTTAATTTTGGACAAAGTAGAGCCACTTGAATAATTTTATATGTGTTATTGCATGAACTGTGCTTTTAAAGATGCATTTTAGTGTTCCCTTCAGCTTAACACATGTTAATAAAAGGTTATGATTCAGAAAGGAGAGTGGTAAAATATCTTCCATTATTGACCACATTCAGGTGAAATAGTCAGGCAAATTGGAGAATGGAACTAAATTATTTGAGGTGGCAGCCTTAAATCTACCATTATATTATGCCTTCTGATGAAACACAATTGTGTTTTAGTTACATAAAATTATAAGGAGTTAATAATTGAATAGTGAAAGATACACTAATTACATGGACCATAAAGGAACGTACTTACCAAAATGAAAATTTTATTAGCAGCATTAAGCATCTATGCCAGTCTTTTAGAAGAATATGACTAAATGCCCATCAATGATCAATGTGCTTTCCTAAATGCTTATTTAAAAACAACCAAGATATTCCCAAATCTTTTCATTTTAAATTTCCTATTTACAATTTTTTCTTTAATCTCTTGTTTTGAAGGCTTTATGTAGGAGTGCTAATTAATGTTAGGATTTTTAACTGATATATTTTGGAAATATTACACATGTGTGCATGTGTGTATGTGTGTGTATGTGTGTGTGTGTGTGTGTGTGTGTGTGTTACATTTGAAATCATGCTTGAAGAAACATTTCCTGGCAGGCAGCCAGCACTGTCACTGTAACATACAGCCATGACCAACTAAGTTACTTCTTTCTTAAAAGCTTCCTATCCCAGTGGTTTACCCATGCCTAATGTTTAAAAGTACCTATACAAAAATATGCCTACCAATTTGTCTTTTAACAATAAGAAGATGAAGTAAAAATAAACAAACAAACAAAAAGTCAGGCAGTGGTGGCACACACCTTTAATCCCAGCAATTGGGAGGCAGAGGCAGGTGGATTTCTGAGTGTGAGGCCAGCCTGCTCTACTGAGTGAGTTTCAGGATAGCCAGGGCTACACAGAGAAACCCTGTCTCAAAAACCAAAACCAACCAACCAAACAAACAAAAAACAAAACAAAAAACAGTGAGAAGATGCCATAGGAAGCGCACATGGAAGTGTCTAGACATTTCAATTAACATCATTTAGTTTTTTGCTCCTACACAGAACTAACCTCTCTTGGCTATCTTAGGCTGACTGTGTGTTACTTTTTGATTTCTTCATCTCTTGTTTTTTTCTCTTTTTTATTTAAGTCTTGATTTGGGTTTCACCAGTAGTCTCTGTGTCTCTTTTTAACAGGGTAGGGGTGGCATTCACATACACCACTATGGAAGTCAGAAAAAGACTTGCCAAAGGGCAGATTAGTTTTCCAAGATCCGAGAAGACTGAAGCAAAGAAGGGGCTTCAATTTGATGTTAGAGCAGAGTGGAGGAGATGAGCTGGGTGTCCCAGGGGTCCACAGACAGCATCTATTTATTTGTGCTGTGTCCTTCCAGATAGTTCTTGTTATTTTATCTCGTGAAGAAAGAGGGGTCATTTCTTAATTTCATATTCATTTTTGTTAGTTTACACATTTAATGATCTCTCTGTTAGGGGGTCGTGTTTGACACATGGAAGCAGATACCAGGGAGGAGAACAACACTTTGCTGTCACTGAGCATGCCACAAGCAGGTCAGACACTGCAGAGTGACGGCAATCCTGAAAGTGTTCAGAAGGTTGTCCATTTACTCCTTCACTCTAAATGTACAGAGTCCACCTAATCTTTCTTCTGACCTTGCCTTCTGCAATGGCTGTGACCCATTGTTTGCCATTTACTCTCTCCTCCTCAGTACCTGAGTCTCTGCTTGCCACCCTTAGGTGTGAATGCCACAAGAGGAAGAGAATCGCCAATTCTGAGATGTGGCTACAGAACTATGTCACTCTTCCATTCAGAGTATTTTGTCAGAGTCAGTGTTAAAGATTTTGACATAGAGAGTTCTGAATCCACACAGGAGAGAAGATAACTCCACCATACAGAAATAAGTTTTATGAAGGATGCCTGCTAGTATGTGCCATGCATAATACCTTTTTGAAGGTCCGCACAGAAAAAGTAATAATTACATACTACTTAAGCATATGTTCTTATTAATCCATAATTAGAGACACAGTGGTAGTACTGTGAATAGGAGAGCAAAGCATGCAAAATACCTACTGCTACTTAATATTTTCATTACCCTTCCTTGACTTTCCTTAGAGGGATGATAAAGGTGGCTGTATGGATAGGAATGATAGCCAGTACTGTTTGGCTCAATACCTCTCATGTGTTGCCAAACATATCTTGTTTCTGAAAGCCTGACAACTGTTCTGCAAGGCAGATTTTCATTTTTCATTTTACATTAACAAAACCTAAGAACACAGGTTAATTAACTTGTCTAAAAGTCACAACTCAGTCATGATTTAAACTGGGTGTCTCCAATTCTGAGATGTGGCTACAGAACAATCAAAAGGACAAGGTAGTCCATGAAAGAGCCCAAGGTGGAAGCCACTTGGTGAGGCACTGTGCCTGCCGCTGTGAACTTTGCTGGCAGCATTCCTGCCCTCTGAGAGCTCTGCCTGTCATAGAAAGGGCACCTAAGCTAGGAAAGAAAGCAGGGCACAGCAGGTGATAAATGTTGGTGACAACTTCAGGTGCTAAGAAAGTCAAACGTTAGAGGGATTCATTGGCTTTAAGATTTCAGAATGGCCTTTTGAGGGAAGATATTTTATCTATAAGTTGAAAGAGGACTTGGCTAAATGTGCTGTGGGTAGCAAGCAGAGAGAAGTGCGTTAGGCATACGGGAAGACCTGGTGCCCTTATTTCAACAAAGCAGGAATGTCATAGGTAGGAATTGAATTCCAAATGGGGAATGGACATGGTAGACACTGGAGAGATGGAGGCCCTCGGAGCCACACTGTTTGAAGTCTTGATGTGGAGGGGTTGACATTGGATCTGTGATCTGCATTCTCCCTCAGTCTAGTCTGTGGCACACAGATGGAAGAGGAGTGCACTCAAACAGAAGGAGGCTTCTTTAGGAATTCTGCAGGTGAGGAAGAAGTGGGTGTGTCTGTCTATAAAGGGTATAGTTGCCTTGGGAAGAAAAGCCATGATTTTATAGTTAGGAGCCTAAGAGTTATCAGGTTGCTTGTGTGTTGGTTGGATCAAGAATAGTTTTTTGTCTTGTTTTCTAAATTTAAAAAATAACTACATTTACCATTTAAAAGGACATTTTCTTGTAAGATCCAACTACTGATATATGTCCAATGAGCTCAAATCATAACTGTTGAAACAAAAGAGAAGGCAATTTCCTCACCAGGGAGCTTTCCTAGAAGGCCTTAAGTTAACATCCCATTCATGTAACAGGATTCCAAGCTTGGTGGGTTTGGGTGTTTATTTTAATCTTGTATTGTCATTAGCAAGTTTGCTACATGAGTTACCCTTGGGTATGCGGTGGAAATGGCTTTCTATCGCTTTCTCTTTGTGTCTTTCTATTTTAAGGATTTAGGGTATTATGCCTGAGTGAATTGGTTCACAGGGATTTCACTTACTCACTATGTGCTGCTGTGCTTTTGTTCTGTGTCTGGCTACGCCACATACCTCCTGAATAGCATGCTCACTCAGAGGTCACATGATGCAGGGGGTACATAGGTGCCAGCTTTTCTTTCTGCCTGGGCGGTGTGTGGTGCACAGAAAGCCACTGGAACTATAAACTCTAATTTCTCAATCAAGAATAGTTAGGAAACCAGAGTTCTGCATTTTCATTAACACAGGGCCCTGCATGCCAGCTCAGCTTACTACCTGCTAAGCCTCCTAGGTCTTTTAGAGAATGTGCATTGGCAGTTTTCCAGTCTCACAAAGGCTCATAAATAACTGCCTTTCATATGAAATGTATTTGGTTTGGCATATTGACACTGGAATACATTATTCTTTTAGCAGTTGAACAAATTAAAATGAAATGATGGCTCCGTCTTTTTCAGTGTAATAAAATGAGCATAATTGGGTTACTATCTTTATCTGGCAGTCAGGAATTAGATAGTGTGCCCAGTTGCCCTGTAGGACATTTACACATATCCTATTCCTGTTGTTGTGATGATGTTCCCACATACTAACAATTAGGAGAGAGAATGATCAACCAAGATGACTGCAGCCATACTATTGGAGTTGATTATCTTTCAAAATCCTTATGATTTGATCTTGGATACAGCCGTGGATTTTTGTTGCTGTTGTTGTTTAATGATTTCTTAAAACTCAAGGTCATTCTAATATGTGGCCAAAATTGAGAGTTCCAGTGTTCCCTGTTCTGGTGTCAGTGAGAAATCTCTTCTAATGACATTCTTGTTAAATGTCCTTATTTTCCTCTGTCTTTTGTTCCTTAAGCCTGCTTCACAACTTGGTAAGGGTATGGGCTAGCAGAGTAAGGAAATCATTGAACATTAAGAAGAGTGAGAAGAGTATGACGCGATGGCTTTACTTTAGACTTACACTTGATATGACCCGATATCCCTGCAGTGATGTTCAGAGTGACTTCAAGCTACTATGTAAGAGAATCAGATTGTCCACAAGCTTCTCTGGTGTTTTCCTATTTGCCCCTGTAAGGTGGCCAGTTGATTAGCAAATCATCACAGGCATCTATATAATAATGATAATCTCTTTACACAGGGTTTATGAATTTACCTTTAACTGGAAGTATATTTGTTTCATTTTATACTATGAAATTGATTTTAATACTTAGTTGCATATTCAGTTTTGTATTCATCAGCTAGTACATGGTTATTTCCTAACTTTGAATATAATGAAAACAGGATGTATCAAAATGAAATCTGACATCATGAGTGTCATAGAAGGTTTAGATGTCAACGTTCTGACCACCTCTTTATAAAATGAAGTTCTTTCTTATAAACTCAATAGATTTTGGTTAAAGTATGAAAGGACGACTTAGGTTGTTTTAAATCATCACATGTACTTCTAAAGCTCTAGGAAGCCATGATAGGATCCAATGAGAACAGGAGGCATCTTTCACTTTAAATAAATCATTGTTTAAAAATAATGTAATGTCTTGCAAGGAGCCCTTGAGCTAAAGTGTGTCTAACTAAAACCATAAATGGCCACGCCTGTATTCCCAGGACTTGTGAGGCAAAGGCAGGAAGATCTTAAGATAGAGTTCAGTTGAGAGGGCTTCTCTTCTCTTCTCTTCTCTTCTCTTCTCTTCTCTTCTCTTCTCTTCTCTTCTCTTCTCTTCTCTTCTCTTCTCCCCTCCCCTCCCCCCCCTCCCCTCCCCTCCCCTCCCCTCCTCTTCTCTCCTCTCCCCTTCCCTTCTCTTTTCTTCCCCCCCCCCCATGAGCTGCACAAGAAGATTCTGTGTAGAAAAATAAAACCAAACAAAATATCAAACAAACAAACAAAAACAAAAAAACAGAAACACCCACATGGAGTGGACAGAATAGGGAAGTGAATTTACTCAAAACGTCATTTTTAAGTATTTCTCAAATATGATACATATTTAAAATAAATTTTGGTCTATATGTCCCTTTTAAATATGGTAGATGTGATTTTATGAACATTATACTCTCTGAAGCAATGAGCTATCATTCACAAAAGCCCCCCCCCTTCAGCCTTTGATGTTGTCCACCCTTTGCTGAGACTGTGATATTATTTGGAGTTAAGCTATGCTTTACCATCAGAAACCCATGTTTTTGGCAAGAATTTTTTTCCAAGTTGGTATTTAAAAATAAAGTGAGGAAAGCAGTTGTACTTAGGCTGTTTTCTAGGAAATTGTTTAGCTAAAACTAAGCTATCACAATGTTTTGTAAAAAATAAAATCTTTCATAAGGAAAATTTAAGTCAGCGACTTGAGATTTTGGTATAAAATCAGCTTTAGCAAATGAATAACCACACTGTAGTTTTCTTCATAGAACTAAGGCATGCGCTCTTGGGGGCTTTTGGTGGTTATTGCCATCAGCGCCTGTGTACAAACTGTTGCGCCCATCTCCCACCCATGGTATCGTGCAGTGCTACAAGTAAATTCTAAGTTGATTTTCATTGCATGCTCACTGCACAGTCAATCTGTGTCTTTTAACAACCTCAGCTCGGGCTGTCATTCCATTCCACTTGAACAAATTTTCTCAGTTTATAAACTGGAAAGTAAAACTTTAGTCCTTGCAAGCTGTATCTTCTTAAAGTCTGTTCGCACAGTCCAACCAGTGAAGAAATGCATGGTGACAGACAGTCACTTAGTCCCTGGCCAGGTCCCAGTTGAGTCTGTGCTGTTGATGTTGCTACTATGGAGTTATATGGTAATACACAGTAAAAATAGAGACAAAAGGAATGGACTCTTGCTGATTGAAGACTGCATTAGTTTTCCATCCCCGTTGATCTCCCGAAGCTTTGATTGTCCCCATTTTACACTGTTTAAGACTAAAATCAAACACTATTTTTTTTCCAATCATGCATAGTGATACTTCCTTTTCCTGTATTTGTTAAGATTAATTTTTTTTCCCGCAAATCCCAGGAAACCTAAAATAATGATGGTTTAACAAGGCAAAAATTTAGCATTTTATCCTCATGTCAAATTACTATCAGGTATAAGGAGACCAGAGCGTGGCACAGTGGCTCCCTTGACATCAGGAATGTTAGCTCTGGACACTGAGCACACACAGTTTTATTTTTCATGATCAAGATAATTGGGGATAATCACAGGCACCCCAAGCAAAACCAAAAAATGAATGAGAGAACCCCTAATGTTTGGTTTTCTTTATAAATCCATATGTCTCTTCTGCTTAGGACTGAATTTCAGAACAAACTTTAAATTGGAGGAAAGCTTAGAACTCTACCATCCCCAAAACATGATTTTATTTGGTGGTTTTTGTTGTTGTTGTTGTTGGTTTTTTTTTTTTTTTTTTTTTTTTTTTTTTTTTTTTTTTTTTTTGCTAAGGCGTTGGAGCTCAGTGATTATCAGGGTATGCAAAAGCAGATTATATTACATCGATTAAAAAAAGTATATGAGGAATGGCCAAGAAGAAAGAACAAGCACATGCATTCATATTGCTTTTTGATAGAGAAGAAAAGAGTCAATACAGGCCAAGCTGGTAAGATATTTTGAATTATTGATAGTTCTGAGATTTGGCTTTAAAAGGTGAATCATATAGACCAAAATCCAGGAAAAAATGTGAATAATTTTGTTATTTGGAAAAGCCCAAATTTCATCTATATTGTAACTTAACTGACACCTTTATTTATTTAAAAAACCTGTAAAGAGAAGATTTATATTTGATCCGCACAGTTAAACTAGAATTTGTGAGCAATTATAAAATTTGAAGGGCTTGTCTTGTGATCGGCCATATTGCGCGTGGTGTCTTATTTAAAGACTGTTCAGAATTCATTCTCAAGTCGGTAAGCAGTAGAAAATGGAGAGGTGATTGAGGCTGCACATTTCTCATTGCTAACCAATCAGCTCAGAGCAGGATGGCCGAAATAGGCACAGCTGGTTCTCTGCACACAATTCTGTAATTTGTACTAGACAAAGTTAGAAAGACTTCCCTCTGCTTCACCTGCTGGGTCTGAAGGATTTCCTTCTGCGGACTCACACTGCAGACGGCTGGCAAATCAGGCTGGCTGTCAGTTGGCGGTATCATCTGTCCTTCTGTGGCCTCTCCGCGGGGCTTGGTGGGGCTTCTCACAGATGGAAAGCTGATTTCTAACGAGAATCTTCCTGAAGATTCGAATTCTATGAAGAAAGGTCCCAATGCACAAATACTTACCAGCTTCCATTAGTATCTCCTTGGCCAAAGTCTGAGAGAGAGAGAGAGAGAGAGAGAGAGAGAGAGAGAGAGAGAGAGAGAGAGAGAGAGAGAGAGGAGATTGTGAACAGAGAAATAGCAAGGCATGTGGTTTATCAGAGACCATCAGCATAATCGCCTGCCAAAGCATCTTCTAAGATGGAAACATATGGGTACTACTTTTTTGAGCTCCTGCCATGCGCTAGTCACTGTCTTTAATCACAGAATTGGCTCAGAATGAAGGTGTCACCGATTTGATTTACCAAATAAGAATAAGAAAGGTTAAAAATGTTTTAAATGACCCGCATGAGGTCCCATGGCTTCTGCATTGTGAGGCCTTTTATTTCAGTCCTGCTGTCCGAGCCTCCACCTTCCTCTCACCTTGTTCCTCACGCACTACGTTTCTAACTTCGAGTAAACGGTAGCCGCGGCAGGTGTGGATGGATGCCTTGAGCGCCTTTACTCTAAAGCATGAGAAAGTCTTGGCACACACTAAGATCGTAGCATATTAAGCACAGGGAAAGAGGTTTCTGGACATTGGAATTAGTCATTTGCAGCTCCTGTACCCAGGGAGCCATGTCAGAAAGCCATGGAAGTGAAGTGCGCCAAGGAATCGGTGCCCTCTCTTCCTTGACACCAGTGTGCTCTTTCCTATTAAAGGAAACCAACCAGAGATAACATCATTTCAAGTGCTTCCTAGAAAGGCCCCCTATCTAATACGTTCCCCCTGGAATGGAGTTTAAGAACAAGAGCACAACAAACATGCTAATTTCTACTGCTTTCTAATTGGCAGATGACAGGGGGTACACACTTCTTCAGAATCAGCTTGGGTTGGGCACATGGCTGTGAAATTCCCATCTTTGTAGTTAAAACAGCATCAAGATTGTCCTTTTCTTCAGCTTGGAAGATTAACGTTCATCTTCAACATGTGAGCAGTTAGTTAACTTATCAAATCATTCGATTAATGAGATAGACTTGTCAGGCCACACAGAAATAGCTGAGTCATTTAAATCTTTTAATATGAGCCAATTTCCACAATAACCTGTTTCATTCATGGCCTTGGCGTTTAAATGCTCCATCATTAGTGACCTGGTGTTTGGGCTTGTCTGAGAGGAGAGCATCGTTGTGCTAAGCAGGGCTCATCATAGATTATAGGTTTTGAACGGGATGTCGTTACACAAAAGCCTGCCCTCCTTTTTGCCTCAAGTTCACTAATTAGACCTTCACCTTGTTTCCACAAGCAAAGGCTAAATTCCAGCAAGAAATCGGTCTTTCTAATGCCACAACTGGGATCGTACTGACGAGCCAGCAGCCTATCATTAGCAATACAGATGTGGAACTAAGATGAAGCATATTTGGGTTTGCCGGAGACAATAAAAGCAAAGGCTGCTTTGAAAACCAATAAAACACTGAACTTGATAGAAAGAGAAATTCATTGAGTGTATCACCCAGCAATAGCTCCCTTCCCCTGGTGATGAAATACAGGCAGCAAACGATCAGAAATAAACACCAGATAGTTAAAGAAGAAAGGAAGCATGTTTCAACCCACAACACCCCTGCACTGAATTCTGAAGAATCCAATTGCTGATATTCCTGAAGAAATACATGTATTATTATACCATGGGGGTTTAGAGTAATCATAGTATATCATGCTAATGTCCCTAACAGAATTCCTCCTGGATTTGCCTTGGTTAATGTCATCTATTTTGATGGGTATTTTCAATTTGTTTTAAAATGTCATTTGTATTACTTGCATAATTCTTTTGCTCTGTTTTTTTCCCCCTTTCATTTTCTTTTCTTACAGAAGTTACTGTTCATTTTCAAATTACTCCAGACCCTAATAGTCTATTTCGCTCTGGGCAGAATTTGTGTATCTATTGAATTGCATTCTGTTTTGTTGAATTTCCTTCAGTGAGTGTCTCTCCAAGAGCTTCTTTCAGTGGCAAAGCATTAAACGACTCTTTCAGGGCCTTTGGGCTGCATTTGTCATGTACCCATAATCAACCCCGTACTACGCCAAATGTCCTAATTAATTCACTGTGCGATCCTGTTTAAATATTTATGAATGTGACTAGTTGAAATGCTGATATGCACGTTATTACTGGCCTTAAAAGAAATGATTTTTTTCCTGGTAGTGTTATCAGTTTTAAGAATTCAGATTTGAAACATTTTGGGTTAGCAATTTCAGTGGCAGCATCATGTTAATGGAGTCCTGGAAGCTGCTGGCATTAAGATGAGTAAATTAGGAAGTCAACACTACTTATTTAGGTCCATTAGGATAAAATAGTAGGAGAGCCTGGACTAACAAAAATCAATCCAGCACACAGAGTGCACATTTATCAGGACTTAGTTACGATGGCCGGGGCCATCCACACTGTTTCTTCTGACAAAGAATGCTACATTAGTGTCCTCAAGGCCTTGGACATTGTGACATTGACCGTTTTGGAACAACTTTGTGACAGCCAGGAAACCACCAGAGACCACTCCAACTACATGCAAAAAAAAAAAAAAAAAAAGTAATGGCATCAAATGACTTCTTGAATTGTTTATTGATAGCATCAATAACTGTCAATTTGCACCCTAGTTTCTCTCCCCTTCTAAGCAGTTGCATTAAAGCAGGAATTTGTAACCATTGTATTGAATATTTGAGCAAACTCTCTACAGTCCCCACATGATAGCAGTGTAGTTTGATTTTAAGTGTATGTTCCAAGTATGGCAAGAATAGCATAGCGAGTCCTATTTTACAATGGCTTCTATGGAGATAGGACCTCCTCTGGGACTTTGAACATTGTCACATATCCAGCATCATACACTAAAGCTTATGCCATTGACTACAGTTATATGAAAGCAATTTTAAATTTAATTTTGATCTTTTTTTTTTCAACACTCGAATAGACCACAAATGTTTTTCAAATAGTAAAACTAATTTTCGGCTTCATTTTATTTTTATGTGAGCCTACTTTTTCTGCCAAAAGAAAGTGCTAGAGGGATGTGTTCCTTACTGTGTTTGATCTTCAAAACCATTGGCCTTCATTATTTAAAATGTTGAAGGTTAGCTATTTAATATTACATGTTCAATAATCAATTACCATTTTAATAAACATTTATATATTTGTTAGTCTAATTCAAAATATGTAGCCATTTCATTTTTTTGCCTTCTGTAGAATATTTACATTCAAATGCAGTATTACTCTTCTTTGTGGGCATTCTAAGATTCCGAGATTCACAACTGTATCCTGAAACACCAAGTGACAGTAAATTATTTACATGTATTTTCTATATAATTATGCAAATATAACATATTTTCTACCTTACCTAGGTACTTCCTAAGCACTGGGACCATAACTTCTAAGTTTTGAAGTCTACCTCCCAATTGGTATATATTTCCTTCTTGGTCCTCAAATATTTACAGGTTAATTGCTATGGTTCTTAATAAACTTATCTTGACATTTCTCTCTTTATTAAATCAAGAACTGTCCATACTTTCACGGATGCATTTCATAACTACTCTATGCCATGGCTAAACTCTTAGTATTACTATTCTTGGACTTTGGAGTCTATGATTTGAATCTAAATTTTTATGAGTTGACTATAATTATTTTTAGGATTTGAATCTATGAATGCTTACAGGCTCATATGTATCTAGCTGTTGTCGCTCTTTCAGAAATTAGTGAAAAAATGAAGTGGGACCTGAATGTAAGAATCAAGTCACTAGGATCATGCCTTTGAACATTAGATCTGGTCCTGGTCCTAGGTCCCTCTGATCCCTTGTCACTGTGAGGTAAGCAGTTTCTTCTACTTGTTCCTGCCATCATGATGGTTCTGTCTTGCCTCAGAGCAGCAATCATGGACCAGCTGGCTGTGGTCTGTAACCACGAGTCTAAGCTCATATCCCCTTCTTTTAGAGTTTCTCTTGTGCATTCATCACAATAGTGGAATGCAACACACAAAAAAGTCATCTCTTTATAGTTGATTTTTGCTCTTTTTTTAAATTAATTATTTTATTTATTTACATCCCAAATGTTGCCTCCTTCCCCACTTGTGAAGTTCTTCCCCCATTACCCTTTTTGCCTCTGAGAGGTTTCTCCTCTGTATGCCTTACCTTGAGGCATTAAGTCTCTATAGGATTACTTGCATACTCTTGCACTGAGACCAGACAAGGCAGTCCTCTGTGGCATACATGCTGGTGGCCTCAGACCAGCCCATGTATGCTCTTTGATTGGTGTCTCTGTTTTTGTGAGCTCCCAGGAGTCCAGGTTAGTTGACCCTGTTGGTCTTCCTATGGGGTTGCTATCCCCTTGAGTTCCTTCAATCCTTCACCTAACTCTTGCATGGGAATCCCTGATCTCAATCTAATGGTTGGCTGTATTTATCTGCATCTGTCTGTCAACTCTTGGTAGAGCCTCTCAGATGACTGCCATACTAGGCTTCTGTCTGCAAGCACAACATAACATCAGTAATAGTTCCAGAGACTGGTGCTTCCCCATGGGATGGATCCCAAGTTGGGCTGGTCACTGGTTAGTCATTCCTTCAGTCTTTGTGCTATTTTTCTTCCTGCATTTCTTTTATACAGGAGCAGTTTGGGTTTGAAATTTTTATAAGTGGCTTGGTGTCCCTATTCCTCCACCAGCAGTCCTGTCTACTAGAGGCTGTCTTTTCAGGTTTCATATCCCCACTGTTGTGAACTTCAGCTAAAGTCACCCATATTGAGTCCTGAGAGCCTCCCCCATCCCAGTTCTTTGGGAGTTTCTAGCGGTCCCCTGACCCCTACTTCTGGCAGCTGCATATTGCCATTCAATTTCCTGGCCCTCTAGGCCTCTCTCCTGCCTCCCCCATACCCAATTCTGCCCCCTTTTCCTTCCCCCACCCAGGTCTCTCCTTCCGCCTCCCATAATTATTTTGTTCCCTTTTCTAAGTGGGATTTAAGCATCTTTACTTGGGCCTTCCTTCTTGTTAAACTATATGGTCTTTTGAGTTGTATCATGAGTCCTTTTGGGTATGGATTACCTCATTCAGGATGATATTTTCTAGGTCCATCCTGCAAATTTCATGATGTCCTTGTTTTTAATAGCTGAATAATATTCCATTGTGTAAATGAATCTCATTTTTTATATCCATTCTTCAGCTGAGTGACATCTGGGTTGCTTCCAGTTTCTGACTATTATAAATCAGGCTGCTGTGAACATAGTAGAATATATATCCTTGTGCTATGGTGAAACATCTCTTAGGTATAAGTACAGGAGCAGTATAGCTGGGTCTTCGGGTAAAACTATTTCCAATTTTCTGAGGAACTGCCAGATTGATTTCCAGAGTGGTTGTAAAAGTTTGCAATTGTACCAGCAATGAAAGAAAGTTCCCCCTTTTCCACATCCTTGCCAGCCTGTGCTATCACTTGAATTTTTAGTCTTAGCCATTCTGATTGGTGTAACATGGAATCTCCATCATTTTGATTTGCATTTCTCTAATGGCTAAGGATGATTTTTGCTCTTATTTTCCCATACTCATTCTTCTTTTGCAGATAATTTTGCCTAAAGTAAGAGGTACTATTACTTAAAATAAGAATTTCTTGACTATGGACAGTATGATACTTGATTTGATAGCCAAGATATTTACTAATTAATGGGTTGGTATCATAGATAGCATGAATATATTAGACAAATGTAGGAGTCATACCTCAGGTAGAACGCATAGTTACATGTGCAATTTCATTATGCTTTCCAGAATGTGGTTAAATTTTAAAAGTTTTATTTGCTTATTTTTGTAATTTTTCCCCTAATTTTTTATGATTTTTATTTTTACTTAAACTATAGTAAATAAAACCATGTGTAAAGGGAAAGTGGGACTACTGTAGGTGCAGGATATGCTATACTCTAGTCCTATATAATAAAATCTACTTTTTTGTTTTTCCTTTTAGTAATTTCATATAATAAAATCAGCATATGTTAGTCAGTAAGGTTATATCAGGAAAGTGTGATGAGGAGAAAGAAGATGACATTTGGTATTACTGTGGGAAGGTCCTCCTGCTGATTGCTCCTGTCTCTTCAGACATTTATGTTTTCCTAGGCATGTATGTTTGTCGGTATGTATGTTTGGGTAGACTGTTACAAATAGACCACTGCCAGAAATAAGTCATTATGGCCTATCTTAAATCTGAAGTGAGCTTAGAGATCCTGAAAGAAGCGCCGGTAAGAAGCAGGGCTGGACCCCTCTCCTCCCTTTGGCACCCTCAGTATAAAGAAGTTACAGGCATTTCTTTTACAACACTAGTCAGAAACGGAGACAACCTCAGGCCTCAGAATGTTCATTAGATAAGTCCTGTGTCCTGAACCATCATGATGGGGAAACTGCGGATGAAGTTGGCTAGGGGAGCACGGAGATTATAATTCTCTTGGGTAGCAGTTTATGGGAAAAAAGGGCAAGGATTTTTCAGGAACTTTAAAAAGATCCTATCATCTCCTGCCACTTTCATTATTTTTCTAGACAGACAACACAAGGGAGAAAAAATAAAAATGGTTTCACTTCCGTTCTCCTCTTGAGTTATCAACCAAGTGAGGGTGTTGTTTCTCACAACCAGTTTTGTACCAGTCCAGTTTACAGATGTGTGGTTAACATATTTACAGAGTTAATAAGCTAATGTTGGTATTGAGGACTATTCTGAACTATTTTAAGAATAAATATTGTTTTGTCAATCACTCCTGAACTTGCAATTTCTGCGAAAGGCTACATGTATGTCATCAGCCCATCATTAGTATGTCCTTTATATAATGCCTGCTGTCTTTAGTATTAACTGAGATGGAGTGGTCATTCATTTCTTCAGTCTGTCAAAACCATTTAAGTGCCTAATCTACATTAGACACTGGGCAAGATCCAGGAAGCAGTAGTGATGGAAGACAGATGACCAGTGCATAGAGGGTGCAGATGAGTCTGTAATAAATCATTGTATAAATGCCTCCCCACTGGAGTTTGTCTTGTGAAAGAAAAATTAAGTTATGAACATGATCTATCATTAGGAGTCAGGGAAGAATATTTAGTACTTGAAAGGTATGACATGGCTGATTTTATTATTCCTAAAAACATTAAACATTATTTTTCTACTGGGAGAGTCTCTGGTTGCTTTGGCATCATCTAAGTTTGAGGTTTTTTTTTTTTCTTTCTACTGTTCTAAACTTTATCTGGCGAGAGTGGGAGGGGAGGTGCTTGGTCTTGTGGAGGCTTGGTGTCCCCAGAAAAGGGGAATGCTAGAGGGATGAGGCAGAAATGGGTGAGTGGGTAAGGGTGAACCCTCTTAGAAGCAAGAAGGGATGGTGTGAGGAGTTTGTGGAGGAGAGACCAAGAAGGGTGCAACATGTGACTCCCATGTACATGCATCATACATGAACATATGTATCCGTGTGCATCAAATTCTAGAAATAGTTTGTTCCAAAAATAATTTCAGTGGATGAATTGAAAATTGATCATCTATCGATCTATATTAGGCAATCATAATTTGGTATGAGTTTCCTGTTAAATTAAGTGAATACACCAATAGATAAGTCCCAAAAAAGCTTTGGTTATTTTAGTTTCTTCATCCAAAGGAGAAACAAGGCAAACCCTGTTGATGCAGAAAGGACCATTTGAAATGCAGTGACTTTTCCGTTTTCTCTTTGCTCAGTGAAATGTATGCTTGGTTGACCAAGATTCAGTGAAACCTCTCATTAGGGCACCACGGTTCATTAGGGCTTAAAGAGGCATCGCTGAGGCTCCAATTGGCCATGCTGTGATCACTGGCCTCTCTGAGTGGCAATCAAGCAACATTATGTTGTGTGCTTTACTTCTGCAATGGTTTTTAATGCCTTGGTGTTTCTTTTAATATTAATGATTTAGCTGTGTGCTATATAAAATATCCACAGGACTTTTAGAGATGGCATCTTTCTGCTTGTAAGTGGAGTTTTAAAAATCAGATTCTTGCAGAGAGAAAAGAAAAATTCAAATACCCAATTGGAATATGATGCTGAATTTATTATTTCCTCATTAAAAGAAGTGTGTTATGTTAGTATTGGTATTCATTGTCTTAAACTGGATGAAATATCTTTGCTTGCACAAAGCACTCGAAAAAAATCAATAAGTAATCTAGATATTTGTTTACTGAATGTCCAACAAGAAGATTGAGAGAAATCATATTCAAAATGTAACAATTTAGTTATAGCCAAATTGAAGTAGGATGGAGTTAATAATCAGGGAGTTACTAGGCAGATGTCTGTCACAGTTAGATCCACAAGGAAAGAGCCTGTTTCTACTTACATGTTTATACTGGGCATAGAGAAACAATAATTTACCATATTTGGACCAGTTGAAGATAATTCCTAGATTCACAAAAAGTTCAGAAGACATACATGCCTGTTCTTTGCTAGCTAAAAGAAGCATACCCTGATAAATAGTGAATTTAATCTTTAGAACTATATTTTCCAAAGTAATTTCTACTAGCTGGTCGATGGTTAGGTTATACAAAATAGGTTCTTATCTCTGCTTACATACAACTGAGTTTCAGGGTGGGTCATTTCAGCTGCTGGCTTTGCTATGACTGGTGACTGTGAATAAGAAAGCCTGCTCCCTTGCCCAGACAGCCTCCCACTGTGTTTGAGGCCTGCCTTTGCTCATCTGTGTTTTCTCACTGGGAGGAACTGGTCACTCTTGTCACCTCTGCACCAGCCATGAGACATAACAAATGATATGCATCTATATTTTTTCGTTGAGAATGATAATCACTCTGACTTCCTACTCAATGGCAAGGTGTGGATAGAAGCACTTCCACACTTGTTTTATGAATAAATGTATGTGCATGGGAGAATTTGCTTTGAGTTAGAGAATATTTATAGTTTTATAGACAAGATTGCCATGAGACATTATCATAAACTGATAAAATATTTAGAGAAAAGGTTTTCTTCTTCTGATATCCTTTTGGAATACTAAAACAAGATTGGCTTGCTTCCCAACCCTCCTCCCTACGGTGAGGTGGGGATGACATCAGACACTTTGGGAATGTTACATTTGTTGCAGATTCTGTGTTAAAGCATGATGCTGTGATCAAAATGCAAGCTCATGCTTCATTGTTTCAATCTTGGGGATGCATCCAGTATGGGTCACCTGAAGACAGTGTTGTAAATAAAGGCAACCAGAGCTAGAGCTGCGGTATACACTTCTCACTCCTGGCCCTGGCCCCTGCTCTTTCTTAGATCTGTAACTATGTAGTGTTCAATGACTTCATTAGGCAGAGGAAGGAAAAGGAGAATATTAGAAACCAACTTTGCACTTCATGATCTTCTATTTTTAAACTAAACATGGTGGAAGAACAAAAGAGGTTATAAGGATGGATGTAGGAAAATGTGTAGAGTCACTGAAATGTCAGTTTGAGGTACCTCAATTTCTATGTCTTCCATATAACATCCCTCCTCACTGCTGCCTCCCACAGGATCTCAGAAAATACCATATATCAAGAATATTTGGAGTTAAGTCTCTATTTCTTTTTTTCTAATACTTATCTCAAGTGGACCCAACACAGTCAGAAAACAGGCCAGTGAGATGGTGCACAATAAAATTATTCTGTTAAAATCATGTATATATTGTCATCATTTGGAAGAAGAGAGGCAGGGTGTATAGCTATCTACTGTTGTTCTTAGTACTCTGAAGTGCCCCCCCCCATTATTTGGGGGAACTTGATTTGGGGAGAAGTAAAACTGTTGACATAGAAAATAATTTCAAGACTAGACAATGTGAGTTGGAATTTAATAAAGATCCTATGGCATAAGGTTTAGCATGAGGGTGAGGGAAGAAGCAGGTACTCAGAAGACCCTTCAATGTTTCCATATAGGTACTAGTAATATATGTACAGGCCCTAAGTCTGAGACATTGCTCTTTTATTACAAAATACCTTTATGGAAAAGAATATTAACTCCATGTTGGTAACCTAAGGCAAAAGTTCATTGTATTGAATTTCTGTCTTCTCAGCGAGTGAGGAGCTTCTGTCTGACAAGAGTGATAGATTCCTTTCCTTTGAATATCCAGATGATTCTCCTCCCTTTGTATCCTGCCTCCTCTGTCTCTTCTTATCACAACACATTTTTAGCTTGCTGTCAGCAAGTTGGGATTCTACATATTGTAGTTAGGTTTCCTCCATAGGGCAGAACCTATGAGGCTCTGGCCTATCAGACTAGGACTTGCATGTAAGTTTAGGTGGAGGTGATTTAAGAAAGTAGAAGTGAAGAAGGATGTGTAGTGAGCCAGACAATTAGGTCAAACCCAAGAAAGGGTGAGTCGGTCAGTGGGTTGCCACTGTGGACCCTCTATGCTATCATATAGAAAACAGCCATAATAGGGGTCTTTCAAAGAACAGTACTCACTTGAAATGTCAATGATGGTAAAAATTTGTTGGATAGTATGGTAATAATTATATTACCATAAACATGGCCAGTATGGCTAAGGAATATAGATCCTAATTTAATTTAAGCACAAGTAGTAAATAAGAACTTGATGGGGTTCCACAGCTCAGAGGTTAAGACATGTTTTTTGAACCACCTGTCTTATATATTATATATTATATTATGCCTAAGGGATGGAGAGCAGGAACCCATTTATTCTTCCCGTCTGCCTTCCAAGGAGGAGGAGATGGCTGCTATAGCTTGGGTAAAATACCTGAGAGAATAAAGGTGAGAGAGACCACAGCTCATAGAAGGCAACACTGCCTCAATGTGAAGAAATCGTCTCCCAAAGCAGGAAGAAAACAGACACGCTGAGGCAATCCTTGAGAGGCAGAGAGTACCTGTGACAGCCGCTGTTGGAGATGAACAAGCACCAACTTCGTACATTCACATCTGTTCTGATCAGTCTCAAGTATCAAAGTTCATGTCAGAAGAGATTTAATTATAGCAATAATTCTGGAGTTCAAAGTTAACGTGTCAAAACTTCTAATGTTTTTTTAATAGTCCTTTTTCTTGTGGAAAAAAATGTAGTCATTTTGACTTTTAAACCACACATGAGGACACACTTGCTTTATTAGAAACAGTATTTCACTCTGTTTTTAATCATGTTTTGAAATGCAAGAAGAAATCACTTTCTGCTTCCTATGCTTATTTCATAGATGTGAACTTGAATCGAGCTTCAAAGACAACAAAGAGGAGCTCGAGTTGTCTCTGATAAGTGCAAAGCATTGCGAACTGCACGATATAAAAAATCGTACATATGGCGACTCAAACTGATAAAGGAGGTCTTGGTTTCAGAAAGTTTGATTTTAAATTTTTCTTTAAGTATCTAAAATAAAAACATCAAATTATCTGAGAAAATTCTTGTCCTAAATATATCTCACAAGCTCTAAAAAAAAAATAAATAAAAAATAAAAAATAAAAAAAACAGGGCTCTTGGCGTATACTGTAAATACGGCTGAGTATTATATTGAAGAATTACTGTACAAATATGAAATCATAAAATTTACTCCTTTTGTATTTCTGTAAAATGACTATTTAAAGGTTACAAAGAAAGGCCAATTTTGCATTTAAATGAAGATATTCTAAGAAGAAATGCCAATTTATGACCTTTTTCTTTGTTGGGAATTTTTTGTGTGTGTGTGTGTGTGTGTGTGTGTGTGTGTGTGTGTGTGTGTGTGTGTGTAAGAGTCAAGCTTCAGATAAAATACTAGAATGGAAGTAAACTGATTCCTAAAGCTGTTTTGTCCAACCAACTTTTCAAAATACTGTTTTCATACTTTAACTGTGTTTCATGTAACTCCCTTTAAGTAGTCTTTGATACTTAGTACATGGTAGTTAGTGACTCTTAGGAGGATGAGTCAGAATTGTTTGTAACTTCAAACTTCATGGAGGTGAAAAATTAAGATAGAAAAAATGAGATATATGCACTTTGGGTATCACAATTTCTTCATCCCGTGAATGTCCTGCATGCACTTAATTTTTTAGGAAGATTCCTCAATATATTAAGAAATTTTTATAATTACAAAATCCACACTAGGTAATTGTCTGTGTCTGAAATTTTTATAATTACAAAGTCCACACTAGGTAATTTATTATTCTATCTCCCCAATTATTTTAAAAAGTTAGAGTAATGGCCAATAATAATTCAAAATATGTCTTAAATTATTCATCTCTGTGCATTAAGCAGTTATATACTCATGAAAACAGCTATAAATGCATATTTAAAAAGTAGGAAATGATTCATGAAAGCTGTCATTCTCTTCAGTACCATGTAATGAGCTAATTAGAGCATTACCTTTGTGATTTGTGTGTGTACACGCCTCAGTAATAGTCATTTTGCCTAAACTAGATCAGAATTTTTTCATTTTTTTATTGAGTATCTTCTAGATCAGATCTTTGATATACTGATTTACTTGCCTTTACTTTATTGCCCATCAGACACTTAGAGAACAGGTCTTAAGATGCCAGAATAGTCTATTTAGAGAAGTTTAATAATTCCAGTAAAGTAGACACCTGAAGACATACATATGAAACAAGAGAATTTTTATGAGTGAAATAATAAATGGAATGAGTTATTATTCAGTTCATTTTGAGTATAAGATAGCCTACCAGGTATCAGAGCCAGTAAGGTCTAAGGCTAACCAATTAAAGTACTCTTTCTATGGAAGGCTGCCATTGACAGACATCCTAATAGTTGGGAAATCCAGATGAAAGTTGGGGTGTTTAATCCTTGCTATGATAGGCTACAATTTTTTTTGAATTCAGTGTCTAAAAGTCCACTGAAGAGGAAGCCAAGAACGGAAGGAGTTTCCCTGAGGATGGTCTAGGAAATGACTCAGGTTGATCTCCTTGATTACAGGTGTCTGAAGTCAATGTAAGAATAAATGAATTGTTCACTCAGCAGATACTGGGATGCAGGCTTAGATTTTTTTTTCAAAACCCACTTTATTTAGGGTTCTTAGAATGCTTCCCCCATCTTCCTTCCAGCCTACCAATTAGAGCCTGGGGAGAAAGATGGTTAATAGGACAAGGCAGTTGTAGACCTGTTTAGAAGTAGTTCTTTGGGGGCAATTCCAATCTTTGATGTCAGGATAACATCAGTCCAGTTCAACAGCAATTTCAAAACATAAATCAGTAGGAGTCATTATCTAGGAGAGACCACAAGGTCTGCTGGCATGAGTCAGCAGAAGCAGCCAAAATTGGGTGGAATACCATGAGAAGTTCTCTCTATGAAAGAAAGACCAGACAAGTATTACACAGCATTGAAATGCAAGGGCCAACTCTCACTGTTTACAGGGTTTCGTTTATACCTTTTCAAACATTACATGCCACCTCAAGCATCAGTTCCAGCAAAACATCACATGCCCTCTTACAGATCTGCTTCAGCAAGACATCGTCTCACAATAGAGCTTCCAAAAAACCATCACAAGAGACAACTGTTTCCAAAGAAACTAGAACTGTCTATGTTACTAGGGTAGAGCAATTACTACACTGAGAAGTGATTATACCAATCTCTTATGAGCTGGGTGTTAGTAAGTGAATCACAGGTCTAATTCCATTTTGTATCTTCATTATACATTTTTTTTTCATAGATACCAGATAATGCACCAGGGCTCTAGAAATTGCTGTATCTGTTGTCTTAGTTGTATTAGTTTGCATTCAATGCTACTTTCTCAGATATTTTCTCCCACATATTACTGGCTTAGGAAACATTGGGCAAATTTATTAGGGATGTATAACAAAATGTTAATATGTCAAACTCTAGTTTTTATATTAATAATGTATTTTCTAATTTTTAATTTTGTTGGACAAATTTAAATCTCCAAATAGAGACATGCATTGTAAACTTTTCCTAAAATTAGGTTATTCATAGAAACTAGACTAAACTAAAATATTCTAAACTGATAATTGGAAAAAATATCTGAAATGCCCTACTCAAAATATAGTTGGTGATTACTGTGTTAAGCAATTTCAATTTTCTTATAATGTACATCAGCCTTTCACACATACATGATGGTGTGATTTTCAAGAAGGTCTAATTTATGTGAATCTACCCCATATCATTTTTTCTTGAGAAGAGTTTGTATTGAATGACTTTGAGTTACTGGTAGTATACAAAAACTCAAGTTTGTTAAAATCCTAGTATCTCTTTTACCCATCACTAAGGGAAGCTAACCTGAGGAAACTCAGTGGTGTTACATGCATTTTCCCTGGTAGTTTCAAATAAAATGAAGCAGTAAAATAAAACAAAACAAAATTAAAGCAAAGGTAGGTAGATTCATATAAGATCACAAGAAAAAAGAATTTAATGTAAATTCTGCATGTGGTCAGTCTGTGAATTCCTAGATTAGGGATTCTCTGAATTCAAATGCCACAGATATGAAACACTCTAATTAAAATGTGTGCCATTATGTTTTGTCTGGGGGTTCTCCATACTTTTCAGGCAAATTGTAGAAGACATCAATACCTATCTTTTCATAGCCATCTTGAAAGTCATGAAAAGAGGTCCACAATGGGATGTGAACTATACTCTAGAGATAAACTTTTGGTGATTAGGTCAGCTTGTAGAAGAATGAGCTTTGAGGACTTTGCTGCTTCAAGTCATAAACATTTTCTGATTAATAACCAATATTAGATGATTAAGAAATAAGTATTGATGCTTCTCCACCATCCGAAGTTCTTCAGGTGAAAATTCTTTGTTTAACTCTGTACCCCATTTTTAATAGGGTTATTTGGTTTTCTGGGGTCTAACTTCTTGAGTTCGTTGTATATATTGGATAATAGCCCTCTGTCAGATGTAGGGTTGGTGAGGATCTTTTCCCAATTTGTTGGTTGCCAATTTGTCCTTTTGATGGTGTCCTTTGCCTTACAGAAACTTTGTAATTTTATGAGGTCCCATTTGTCAATTCTTGATCTTAGAGCATACGCTATTGGTGATCTGTTCAGAAACTTTCCCCCGTACCGATGTCCTCAAGGGTCTGCCCCAGTTTCTTTTCTATTAGCTTTAGAGTGTCTGGCTTTATGTGTAGGTCCTTGATCCATTGGGAGTTGAGCTTAGTACAAGGAGACAAGGATGGATCAATTCACATTCTTCTGCATACTGACCTCCAATTGAACCAGCACCATTTGTTGAAAAGGCTATATTTTTTTCCATTGGATGTTTTCAGCCCCTTTGCCGAGGATCAAGTAGCCATAGGTGTGTGGGTTCATTTTTGGATCTTCAATCCTATTCCATTGATCTGCCTGCCTGTCACTGTACCAATACCATGCAGTTTTTAACACTATTGCTCTATATAGTATTACTTGAGGTCAGGGATATTAGGGAAATGCAAATCAAAACAACCCTGAGATTTCACCTTTTACCAGTCAGAATGGCTAAGATTAAAAATTCAGGAGACAGCAGGTGTTGGCCAGGATGTGGAGAAAGAGGAACACTCCTCTACTGCTGCTGGGGCTGCAAATTGGTACAACCACTCTGGAAATCAGTCTGGCGGTTCCTCAGAAAACTGGGCACCTCACTTCTGGAAGATCCTGCTATACCACTCCTGGGCATATACCCAGAGGATTCCCCAGCATGTAATAAGGATACATGCTCCACTATGTTCATAGCAGCCCTATTTATAATAGCCATAAGCTGGAAAGAACCCAGGTATCCCTCAACAGATGTGGTATATGTACACAATAGAGTACTATTCAGCCATTAGAAACAATGAATTCATGAAATTCTTAGGCAAATGGATGGAGCTGGAGAACATCATACTAAGTGAGGTAACCCAGTCTCAAAAGATCAATCGTGGTATGCACTCACTAATAAGTGGATATTAACCTAGAAAACTGGAATACACAAAACATAATCCACACATCAAATGAGGTACAAGACGAACGGAGGAATGGCCCCTTGTTCTGGAAAGACTCAGTGTAGCAGTATAGGGCAAAACCAGAACGGTGAAGTGAGAAGGGGTAGGTGGGAGAACAGGGGGAGGGAAGGGGGCTTATGGGACTTTTGGGGAGTGGGGGGCCGAAAAGGGGAAATCATTTGAAATGTAAATAAAAATATATTGAATAAAAAAATTAATTAAACAGGGGGAAAAAGAAATAAGTATTGAAAGAATAAAAGAAGATAAGATATATGAAAAAGTACACATGTGGTAAAAGACTCATAAATATTTGAAAAGGAAATTGAAAGCTAAAAATTAACACAAAAGGCATCATGATTGGCTTGGAAAATAAAGCATGTTTTTTCCCCTGATAATCTTATTTTCTGAAGACTAAAGTAGAAAGGGTCATTTATATTTTCAATTAGAAAATGTAAATAGATTTAAAAAGTGAATTTTGTCTTTCCATGTACCTAGAATGAACTATGAAAAAAATGAGTCTAAAAATACGTTACCCTTGATATATGTATATGTGTATGTCAAAAAGGCAGGAAATTACATAGCAATGAAATTATGATACATGTGTTTAGGAACCTCTAGTGAGGATACTTTAGCTGGGCTTACTTGAAGATAATACAACATAAAATTTTATTATTCTTATTATTGAAGCATTTCAAGTATGGATAAATGAATAACAAAACCTTGATAAAATATTCCCTCCTAGTAGTTGCAGTTTTTATTCATTTCAGAGTTTGAAATTAGCTGCACCTGGAAATATTTTGGCTTTGCCATCCCTATGGTACAAGTCTGAAATAACAATACAGATCATGAGAATGACCATATTTCATGAAATTGCCCACCTATCTCAAGACAAATTAATCCCCCTTTCCCAGATATCCAGTAAAACCACAATTTAGTATGGCAAATTATCATGCTTTCCATAGGAAACAAGATATCCATGCTTTTAAGTGTATCATATGCCAGCAGGAAATTTAATTTGATTGGTGCTTTGCATATAGTCAAATATTGTTTTTGTCAGACTCACACAGGGCTCTCTGGATAGGAGAGGAAGATTATCCTTTTCTGCTTGAGAAGTTCTGTTGTGATGACACAGCTTATAATAGCCTGCTAAGAGAAATATGTAGAATACAGCATAGCTAAGTAAATAAAGTTAAACAACAACAACAACAAAACACCAGGAATTTTCAAATAAGAGTAACTTTCCCACTGAAATAAGAAAAGGAGAAGAAAAATAAGGCCAGAAAAGTCCCAAGTCCACAGTGTTTATCAGTATTAGAATACATAGTGTGGATAAGCTAAGAAAGACTTTAAAAGCATGTTCTCCTCCTAGTGTGATTTTTTTTTAACAAATAGCTCATGTAAATTATTTGTTTTATAATCAATCAATGAATGAACCAACCAATCAATCCAAATCTCCCTCTTTCTGTCTTTCTCTTTATCTCCCTCCCTTCTTCCTCTCTGTCTCCACCTCTTATCTCCCTCCCTTCTTCCTCTCTGTCTGTCTCCACCTCTTTCTGTATCTCTCTCTCTCTCTCTCTCTCTCTCTCTCTCTCTCTCTCTGTGTGTGTGTGTGTGTGTGTGTGTCTATGTGTCTATGTGTCTGTGTGTCTGTGTATCTGAGTGTGAGTAAAATCTTTACCCATCTCTTTTGTCAGGAACCATTAAATTCAATACCCTGAGCATGTTGTAAATCAGTGTCTATAAAATTAAAATATGCTTGAAAGTCATAATTAATTGTGTAAAATTCTTTAACAAGACCAGACAATGGCTCTACATTTTATGTTATATTAAAGATTGAGAAAATGTCATTTATGAAATCTAATAAGGCAGAACATTATTATGTTCATATTGAATGTTTGACTAATCAGAGTGGATTAAAGGTACCTTGTGGAATGTTATATTAGTTGACTAATTCTTGTCCTAATTGTTAATGTTCTTTGGCAATTGTAAAACCTTCAATAAACATCTATACAAAATAACTTCACAAATGTTTCTTAATCATCACAGACAGAATATTGTTTGCTGTGTTAATACATATTTAATAGCCTGAATTTATGTTGTCTGTTTTAAGGAGCAGATTAGTGAATGTCAGAGCTGTCACCCTTGATAAAGCTGTTCCACATCTTTGGAGTTTAAACATGATACACTAAAGTGTGTGTGCTGTCCCTTATGAGCAATAAGTGGTTTGCAAGATAAAAGAAAGAAAGCAGAAGTGAGGTTTCCATTACAAACTTGGATGGTGTGGATTAAATTCCCACCCTGCTCTTCCCCTCCCTCTCATTCCCCAGAACCTCAGTGTCGCCTGTGACATACAACCAAACAGGAGACATTGCAATCACATTTTTCACAGGGATTTGAAATGTCTTTGTGGTCATGGTCTGGCAGTAATTGAAGCCATATGCCTTGGGTCAGAAGAAAACCTATATTGAAACAGAAGAACCCATCTCTTGGCCCAATGACCTCAGGAGAGTTGAATTATCTTGGTAGATTTATCCTTGGCAGCAGTGGCATGGGTTATTTGGGCAGCAACTTTCTCCATGCAACTGTAAATAGTGATGGGGAGAGCCAGGAATTATCTACAGAGAAGATGGTATCAGTGATAAGCAAATGATGTGAGCAGCTATGTAGGTCTCTTGTCTAGCACCTGTTAGATGATCTGTTGTAGATTGATTTGTGATTATGCAGTTGCTTGGGTATCCTAATACTTTAAAATAGAAGGCTGATGGAAGGAACGATCCCATGAAAGAGTCTGAGTTAAGCTGAACCCTGTAGACATTGGACAACCAGCTTTTGTCTTAAGTTACATGGCTTTTGGAATGCCAGCATATAAGACAAAGCAATATGATCTTCGTAATGGCTGCTGGCCCGTCTCCAAGTGACACATACATGAGAGTTATGTCGACTGGGCCACTTGAGGTTTCTCATTTCCCATAAAATAATGTTCATCATGGATGGGTGGAAGTCAGAATTGGTGCCTACGTAAATTTTTTTCCTCCAGTCTCCTGTAGTCATGCGTGAATGTAGAACAAAGCTGACTGACTTAATGGCACTGGCTGTTTAAAATGCTGCTGCTGAGTGCACATGATGTGGCCAGAATTTTGATAGAATTCATATTCTGAGCAGAAGAACTATTGTTGGTGTTATATTTTTTCTCTACTGTTGAAGTTTGATTATAGGCACAGCCAAATTTTTCAAAAATTTTGGTCAATATTTATCAAAACTTCTCAATATTCTCATGAATCTCCAAACTACCACATGTTGTTTCTTCTCTTTTTCTCCCTCTGAAAGTAGTAATGAAGGTGGTCTCTCTCATCCTCCCTTCCTGGTACTCATCCTTTCCTGTCTCCATGGAGCTTATGATTTCAGAAATGTAGGATGCAAAAAAAAAATAAAAAATAAAAAACCAAAAAAAAAATAAAATAAAATAAACCGTCTCTTGGCCCAGCTATGGTAGACACATGCCTTTAATCCATTCATTTGCAAAGCAGATGCAGGCAAATCTGAGTTTGAGGCCAGCCTCTTTTACTATATAGTGAGTTCCCCTGACAACCAGGGCCTAGAGAGAGAGAGAGAGAGAGACCCTGTCTTCAAACAAGCAACAACAGCACCCCCCAAAACAAACAAACAAAGCAGGTCTTTTATTCTCTTCATTCTGATCTGTGCTCTGGGAAGAGTAGTTACCAATATTTAAATTTGTTCCTTGCTATTCTGTTATGGTTTTCCTCTGCATAAACTTGCTAATTTGCAACCAGGGAGACTTGAGAAAACTAATTTGTTTTCTTATGTGCTGGGCCTTCATTCACTGAAACAAATATTAATGATTTTTTTTTTTTTTTATAGAGGCTGCAGTTGGCAGTTTCGTTCAAAGGAAGGCCATTTAGGGAGCTAGGGAGCCTCCCTTTCACCCCCTTAACTCTGTTCTTTTCTCATATCTGAGAATATGTCACAGGATTCCCTGTAATATTTTATTGTGATCTTGTGACATTTCATGATGAAGAATGAAGTGTGGTATAAAGTGGTGAGGCAAGGGAAGTAAGCTGGAGTAGGTTGTTCTGATCCCAAGTTCTGTAGTGATGCTTCACTCCCTTTCCTGCATGTAATCAACATTCCTTTATTTCAGTGAAAACACTCATAAGCTTTAAACCAGAATAAGGATTGCTTAAGTTTCTAAATATTTGAGAGTTATTTTTAATTATGAATTTTATCTTTTACTTATTTTCCCTTGATCAACAATAGACTCTATTAAAGCCTTTGGGCATTGAGAGCCAGGGAGTTATCTCCAAGCTTATCTCCATAAGTTTGCCATGTAATCATGACAGCTTGCATTTGGATGCCCAGCTTTTACCCAAAGCCAGGTACCATGGAACATACACTAAATCCTAGAGCGTTTGAGAAAGATGTCTGATATCCACTTGTGGCCTCCATACTTGTGCATAAAGCTGAATGTACACATGTGTGCACATAAATATATATACGCATCTATCTAGGTATTAAACTAATTATGAATATGGATAACATAGGTGTAAATGAATGACTTGCATTCTGTAGGATAAATTTATCCTATATATATAATAATGAAGAAGAGAAATTAATAGACATTCCTCAGAGACATCCTTTGATAACCAAATCCAAGTCTTAGATTGAAAAATTCCCTCATTGGTTTAGATTGTGAATGAACTAATTACTTTGTAATTTTTTTCTGATGGGAAGTTCCACTGATGTGAAGAGCAAAGAGAAATGCTACTAACCTTGCTGTAAAGAAAAAGACAAAGAAATATAATAGGCATCGTTTCTTTTATTTTCAACACTTTTCTTTGAGGTATTTGAAAACCATCTTTTAACAGATGTAATAGAAATGTCTCCTCAATTCATCAAACTACTGGTACAGTGGACCCCACTGAAATGGAAATTGCCCCCAAGATTTTTAGGCTTGGGAGAAGGAAAAGCTGCAGCCAGAAAGAGCTTTACACTAGTATTAACCACCAGTCAGAGCACCTTACAGGGTGAGACTGAATTCCAGACAAGGGTGGGTCAGTGGTGGGCAAGACCACAGCTTAAACTGGACTGCTTGAATCTGCATATTCTTATCTATATTTAAATGTCAATTTCACTTCAGGACCTGAAGGCTGACTTGGGAAGGGTGCCTAAATTCTTTGTCACTCTTCCCAGTATGGCCTTATTGAATAAAATGTCTGCTTTATACTTTTAATTGGTTCTTTTAATTGGTTTATTAGAGACCAGTTGACTGAATCTGATGTAGGGTGCATACCTTCAGTTGGTATGCTTCAGAAAGAAAAAAAAAAACAATAGAGGAAGGCAGCTTTTGTCATATTTAATATATGTGAATGACACTCTATTGCAGTTTCCTTAGGTGGGCAGATGTTTTACTATATTTCTGATGTTTTATTAGTATCCTGATGTTTTACTAGATTTCAGCTTTAATATCTTTAATCTAGGCAGTTATTGTTGTCCAGTTTTGTAAATGAAAGCTGAAATGACATGATTATAAGTAAACTTGAGTTTTGTCTTATTACCTGCCATTTATAAGGTAGTAACATACCATGAAAGAAATAGCACCTTCCCACTAATGTAGTTAACATCTAAGATCTTGCTGCTACTTACATTAAGTTTGATGTTCTTGAAGTATCTGTGGTTGTGGGGAGTGTTAGACATAGAAAGCAGAGTTAGAAAATAGTGACCATGTTAGTCCCCAGACACCCTACTGACATTATTAAGATATTCTATTGGTTTTTGTTGGAAGTACATTTTCTATAATCCCTCAGGAACAGTAATATTTAACCTTTGGTATTTCACAGAAATTCTCACATTCAGATATTTTCCTAAAATTGCATCCTGAAATTTTGTTTTAAAAAATCATTTTTTAATTATAAGATTGTTTTCTTTTCTGTTTATAGGACAGCCAGAAAAGTATGAAATTCATGTCGCTATCTTTTGTGATGTGTTCGTACTAAGGCAGACAGATAGCTCTGAAGAAGATGCTGATGAATAGACTATTAGAATCAAAACACATATTTGTCTGCAATTAAAGTATAACATGACACCCTAGAATTATTGAGACATTTTCAAGCCATTTGACTCTCCACATTAATCTCCAGAATTAGTTTGGGTAATTTTCACTGAGATGAAGGGCATCATTATGACTTAGAGAGCCACCGAAATCTCTTCAGTTCACCAATGAGACTTTAAGGACAACTAGATGTGCTATTATTCTCCCTATCTTAAGTGTCCCAGATATCATAGACCTATAGAAAAAAACAAAACAAGCAAAATCAAAAACTCGAGGAAAGAATAGAAAAATCTACTCAACCAAAGTTGCACAGGACATACACATCTTCAAAGATATAAGGAAAATTGTTTTAATGCTTAAGTTGGAGGAAGAGTCCCATTGAAATGTGATTAGAGAAATGTCTAGTTTTCCTGTGATCCCTTCTGGCATGTGTCTTACAATCTACTGACACACAAGGTAGGAGAGATAATTTATTTATGGCCAGTTACCTGGCAGACAAAAGGGACAGGAGGGCAGCAGGTCAGGGAGACCTGAGGCTATTCCAGGAACTCCATTCTTTGAGGAATTTCCTCTGCCAAAACAGAGTCAGGGGTCATCTTCAGGACACATGTCAGCTGAGAAGTTGGCTTGCACTACCCATCTTCATAAAAATGTACTCATAAGACATAATTTTTGATATTTTTGAAGACCACAGTTTATGACCTTCCACTTTATTTGTGCTATTAATATAAATCATGGCCTTTATCATTTGAAATCATAACTATATATTTTGTTTTGTCTTCTGCACTGATATACCAGTTAGGCTCCATTCTATGAATCCCAACTTGGGTATCATAGCTTAATTTTTCTAAATAGCCACTTGATAATCTCATTTGATGTTCATAGATTTTTTTTTTAATACCTGGCCAATATAAAGTCTAAGCACTTATCATTATGATTTAGGCTGGGCAAATCAAACAATTATGTAATTTAAAGAAACTTTAAAGAAACATTAAAAATGTCTTTCTGTGTTTGTTTTTCTCATCCTTCTGAAATTGTATTGGTTTATAATATGCATTGAGGAATATGATTTATTTAAAAAAAAGTACTAGCAATAGTCTCAGAACACCTTTTAGTATGAGAATGCTCACACATCAGAATTGCAGATTGCTGATGTGCATTAATTCTTCCTTCCTACTTTTTTTTAATACAGGTGGTCAGTTCTGTTAAACACAAACACATTAAGTGTATTATAGGCATTGATATATTTGACCATTCCCTTACAATGATGGCAAATTGTGAGTTTTGTGCTGTGATCATGTTTTAGAGATAACGAGTCCATTTCTTACATCTTTCCAATGCTATTCCTTTGCTTTCACATCCTTAAACCTTTATGTCCCTTCTCTGTGTGTGGTGATTTCTCTAAAAGTCTTTACTTTGGACCGTGGTTTGGTGTTTAAACCTGCCAATTAATTTGTATTCCCTAAGCATACTATAGCACTTGGTACATTTAATTTAATACCCCCCCCCCGATACTGTCATTTTCACCACCACAGCTAGGAAAACAATTTTCTCTGTGCCTTTTCTATTTCCTCCATCACATATTCATCTGATGATTAATTCTGAGAATCATGACCTTCTACTTAACACTTTAATCGTATAGATTGAGTTATTCTTACGATCAGAGCTAAATATGCTATTACTTGTTATAACTGAGTCTCCAAACATTCTCTGCTATCTTTATAGTACATTGACTTACGTTATCCAAAATATCCAGCAGTGTTGGAGGCAAAATGCCTGTTGAGGAAAGATTACATAAGAAGATGCCTTTTCAAACACTAAGCATCCTCCTGTATAGAGAATGTCTTTGCTTAAACTGAAATAGATTCTCTCAGAGAGAAAGGAAAACCAACATTCTGGCAAGTTTGCCTTTATGGTTCTTTTAAAGTAAATTCCAGACACCTACCAGCCAACAATGACATTAGAATCCCTTCTAAGGGGGCTGGAGAGATGGCTCAGTGGTTAAGAGCTCAATTGTTCTTCCTGAGGTCCTGAGTTCAATTCCCACCAACCACATGGTGGCTCACCACCCTGTGAGATCTGTAATGGGATCTCTTCTGGTGTGCCTGAAGACAGCTACAGTGTATTTACATAGAATCCCTTTTAGAATTTCAGCAGGAGTTGTAGAGTCTTCCACAGATACTCTGTAAGTGATCTCTGCTCTCACCCTTTCCATGCTGTGGCCATTTGTGTTCTCCATACTCCCCATTCTAATGATCTAATGACACCGAGTATTCTCCATTCCCTAGATAGAGATTATCTCTTCCCTTTGTCCATATCCAAATAGGATTCCTAACCAAAATCAACCAGTTGAAATACCAACTATCCTTAAATACCTTACTTATACATACATGAGCCACCCCTGCTCAATACCACCACAGAAAGGAACATCTTCTCTTGTGGTGGTTTGAGCTCTATTACTGGATTGTATTTTATTATATCAAAATATTTTATAAGGCCCAAAGTGATTTATATGTTGATATGTTATTTTTTGAAATTTCCTTCCTTCCTTCTTTCCTTCCTTCCTTTCTTCCATCTCTTCTACCTTCCCTCCTTCCCTTTCTTTCCCTTCCTTCCTTCCTTCCTTCCTTCCTTCCTTCCTTCCTTCCTTCCTTCCTTCCTTCCTTCTTTTTTTTTGTGACACAAGGGTTTGTTCTTTGCCCAAGTCAACCTTGAATACTCAGGATCTTCCTCATGCCCTAAGATTATGGGCATGAGGCTCCAAGCCTGGCTTCTCTATCAAATTAAATTTGGTGTACACATAACAGTCTAGTTATCCTGATTGTAACATTTCAGAGGCATATGCGTATTTTTAGAAGGGATTATATCATGGAATGAGATGTCTCACTGTGATGGGTTCTTCTGATGGAATTTTTAGCCCTGACTTGGTGAGCATTCTATTAGTGAAGGCACAGTGTATCATTCTGTCCCTCCTTTGAGGTACATGCTTATTTCGTGTCTACTCTTACAAGCAGCTATTTAATTAAAGAAGAAGAAGAAGAAGAAGAAGAAGAAGAAGAAGAAGAAGAAGAAGAAGAAGAAGAAGAAGAAGAAGAAGAAGAAGAAGAAGAAGAAGAAGAAGAAGAAGAAGATCTGAGGCTTGATTATATGCTTAGCCAAGAGATTTCTTTTGCAGTTGTAAGGAGTATCTCTAGCAAACCAAATTACTCTCCCAGTAATGTACTTCAAAGGAGAGAAGAGTGCATCTCTTGTACAGAATTCCTGGATATGTTTGATCATTAGTCTGGATGAATAGTTTGACTTGAGGCTATTTACTCAACAGGCATAGAAACTACAACATTGCTTCCACCAAGAGGTGTGCCCATGCCTTCCCCAAGCAGAGTTTAATTCAATCTGTCAGAAAGAGTACAGAGACTTGCTATGGAAACGAGTCACAATCAGTAAGATTTGGCTGACTTTTGGACTATTAAAAATGTTTCTTTCCCCCAGATGTCATTTTTTCAGGAATAATAGTATCAGAGATACTTGGCACAGAGTAATTGACTGAGAACCTGTAATTTTGTAGCAATACTTGGCATGGAAACAGTTTTTGTTTCATTGAACAGAAGCCAAACAGAAAAGGAAAACTTGATATAATGAAATGTCTTAGAACTGATGTTTCTTTTATCTAGGGTATGCTATAGGACATTTTTAGTGTTGTTAAAAATATAGTACAATTTTTAATAGACTAACAAGTATAAATATTTGGTAGAGTAGTATCAATTTAAGATAAAATAGGTGTTGGTCTGTGGCTGTAGGTCCATGGTAGAACACTGGTCTAACACACCTAAGACACTAGTATCAGTCACCAGAACTCCACACACAAAAATTTATAGATCTCATTATTTTAGAAAAACTTTAATATATCTTTCATAATTTAAATAAGAGTTTATACTTTCCCAGAGTGGGTATGGGACATTTGCCTAAGACCTTCCAATTGCCAGTTTCCCAGTACTTTAATATTAATTGGATTTCATTTTAGTTTTAAAAGGTGTATTGTGATTTAGCATATTCTTCAGGTAAAATAATGAACAGTAACAATTAAAATATCTCAAGCTTGAAATTTTCTCTTACGTTTTATGAAAATAATTCACTATTTTAATAGAAAATAGGTGTGCCACCCTAGGTTGCATAGACAGTGTCTATTTATAACCATTGCTGAAAGAAATAACTACTTTCATTACTTGCAAAAGAAAAATTTGTAAAGCAATAGTAAATCTTTCAACTGTTATTGGTTACTTTGAAAACAGAATAAAATTATTTCTGTAACATTAATTTTGAAAAGTTAATTCCCATATTCTAATGGGAATGTAATGAGTTTTTCTCTCAGTGAACTCTAATGAGTTTATGAATGTGTTGCCATATTTAAGGTAGAGGCTATGCAAATCGGACGGGTGTTTATTTATGCATGCCTTTCATTGGGGAATATGTTTAGAGACCATAAGCTTGCTGGAGAATTTGTTACAGGGAAGAAAATGTATGAAGAAGTTTCCTTGTCCCAGGAGTGGAATTAAAGTAAAATTAACAAGGAATCGAAGTTATCTTTGATCGTGATTTTCATTCCATTTTTATTCACATTGAGGAAGTGTTGCCTGTTTTTTTTTTTTTTTTAATGTTCAGCAGAGCAGTACAATGCAATACACAGAAGCATAATGTTGAATTTTCATAATAATGTTTGTGATGCAGATGAGGCACACTTCAAACGTAGGTTGATTAGCATTTCTTAGTAAGATGACAGTCCCCCTTTCTAAAAAAAAAAAAAAATTGTTCATTAGTTTTATCAGTGGATTACATATCCAGATTTCAAATTTGAAGTGCATAGTTTTTGCTTATAATTATAACATGAATTTAAATAGTTTGAGATTATGCATTTAAAACAATTCTTCTGTCACTGAATTATGCTCTGAATTAATGAGCTCTTTGCACCTTAGAGCCCTTCGCTTTGAAATTCTGTCTGCTTTAAAGTGAACTCCAACCATTTCAGGCCAGCAGCTTGCAGAAGGTTGCAGGATTAATGAGCTGCAGGGGCTCTGTGGTTCTAACAGAAGCATATATCATTGGATTGTATTCCCTGGGAACATCCTTCTTGTGCTGTCTTACATGGTAGCTGAGTGTGGAAAGGGGGGTATTTAAGCAAATAATTTGATAATTGCTAGTGAGAGAGTTCTTCCATCCCACAAGATGCATAAGACTGGTGCCTTTACCTTCTCTAACTGGAGTGAAATTAAAATTGATGGGCATTTTAATAAAGTTACTAATGTACTTGAAACACTGCCCTATTATGGCTTGTTAAGCTGCTCTTTGTTTTTATTCCATTTAATGAACTTTCCAAGAGTTGATGAAGATCCTATAGGCACATTCTCTAATAAACTTAGCCGCACATATTCCTTTTATATTAGTACATGTTCATTACAGAACATAGTGGGTTATGCCATTTTCATGTATGGACATAAAGTACTTTGGTCATATTCATCTCTCCTATTACTTTCTCTTGCCCTCCCACTGTTGTTCTTAATCTTTGGTAATAGTTACATTTATACTTTCATTTCATGTGCATATTACCAGCTATAGCAGCCTATTTATAAAATCTTATCTTCCTACTGCATTGTCTTATCAGAATGACTAGCATTTCTCCCTTTCTAGATATTTGCATATCATCTTCTAAGCCTGTAGTTTGGAAAGAGTAATATAGAAATGAAAAGTTTTTTCTTGATGTTTAGACGAATATAACTTCTGCTATAAAATGTTTACTAATTGTATAGGTCTCAAAGGCAAAATCAAATCTTTATCACTGGGGTGACTTTATATACTTGAGATTGTTACATCCATTAGTAATGACTGCTTTGGTCAAAGATGGAAAAATTCAATGGTAATGGTAATCATGTAGATATCTTTTATTCTATTAAGATAGCATTAAAAACAATCACGTTTGTGTTGTCCTTGTTGAAAATGTCTTGATAATTAATTACTAACTCTTACATTTAAAAGAAGGAATAGGAATTATCAGACCAAAAAAAAAAAAAGCCCCAAAAGAAACAAAAAAACACAACCCCTTTTCAAAAACAAGAAGCTCCAGACTCTTCCTAGTCATTCCTCTAACATTAGTATTTCATCATAGCAAATGGGGCTGTAAGACATCCAAGGCTGATGAGTCCTCCTATACAGAAGATCCACTTCTCTCCAAAGATCAAAGATCAGTCAGTGTTTGTTATTTCTAGCTTGTATTTCAAAGGTTTATACAATGATTGAATGAAATATCATTAACATGTGGTAAAAAAAAAAAAAACCAGCCATGGTTTACTACAGTGCTTTCCAGTTCACCTATGTCAAGGAAGTTCAGCTTGTAATTCATTATGCCAAAAGACAAGAAGCATGAAGATAAGACAGGAAGATGAGCATCTATCTTTTGCCTTCAGTACTTAGATGATTTGAAGCTCTGTGACAGGCTAAAGACCCAGACTAATAAAGTATGGCGTATACTAAGGAATGTTCATAAAGTATTACAAATAGACTATGAATGAAAAATGCAAATGAGCTGATGTGGCAGAGGGAACCTTCCTCATTCAGTCTCAGGGAACATCAACTGTACAAGTCTCACTGGAAGAAATGCACACAGATTTCCTGCAGGAGAAGTCACTCAGCACTCAGCTGACCCAAATCCTGGAGGTTTGTTTTTCATTGGGCTATCAAGAATGTTTTCATTAGAGTGTTTTCTTTGGTACACATATGCTCTTGTAGGAGTTGACCTGGTCTTACATAGAAGCAAAACTTAAAACTTAAGTCATGGATGAGCTTATCTTCCCCTGAAGAGTGTGTCGCCATAGTTGGAGTTAGGGCTTGAGCATGGGTAGAGATATAGAAGAATAGAGGACAGTAGATTGATAAATTACAAGATGTGAAGAAGTTATTGGTATGTAAGGGCCACCAAGATGGAAAACATGTTTAAGAAGTTAAAAGCAACCATGCTTTATCAAAATGCTTTTGTTTTGCAGGAGTGTTTGTAGAGGAAGGGATTTGCCAGAGTTTATGATATGATGTGTATGTGTGTGTGTGTGTGTGTGTGTGTGTGTGTGTGTATGTGTGTGTGTGTGTGTGATTCACTTCGTCAATGGATGCTGACATTTTTTTAACTTGGAGCATCTTAAACATTCTTATTTCATTCTCTGAGGAGAATGAAATAAAACTCTAATGGAATATGGACAGTAAGTAACAGATTAACCTTTGCATTGAATTTGTAGACCCCAAGGAGACAGGATTACTGTACTTGATCAGGAACTTTAGTACAATCACAGATCATTTAGGGTGGACTATAAGGACAGTCTCACAATCAGCTTGGATATTGGCCAGATTCAGTTTGATCTCCCCTTCTGTCAGTTACAAGGGATTAAGAGATACTCATACATGATTACCAAAGAGGAACAAATTATATCTTTGGATGCCTCAGCAATGCTAGGGTTAATTTGATTTAACAAATATTTATTCATAATGCTCAAATATAAAATGCAATATCAAGGGTGTTATAGGGATATAAAATTACTGATAAAAATATTTTCCTTCAATACATTGGCTTGGTGATCTTTTAACACAGAGATTTAGAGAGCTGAATGGTAAAAACTGCCAAGTCTTCCCAGGTAGACACTAAAGTATATGTCACATTCTTCATATGGGTCTTACTAGCTTCTCATGATAACCCTGATTCAAAATGTTCTAGCTAGTTCTCACATCACAACATCTAACAGTATTGTAAGGCAGCATGCTTGAGAAATGAAACAGGCTTGATCTCAAGCCACTCATTAGAAATCAGCCCAAATGCCTCCCTTGGAAATTAGCAAAGACCCAACAACAAAATATTTCATAGAGAAGTTGGCATGAAACTGGCCTTGCAAGCAGTTCTTCTCAAAAGAAGAGGAGGCAGAGAGTTGTGAGTAGGAAAAGGAAGAAGAGGATGAGAAAAAGAAGGAAGGGGATCAGGAAGAGAAAGAGGAGGAAGACGAACCTGCCAGAAAGCCAAGGAAGGAGCAGTTTGAACGTTGTGAGGTTCACAGTGAGAATATGGTGTCCCAGAAACAGAGGTACATTAGTTATACACTCACAAGCTGAAGCATCAGACAAGTTCAGCATCAGGAGGAAAGATGCATGGAGTGAAAACTGTCCCCAAGAACTTCCTGGGCTTAATAGTCATCAGTAACTGGGGTAAACCCTAGCATAGCGATAAGTTACAAAGCTTAGAATAAAACTGGTGTCCAATGTGGAGTGAAAGGAAAGACATGACAACTGGAATTTATTCTTAAGGCCTGTTGGAAAGAACCAATGTTTTCATGAGGACTGAAACTTACTTACCCATCATTTAGGACAAATTCTCTCTCTCTCTCTCTCTCTCTCTCTCTCTCTCTCTCTCTCTCTCTCTCTCTCTCTCTCTCTCCTCTCCTTTCTCTTTCTGAATCATGTTTTATATTTTATGTATATTTTCTCTTCTTTAAGCTATTATTATTATTTCTGTACAATAACACACACACATGAGTATTTAGTGTTGCTCATATGTACATGTTTTTTAAGGTTGGTGAGTTGCTATTAATGTGTCCTCTTTAAAAAAAAAAAAGATAAGCTCACACATACAATCAGGTGAAAAGGTTATTTAACTGTGATCTGTTCTCCAAGGTGATAGAACTTTTAGGAATCATTGATAGTTGAAATGTTTCTTTCCACTTTATAACTCTTTATCAGTCATGACACATGACCCATGAGCATCATGGGTAACAATGGCAAAGTTGCTTTAGGCTTCTTTGCCAGTGAACTACAGGCGAATTTAGGCATTTTGGATTTCCTAGTGCAGTAACTACCCTTTAGATAACTTTAGAACCGATTAGTATTCATTAGTTAACTATAACTCTTTCATTTTGCTAATTAGAAAAATTACCATGTTGAACAAATTACAGGGATTCCATCCCATCTGACAGAAAAGGATCAGGAGCAAGGTATGTGAGGAGACTTAAAACTTAAGCAGCACTTATTCCTGTTTAATTCCCCTTGGATCTGAAACCATCAGACTTTCCCACCAAAGCTTCCCATGTAACATTGCATTCATTAGTCCCAGAAGAAAAGTATAACCTTTCATTCTGCATGCAGTCGATCAGACTTGTAGTGACCCTGCTGAATTACTTTAAGATTAAGCCTTGCCGGTTCCTATCTCTTGATTTGACTGATATTCAGTAGCTTTTTGTAAGATTGTTATGTTGTATCTTCATGTGTATTACAAACTTCACTTTATTATTGATAGCTTAAGGAGCATCTAGTGTCTCAATTAAGACCAAGAAAATATTTCCAAAGACGTTATCTTTATGGTATATATGTATACTCCACATACTCAATTGGTCGCAATCATCAAAAATCACTAAGATGACATGTAGTTGACTCAAATCATACTATGTAGAATCAACCAACTTGCGCTGTGCATCTTTACATCTTAAAATATTACTTCTAAATCCTAAAGTGCAGCTAGTTGCATAGCAATGATTTCAAAATAGATTTGGGTCCCATTGCATTCCTATGGCTTTTGGTTAAATTAATTAAGATCCTTCTCATTGCATAAACACATGTTCTTTCACTGTGGATGCCAGAGCTCCCCAACCCTACTCTCTTGACCTCTTCCCTCTATGTACACAAATTCAGAAACCTTATAATGCCATCTTTGATAAAATTTAATTTGGATTTCTCCCTAGTAATGCTGTCTGGTGGCAGCTAAGTGGAATTTAATTTAAGAACATAGACGACTTAATGGAGCTTAATTGTCTGATTTGAGTTAGTAAAATTTGGCAGAAAGTCTAGACATTGTGTGATAAACCTATCTTTGACTAGGATAAAGCCTTAGTAAAACAGACTCCCTCATTCAAAAAGAAGAGCAGAAAAATCCCATTGTAAACGCTATCTGTGTATCTAGTTAGGATTCTAAGTACACCAATATGTCACTTTGAACTTGTACTTGCAGTATAAATTGTGGTAATTCTCATTTTTCCTCTCTTTCACAACCTTAAAACCCAAGTGTCAGTTAGTAGGCATTCCATTTGTTTGAAGATAATTTAGATTGGCTACCTATTTTCCTCAATTTGGTTTTTGGGCCGGCAATTGTCAACCTTTATTGTGTATGTGAATGACCCCATGATTGTATAAAAGTACCCATCATGATGCCATGGGTTTAGGGAAGAGCCTAAGATTTTCTACTGCTTACAAGATCCTTAGCAGTGCCTGCTACTAGTCTAAGGACTACGACTTGAGGATCAAGGTCCTAGACCTAGGGAAGAGAACAGTTGATTTGTCCAGCACTGTCAACAGTAAGGTTTTCCTGATGATAATATTTAAGTAATAACCCCACTCAGATGTAGAGTACATTCTTATATTTTCATTACATTATTTGGGTACCTTGGCATATAATGGCCTATGTTTTATCGTGTCTCAGATGTGAACCTTTGGAAAGCTAGTAACTTTAGGAAAGTATCCTGTTCCTGTGTGCTATGAATAAAGGCAACAGACACAGTTTTGTTTTTCCAGAACACACTCCTCATTCAAGTTTGTTCTTCTCTCTCCACTAACTCTTGTGACATCTGCCTCATTCATCCTGTGAACCACTGTCTGCATTTTCTTTTTATTTCATCTAAGACTCTTACTGCCCTGTACTCACACTGATTTCAACCTTGAATTCAGATCCAGCCGAAGCAGTTCCTCAATAAGAATGCTCTTTCTCCCGGCTCTGTTCTTCATGAAGTCTTCCTAAGGACTCATTGATGCTCTCAAAGCTCTGAATGACCTGGTCAATCATCTTCTGACAGAGCTGAGCAGGTTTCCCACAGTTGTTAGAACTGTAACAGTGTTATACCAGATCAGCACCCTCATACTGGATCATGTTAACTCTCAAAGATTTCCTCCAAGCCAGCTGTTCTCAGCCTTCCTAATGGTGTGGCCCTTTAATACAGTTCCTCATGTTGTGGTGACCCACATCCATAAATTTAATTTCATTGCTACTTCATACCTGTAATTTTGCTAGTTATGATGTAAATATCATAATGTAAATATCAGTGTTTTCTGATTGTCTTAAGCAACCCCTGTGATAGGGTCTCTTTCCCCAAATGACTCTAGCTTGTGTCACATTGATGTATAATTGACCATAACATTATGTAAAGGAATAGGGAATCTTGTGATCTTAGAATGCTACATCATGGGTCACAGCATCCAAATATAGCACCACTTGACATCAAAACCATAGGAGTGTGTTTTTTAAGGAACTAGAATATTTGGCATCTTTCTGTTTTTCTATACTTATGTGTCTGTTTATCAGTGGAATCTGATTGAGAATGTGGGATTTAATATTTAGTACAGTGTCGGAGACCATACTGGGGTGAAACCTTGCTTTTCCATTGAGCAATAGTCATGCTTAAATATGTTTGGAAGTCTTTCTAAGCCTCAATTTACTTATCTGTATAACATGATGATAATAGTTACTGTTAAAAATGTTGTAAGGACTAGATTAATAAATAGAAAGTTTTCATTTGGAGGAAGAGTTAAGATTTAATTATTAATAAAGAAATATTCAAGAAAGGGTCATACAATTAAATAATTACAGAAAATTAATGCTTCCATGTAGTATTATTTAGATAACCTACTGTACATAGCAAATAGGAAATATTTTATAAGTGTTAATTATTATAATAACTATGATTAGAGCTGTGGATTTAAGGAAAACCAGGGGATGCATCTTTAGATATGCTTTAATTAGTGTAAGTGCTTAAAAGGTGCCTAAGTACGTGTACTAGATTAGCGCTAGTTATTTTTGGTGTTATTGTTAATCATGCCAGTAGACCTCTGTGGTGTCTATCATGAGAACACTCAAAAGGCGTAAAGGCAATGTTGCTGATTACCTGTTATCTTTGAGAGTAAATGTTAGAGATTACATTAGGGGCAGTAATTTTCTGGGGTATATTTTCCCTCTAAACCACTACAGGCTTCATTTGTACTGTTTGAGTATTTTTTTGACTAGAGATTTTTTTCTTCTTCTCTTTATAATCGTATTTCAAATGTTCTAGGCTCTGTTTTTCCACTGCACAGTTATCAGTGGCCCATTACTTACAAGTTCATGCTCTGTCATTTAAAGCACTGATCCATGCTAGATATTCAATGGTGTGAGTTTTTTTTTTTTTAGTTCTCCAAATGACTAAATAGAACAATATAATTGGATGTAAAAATGAAGGTGTCTCTGTGATTATTTTTCCCAGTGTCTAGATTTCCTTGCTGTCTCATCAACAGTCACTCAGTCAGGCAGAGGCAAATCCAGGACAGTGACACTAAATGGCACAGGTTACAATATATGTTGAAAAGAATACAAAAAGTATATGTATTAATTGGTGGTCATTTCAAAAATAATGTCTATATCTTGGGTTATCTCAATGCTAATGTTTTCACCTAGCACACTCAAGGTGTAATGCCTGGGGAGACGACACAGGGGGAGCAGGAAAGGAATAAAGTTATATAAGCCCTTTATGAGAATCATAGAAGCAGGGAAAATGTATATTGGGTCAATGAAAAGAACAACAATAACAACAAAATACCAGTCAATACACTGGCATACTGGTGAATTGTATCCGAAATTATACATCAAATTACTCTTTGGTTTCTGAAAACAGCCTAAAAGCGAAGACAATTCCTTAATTATTGACAGAGACAGGATCTGTCATTTGAAGGGGGTAGAAGAAAATTTATGCAAAATGTTATACCAAAAATTTTTGAATTTCAACCACTACTTCCTTTTTCTTCCTTCTCTGTTTTTCCTTTGAGGCAAACTGCTTTGGATTTGTGCTCAGCTTGCTCTTAGTTCCCATGCACTCTTGACAGAGTCCAGTTGAAGGACCATCAATAAGCAAGAAGCTCCACTTATGGTGCGAGTGAGAACTCTATTCAAAGATGGGGGGTCCCGGGGAAGGCTGTACCTCTCCCCTAGATGGAATGTGCTGTCTGTGATCTGGGACTCCACAGGCCACTGTTTGCCTAAGGCAGCTTGTGCTGCTGCCTTCCAGTTTGCACAGGCCCCTTTGATGTTTGTCAAGTGGCCCTCTCAAAACAGCAGGGCAAAATGAGGAGGTGAGCAATAACCTTACATGAAAGGTCACTACAAAGCCCAGGTGAGGGGCCTGCTGGGCTGCTGCCTGCCAAACCTGGGACTGTACATCCTAAGAACGCACCGCTGATGCGGCCAGCAAATGAAACTCCTGCCTCAGCTGCAGTACATAGCATCCATTCCACTGGCAAGACCAATTCAATACAGACACTTAAAAATCTTTTTCCGAGGATGTGCTTTTGGGACTCTAGGGACTAAATTAAACTATGTCTACTGCTATCTACACCCCTTTTGTAGTAGATGCTTATTTTATTAGTAATTTGATTTATTTCCAGATTATCAGTTCTCTGGTTCTGTCTTTCTATTCTGTTATGAACAGAAGAACTTAATAAAAGACCACAAGATAGACCCCGAGGTGACTCGGATAGAGAGACTTTAGTTAAATGAATGGACACAGAGTTTGGGGCAGAATTGAGGACCTGAGGCAGACAAGTTGCTAACAGTGGTGAAAGTTGTTACTGTGTTCTTAGGTCAAAGGACTATCAGGAAGAGACTTTGCTTAAACCAGCGGAGAGGCGGAGTCATGCAAAGTCTGAGCACCACAGAGCTTCTTCTCAGTTTTGTCTATGCACTGGAATCATCAAAGAGTAGTCTACACACTTCGATGCCTGGCCTCTTGCCCTAAAGAGGCTAATTGCTTGTGATCCTCAAGAGTTTTATATCTGTTCAAGTAACTGTAATATAGAATATGGTAAAACATGGTCATAGTGATGAAACGCCCTAAGCTCTCTCTCCTCTTCTGATGATACCTCTAGTCAGGGCCCAGATGGGGAGGGACCAGGGATGATATGTGGTCAGCCTCTCAGAATCCATGTTCTAGAGAAAACAGGAGAAACACCAGCTTGGTGCAGGCAATGAAAGCCCACCCCTGCCTCTGTTTCTTTATGTGGAAGTGAATTTCCTCTTGAAGGCAGCTCAGTCAAACAAGGTACTTCAGTATTCAGCGAGGCATCTTTCAGGAAGAAGGACATCCTAAAATACTAACTCTTAGCATCTGTAGTAAGAAACCTGGATTCCCTGAAGGTCAGAGGTATCTCACCAGAAGCAATTGCTATTAGAGCAGTGAGCTAGTCCAGCAACCTATCACATGAACAAGTCTCACATCTGTGGGCAGCTTTTATATTTTGGACTTGGCTATGGATATTTCCTTCAGATATATTCCCAGATATTTCTGACAAAAGCCAGTTATAAGGCCTGGGTATACCTCAAGGTGTCCAGGACGGTGTGTGTAGGCCACAAAGGTTTGGTCCTTATAGGACTGACTATCATTAAAATATAATTATAATCATAGATGAGTAAGTTAGCATTTAGATGTGTGCTGCAATTACGTTTGACCAATCGTAATGCCGCAAAAGCGTACTGCACAGGAAATGAAAAGCAAGGCATGCAAATAGACATCTCTTGGAAACTACACATTTACAGGCTGGGAAAAAGTAGAAATAAAATACATGGATCTAGCTTACCATATATACTGATAGCTTATATGAAACATGCAATGCTTGTAAGACGCTGTTTGCTGCTATGCATACTTTATATTCATTTCATGCCACACTGACCAGATTAAAGAACTATTGCCGTCACCCATAGAACTGATGAAACACAAAGGTCCGAAGGGTATAAGGAAGTGGTCTAAGATCATGTAGCTCAAAGTGGCAAAGCCTCCAGCTCCATCCTGAGCCTCACATCTCCATTGTTAACACAGAGAGACCACCGGCCGAAAGAGAGTCCCTGCACTCATCTCAGGAATGTGTGCTTTTAACCTGTTCCTGGGTCAAGCTTGAAGGAAGCAGAACTTGGGCCACAATACAGTGATGCTATGATTTTCCTCTGGTGTCTAGAATTCCTTTTATTTCCATGAACTCTCACTTCCCAGAATATGGATGAGAGCACTCTCTTTCTAAATGACCCACAAAAATACAATGTTCTCATCATTAGATTCATTATTGAAGTATTATATGTTCATTTTTCGGGCTTTATGAAAGCATGGTTCTTGTCCTAGAAAATACTGTGGAAAATCCTGCAAGCTGAAAAGGCACTATCTGTCCAGAGGATGTTTTCCTAAATAGTACCACCATGGATGACCTTTAGCAAAGTCTTTAGGGGTGTCCATCTTATATTTTTGCCTTCATGAGTTGTACAATGATTTTCCCTCTATATATTTTTACATTCTATCTATCTATCTATCTATCTATCTATCTATCTATCTATCTATCTAGTTTCTTACTTATTTTTTTACGCTATAATCCTTTTAACATTTTGATTTTTTTGTAATTTTGAGTACGTAAGACAATTTTGCTTCCTATTATTGACCTATAAATTGGCATTTTCTGCAAAAAGATGTTAGAAAGTTCTACATAATGCTGTGCTAAGTTCTTTTTCCTCTGGAGAGATGGTGGGTGTTATACTCAGAAGCCTTTTCTTTAGGACATTGTATTTAGGATTTTGCTTATGCCAGTTTCTCCAGACTATGGCAGTTCCTCAATGTGTCTGCAGATATATGGTTCTGCAAATGATGCTCTTCTGTTGATGGAGCTATTATCTCAATATGTGTTTTCTTATTTAAGTTTCTAGGCCTAGATTATCAGCATCTACTTAACTCTTATCATTTCTCTACGAGAACATTAACTCTCAACAACAGTCTGCTACACAGAAGTTAACTGATGTGTTCATTCTTGAATTTTTGTGGTGAATGCAGAGTCACATAATGGAATACTTTCCAGCCTTGATATTTTTCATATAGATCTAATTGCAAATGACCATTAGACACAGTGCTGGTCCTGAGTCTGTTTATGGTCTTGGTTGTCCCTTCATTCCATGCTGTTTTTACAGAAGTACACACATTAGCAGGCTGTACCTTTCAATATTCTGAGTCTCCCTCAGGAGTGATATGGGTCCAGGAAGGACATGGCTATGGCCTAGAGGACAGGAGGAAGGGAAGGCAGAGAGGGTTCTTATCTCCTCCCCTCTGCTTCAGAGACCTGCTGTGTCCAGAGCGTTATTTCCTGCTTGTGAAGCCCCCTAAATTTACAGCTTCCTTAGCTTAACTGAAGTCCCTGGGTCTTGGTGACATGATGCTTTGTGTCTTCTTGCTGTTTCCTGCCCCTGCTATAACCCTGATTACCTCACTGCTATTTATTTGGCCCTTTTGACTGTCCCATGCTTGTAAAACTGATTCCCTGTATTAAATTTCCTTCAGCAAAGTTACTCATTGGCTTGCATTTTACTAATTGGACTCTGACTGATAAAGTTTTCATTTAGATGCCAGAACATTTCCTGGTGTTACACAAGTGTAGTATCAGTTACAGCCAACTCTGTAACTTACTGGTTTCTCAGAATTTATTGTTTTTCATAAAAGACTTGCTTTGAATCTTGTTTTTTTTTTTATCTTAACATTTTTAATGTTAAATAGATTTTTTTCACACCATATATTTGGATTATGGTTCCCTCTCTGCCAAGACCTCCCAAATGCTCACCACCTTCCCACTCACCCATGTCATGCTCGCTCTCAGAAAACAAACAGGTAAAAGGATAATAAAATAATAAAAATAATAAAATATAAAATAATAATAATAAATAATAAAATAAGATAAAACAATAACAAACAAAACCTGAATAGGGCAAAACCAACCTACAAACAGAAAAATAAAGAGCCAAAGAAAAAACACAGGAAATATATTGAATCTTGTGTTTTAGCTTTTACCGCTTTAAAACTTAACTACTGCTAATGATAATACATGTTTTCTTACATTTGGATTACTATCCATGTGTCATGTGTTCTCGTTCCTACTCAATTAATTAATTTATATATTTATTTTTTATTATTTTATAATTATTTATATGTGGTAACCAGAGATACTGTGGTGGTATGAACTTGTCTGAAAGTACTTGTGGAGTCCGGAACTAGAATTACAGGCTGTTATGAGCCTCAGGATTAGGTGCTGGGCACTGAATTGTGATTCTCTGAATCTTATACTCTTAACTACTGAGCCCTTTCTCCAGTATCTTCAAAAATGCTTCTCTTCAGAACTCCCACAGGGCAAACATTCTTTGTAAGATCTATTTAATTGAATAAGACCTGATGATGAAAAAGCAAGCCCAGATCTAGCCTTGAGTTCTCTATTGTCTTACATCCAAATAGAGAGCTGTTGGTTATGACCAAGGTATTCATGCCACATCCACGAGAGTTATGGTACCATGTTGGTTGTTGCTCTGGTTCTTAGGCCTCATAGCTGGGTAAGACTATTGTTTGCCTCTTTTTCTTTCTTAAAAAAGCTAGTCCTAAGAAAGGAGGCATTCAGATCAGATCCAGTTTGAGTCCTTTGGGTCTGGTGTCTGAAGTGCATGGTGTCACCAGGAATGGGGATTTAAATTCAGTTTCTGGAAGGCAACCAAACAGCAATATCAAACTCCTGTAAAGCTTTAGGTGTCTCTTAGTGTTGAACAACAACTCAAAAGACAGCTTCTTGTGCCTGATGTTTGCATTTTTGATAGTCTTCTGGTTGGAGGAAACATTGTCAGTCCAGATGGTAGAATTCCATTTAAACTATATATGCATACAGACTTACCTATACGGTATTTTTAGGTAGATAGTTAATGTATCCCTTGTGACTTTTTCAGATTTCTGTTCTGTTAATTTACTCCTCTTCATTTTACTGTATTCATCCCCTCCCTCCCTAATTAGACCTCTCTCATTTTTTTCCATCTTCAGTGTAAGTCACCTTGCTATTCCACTTCTATTGTTCTTCTCCTCAGCTGGTCCACGATGGCCCCTGTGTACTCTTCGGTTCTGTAGTTACTCCAGGTTGTCTACTCATCTGAAGATACAGAGCTGGAAATCTCAGATGAGAGAGAGTCCATACAAGAACATTGCTTCTTAATATTCCTTTTCTAATAATCTAAATAAAATGTTTCATAAGCTTTAAGTCCAGCCTTCCAAAGGCATGTGTAGAAGGCTGGTTCCCAAAATAGCTCATATCTCAGTTTTGGGTGCAGCTTATTGAATGTTTGTGGAAGATTCTGGGTAAATTATAAACACAAAATAAATATATATTGAATGAGTAAATGAATGATTAAATTTTAAAAATACTCTCAGATAAACATGTTCAGCTATTTCAGAGAGAATTATCACTATGCAAGAGAAAGCTTACAGTTAGCTTTCTATAAGAATCTTGGTTTGAAATACAGGGATAAGCTGCAAACTATAGGAGCCAGTGGAGCAAAACTCAGATGTTGACAGTAGAGATTAATGAAGCACCTTTCCTTAATTGATAGCACCCAGTGTGAGCTCCCTTTAGCCTTTGTCTGTCAATTGGCAGAGTACCCAGCAGTCAGAAACACTCTATTGCTTGCTGAAATGTGAAAAAAAAACAGGTAATTTAATCTTCTCAGTGTTGTAGATGATAGTTTTTTTAAAGTTGCAGTTGAAATAACAGAACAATTTGTGGGTGAATAGGTCTTTGTAATTCATAATTTAGTGGATGGCATGTCCAAATTTATTAAGTGGACCTGAACATAGAAATCGTCCAAGAGAACAATTAATGTGTAACTCTTTAAGGTACAGTCTATTCTCTCACCATGTATTTGTTCATTTTTATACAGATTGTATATAAGGGGTGAGTGCTTCAAGTTTTGTGTTGTACAGTTGTTGGAAGACTTATGCTAATTGTCTTCAAGTGGGTAGGTAAGTGTGCCTAATGTTAATCTAAATAGCAGTTTTGCACATAGAATTTATGTTAGATAAATATAAATTTGCTTTAGGTTGAGGTATTAATACAACATCATAAAGAACAAATCAGAAATAAAGTTAAATCAGAGTTGTTTTTAAAAGAATACAATTGTCATCTCTAAGTATTATCTTTGCATGGGAATAATTATCCCACTCCTGTAGTTCAGAGGTGTAGGCTGCACAAGCTGCCAATGTTGTGTAATTGAGAACAAGCTAACTTTTGTAACTGTGTACATCCTTCAAGGACCATATTAAGATGGCCCTCTTTGGCAGCTCAGTAAAAAGCCTTCCTACTCATAAATAAAAACTGAGTCCCTGGAGAAATCTCATGAATCATGGCACAATTTAAATAGCTGCTTCATAAGTCCAAGCCATCTTAGAGATGTTCAGACTAAGGCAATATTTCCTATAAGTGTGATTACCTCTAGAAGAAATGAGAGATAAATAAGAGGAAGCAATCTGCACAGTCAATGCAGATAGACAAAAGTCAGGGGGAAGGTCACTGTGTGGAATTATATGTTGACTAGAAATCTATGCAGAAACAGAAATTCCCTGGTTGTGACAATATTCCTGTGCCTTCAGATCCCCTTTGATAGGATCAGGTTCCTTTCTTAGGCTTAAAACTTACTCACAATGTGAAAGTCTGTTCAGATATGCATGGAAGAACAACCTGAGAAGTCCCTTACATTTCAAAGGACTGTTTAATTTCCTAAGCCAGAAGCAAAAGGATCATCTTACCAGGCAGATGCTGCCAACAGAGGCTCACCATCCACCATCGGCTGTATTCATGTGTCTCCACACAAAAGTTATCTCCTCCACATGAATATAGTTCCACATATTTATCCCCACTGCTTATGAGTCAGCTACCCAAATTGTGCTTTGATTCAGGAGTTTTCTCCAGGAACTCAGTATTTGTTCATGAGTAGACTTGAATCCTCAAATTCTAAAACCTGGGCTGAACTATTCTTATTTGAAAAAAAAAAGTTATACAACTTTCCTCCAAATGCAAAGTTTTTTTACACATCCTAATATTCATTTGAAAATTTGTAATTGTTCTTTGATTGTTTTTTCAATGCGTAAAAATCATATCCTTATACTGTGACTTTCTCTACTTGGCAGAGTAAACCCTGAGTTTCCAGGCCAGGACCAGTTGGTTTTTGAATAGTCAGGGTTAGCATTACAATCATGAGCCTAAAGGAGCAAGAGCTGTCTCAGTCCATCTTTCTTTGAATTCTACCCTGTAGTCCTTGGTCAGGTACTCTTTTCAAACAGAACAAGCTGTGTAATCTTTATGGCCATCAGAAATTCCCTAAGGCAGGAAAGAGGTATTTTAGCTCATGACTTCAGGGGTTTCCAGTTCTTTACGGCAGGGATGGTAGAGTCATAACTGTGAATGTACCTGTCACTCCTCACATCACCTTGGAGCAGGAAGCAGAAAACAGCACAGTAAAGTTTAGGAGCCTGTCCTAGTAAGGTACTTCTGCAAATCAATTCCTGTTCCTAAAGGTACTTAAAATAGTACCCCAAATTACAGATCAAATATTAAGAACATGTACCCGTAAGGGAATATTTTATGTTATAACCATGATGAAACCAATACAAATAAGAAAATGTGACCTCTTTGGTAGAAATGATCAAGAAATCTATGAAAGCCTTACAGATAGTGAGAACAATCTCACTTCTACACACAGTGCTCTGTACAATGAATGGCCTAGGTTACATACCCAAGTAGCCACCACAATATGGATGGTTGTTGTTGCAGTATGGGAGGCCAAACCCAGGGCCTTGTTCTATCTTAGGCAAGTGATTTGTCTCTGAGTTACAGGTCCAGAACTGAAAGGGGGATTTTACGCATAAATATTTTCCAAGTCTGATATCTATTTAATCTGGGGTTGGGTAGCCACACACATGCTGGGGCTGGGAAACAATTTGAATAGTGATAATCAGTGATCAGTCATTTGGATAAGACTAATCCCTTGCACCCTTCAGAAGAATTTCATCAGAGAAACACACATATCTCTAAGCATTTTCAACTAGAATCAGTGCTTCAAAGTAGATGCTACTGAAGCCATTGCATGTACTGGAGAGTCCGAGTTTAAGAAGTTACCACTAGTGTACAGGTGGGTGATCCCATTTCCAGAATAGGACTGTAGATGTCCAAGCTTCCTCTGACCCAGTGGGATGGCATTCACCAGCTGCCTGACTGTCACTTCAAAACAGTCTGTAAACTGTCACTTTTCTTCCTCCTACACCTGATGTACCTGTTCCTCCTGCTACCATTTTATAGGGTAGATGCATCCATGAGAATGCAATTGCCACTTCTGCACAGAAAGCAAATCCTCTTCCAAACAAGGCAGCACACCTGAAGGAACTGACTTTATGCTGCTGCTAAAGTAGTAGCTGACACATAATAAACATATAAAATGTGGACAACAGCTATTATTAAAGTAAGTACTACCATGCATAATAGACACTAAAATCCCAATAGCTTCGACGAATGGAATTCTTTTTCCTGTCCAGATCAAATGTGAATGGAATGTGAGGGGAGGATAGAAACTGCATCACTCTGCAGAAAACAAAACCCATGAAGAATGTGCCATGCTTCCAACACTGCTAACTAGCTGGCAGAAAGTGGCAGAGGGTGAAGGATGGGTGGCTTGCATGGTTCAGGCAGAAAGTGATACTTAGGACTTTTCCATCCTCCTTGGGTCAGACCCTAGTGCTAAGTCATATCCCAGTTGTAGAAGAGGCTAGGAACAGTAGCTGTGTCTCTGTTAGAAAGAGAATGGATGACCAAAGAAGAATACCTTTCACACCTCCAGCCCCAGTCACCACATCTATCCCCCACTTGGGGTTTCTACTCTTTCTGCCCACCGTGTACCACTTTGATCAAATGGTGCCTCCAAGCCACTTGCTATACGCTTCAACCACATGCCCCTGTTCTCTCTGGTTGTCATTTATTATTATATTGTGTATCCTCTGGGCTTTTCATGCTCTGATTTCTAATAGAAAAGAGGACTATCAGGAACATTCTTTTACATATACTCCCATGCCAAATATAAAACAGTGTCTCCCAAATGCATATTAAATAAAGCAATAAGTGCACAAATCATTTCATTCTCAACATTTACTAATAAACCTCTTTGAATAATGTTTAAATATATGGGGGTGTTTTGATTAATAACTGAATTTAAGATTCATCATCTGTGTACCTGTATCCTAACGAGTATGACCTTTGGGTTAACAGAAAGGGAAAATGCTCATGGCAGACAGTATTCTGTGAACCTGTCCTTGGGATGTTTAGACTGGTTTTCTCATGATGACAGTTTTGAAATTCAGACCTAATGTGTACACATATAGATTTGACATTAGAGGGGAATTTACTTTATATCTTCCCAATTAGATCATCAAAGGGAGAAACACTAACCCAGAGCAGAATGGAGAGGCTATAGGAGTGAAATAGTATAATAATGTAGCCAGGCAGGGTAGAGAAAGGATGAGTAATAAGGCTGCCTCCGAGGAGGAGTGACTCGGCACTGACAGAGAAGGTGAGGAGGTGACATTTGCCTTTCATTACAAACTGTCAACTTAACTGTGCAATGCACAGAATATGGCTGATTCATTAAGCCTTCTGTTTGTATTTTTTCCTCAACATAGTTAGTTAAAAGAGCACAGAAGTCCTGTCTTTGTTTTGAAATCTCATGCTGAAAATCAAATTGAAAATGATTTTAAATACACTTGGTTTTACAAACAGACAACAGTCTTCAAATTCCTAAGTTTTTATTTCATGTGTTCAAAACCAGCTTGTATGTTTTCTAAATTAGTTTTGTTTGAATCTCAATAAAAACTAAACTCATGAAAACCCCACCACTGTCTCTCTGGGGCCTAATGAGAGTAGAACACTGTATTTTAGCTTTTGATGATGGGCTCCAACTGCGGGGATGTGTCCAACAGGTATTCTTTGGCAGACACAGGATCAACTTCAGAGTTGAGACAGGATCTGAGCAAGAAAGCCCATGTCCTTAGAAGAGAGTCATCAGCATATGAAAAGATTCACATATCTTTTTTTCAACCTCATTTGAGGAGAGGCCCAGAAAATAGACTGGTGGCTTCATTGTCAAGACAGCAATGGATGAGTTGCTGTGCCAGAATATTCTTCTGTTAGTCGACTTCTTGTGTGACAATTTAAAAAGTGGTGTTTGTGGCCATCCTCTTCAAATCTCATCTCCATAGAGGCTTAAAGCAAGGCTGAGAGTGATCACTGAACACTGATTTGAATATAAAATCCATGGCCATTTGAAAGGGAAACCTTTGGGAGCCTGTGTAATAAATCCCCAGGGAACTTGAGAGAGATGAACTGTGCCTAATTGCATCTGACATGACTAAAACACACAGGGCTCTCTGAAGAGCAGAAGGGCCAATTCCCCAGAAAGTCTGCTCAGCACTATTCAAAGTTCAGAAGAGTTTGTGCATTTAGCTAATCTACAGTTCAACCTTCCCCAGCCTCCAACTAATGGCCAAGCAGGAGGTATCAATATTACAATGTTATGTTATTAAATATTTTAAAGACAAACTGAAAAAAATGTGTGGGACTGTCTGACTCAATACTTGGAGCGACATGTATTGGCTTCATCCAAGTTGGCTGCAGAAAACAAAGATTGATCCCACTGCAACAGGGACGACTTTGCCAGACCAGAGTGGCCTCCTGTTGCTGGGAGCGAGTGCTGTCCAATGTAGGCAGCTGCAAACACAGCATGCCCTTCCCTGGCTGGGTGGTCTTGGTGGGTCAGAAATCTTTGTGATGCCTTGGGCCCTGTCTTACCAGCCTCTATTATGTCTACCTGTGAATTCTCGTGAGAAATGAACTTTGCTATTAATAATTTTTGGCTATTAATGAAAGTACTCACTCCTGGTAGAGCTGGGTCAATGAGATTGTGGACTTATGGGCTTTGGAATTGGGTACCTGCCATAGAGTATCAGTATTTTTCCTGACTGGACAAAGCCCTGGAAAAGCAACCATAGTCAGAGGTAAGACACAGCCTCTCGATATGGCATAATCTTTTCATTGTAGATTTCTTTCTTCTCATGGAGTTTACCATACTGGGTAATGAATAGTCCTAAGCTCTCACATTCCAGAGCTCAGGTGCAACAGGCCTGGGGTTTTGGGCCTAAGTGATAAACATAAAGGGTTGTCAGTCTTACTGTGCACCCTATGTTTCAGTCTTCTCATCTTCAAAATGATTCTTGATGCTCCCATATCTCAGGATTATTGGTAAGAACTGACTAAAATAATCAGTGAATTCTCAAGCCTGGCACCCCTCTGTGGCCTTGTAAGGAAGAGTGGAAAAGTTCTCCATCAGTATTCATTTTGTCCAATGGTTGGTGAGAATACAGCTTACACTGAACTTGATTTCTGTGTAAATGGGTTTTGAATCACTTTGAGCTTGCTTGAACTCTGGAATGTCTTGGCCCCTTGAGCTTGAAGATGATAGGACATTTCTCAGGAGTACTAGAATTCCCTACAGTAACCTCGCCTTAGCCATGGACCAAAAGAAACCTCAGAATCTCTGATCCAATTGAAGTATGAACTGCTTAGGTTAGCTGCCTTGCTAGACTATCTCCTATGTTCCAAGGAATAGGCTTATACTTGTTTAATGCTTATTATAGACCATGCTTACATGTGTCAACTAATTTAATCCTCTCAACAATCCTAAAAGACACTCACTCTGTCTCTGTTTATAGAAGAGGCTAAAGACTTTAACTAGCTTGTGCAAAGCCCTATGAGACCCTGTCACTAAGTTTCCAATTGAGAATTTAAGCTCAGGCAGTCTTGCTCCTGAATTTATGAATGAAGAAGTACACAATACTGAGAAGTTGTGTCTTCCTTCTTATGGTGTCTGACTTTGCAGAGATAGGTCAGCTATGAAGTCATTGCAAGTACCCACTCTCTCTGCTCTTACCAAACAGCTTTCAATTTGTATGATCATAGTGTTTAGAGTTTTCACCTCTTCATTTTGCAAAGTATGTTTTACCATTATGTGTGTCACATATGAACCATAATATAAAAGAGACATTCCTGAAGAACAGGGCCCTGTTTTGTACCATAGCATGACTATCATAAGGACAGCTAAATGATCACTTATATCACACAAAAAGCCTGGGAAGAGCTCCCTAAGGAGATGGCAGGCAGGTTGTTAGATTAGTTGGCTTTTCTCTCTTTCCAGTTCAACCATTCCCTTTGTTGTTTCCTTGTTCCCCCAGAATCTTTCACTGAATATTTTAAAGATTAAAAGACAGCCGATCAAATCATGTAAAGCTAAAACAGATACATGAAATCACCCCCAAAGAGGCAAATAAATGATATGTTGAGCTGAATCCTTTACATTTTTATTAAAAGAAGCCTCGGGTTTCCTCTTTAATGGTAAATATAGTCTTCAAACTATATTGAAGTAGAGCTTGAATGTTTAGACCTTATAACATACATGTGGAAAGACATCCAGCCATTGTGTTTTAGGAGACATAAATTTCCCCTCCTTAGATAGGGTGTAAGTGGTAACAAAGTCCACATTTTTGTGTTGAGGTGTTTGAAATTCTTCTGCTTTCCTCGACCTGAGGGAGGAGGCCACACCAAATTCTGACTCATGGATAATGGTGACAGCACTGTCTCACCTGCCTTTGAACTGCTTACCTATTCATTTACCTAACAGGTTTTAAATACTACAAAAGAGTTAGGTTTTATTATATGTTATGTATAAAACTATGCAACAAACCATTTCCTAAAATGATTATAATTACATCTATGAAATGCTAGTAATTAACAGCATGCATGGGTAAACCTATGCTAGCTTCCTGAAAAAAAAAAAAAAAACGAAAAAACAAAAAAAACTAAGGAACTTATCTAACCTTTCCTAAGCTCCAGGCATGCATGTAATTTGAAAGTTGTTTCTACAAGGATGATGTACTTTCTTCCTTTTCAATGAAGAGGCTGATTAGGATGATAATAGGAATAATATTGGGCTTAGGAGCCTTTGACTTAGGTTTGCCAAGGTGGTTTCTGGCTCTCCAGTAAGCTTGTCAGACTGATGTAGCTTTAGAAGTCACTGAGTTTTTCCTGCCTCATCCCCCCTGGGCTTCCTTTTTCTCTAATAAAACTACTCACCCACATTCCAGTCTTGAATACCAGCACTTAAAATGAACTGTCTATATCTATGTAACTTTAAAAAGAATGGAAACTCAAATAATAGCAAAGAGTTGTTCACTCTCTTTTCCCACTTGGCTGCCCCTGTCACATACATGTACTGGTCCCTGACAGGGAGCTCTGATACTGATCTGGAGGTTTATTGATCTCCCACTTAATATAGGGATACTTACTGTCTACCAATAACTTGGGTTGCTCCAGAGGCACTCACTTTATCTTCTTTTGTTCACTTACAAAATGAAGAGAAAGTCTTTACTAGGGCAAGTATTAAAGCAGTCCTGTGTGTCCTACCCCAAGCTGAGCTCTGGAATCTGATGAAATACATTTTAAGCTAGCTTCTGCTTTTGTTATATTAATTTGGGATTGGATTTCCTCCAGTGGTTCAAATGAAATGAGAGCATGAACTTAAAAGTATTTAGTACCGTGTCTTCCCTCTATTCTTAATTTGAATCATAGTTAACTCTTTGCAAGATGTTTCCAGAGTAGGAAGGGAATACTTTGTCCCAGTGATATCGAAGGGGCTTCTAGTTTCACCTATGTGGTTCCCCAAGGGAACCTTGACTTAGTTCTTCTCATTGCCTCTACCTCATTGGTCTTCCTATTTATCAACAGGTATTTAAGAAACTGATCTCAATGTCATTAGCTAAAAACAATAGCAGTGGTTACTTACCTAGCTCATGACTCTCAAATTAGAATGGGATCCAACAAAAAAGGTATGTTTCTACTGTATGGAAAGAGCTGTGGTAGCCCAGCTAGTCCAAAAGAAGGCTGATGCTAGAGAGAAACACATCAGGGTCTTTGCTGGAAGCTGCCATTCCCTTCCAATACAGGTCAGTATCATTCCTGGCATTTGTGACTTCAGAGAAACTCAGAAATTTAAGGGCATGGGACATATGTCAGTCAAGTGGGCTCTCTTTATGCCATGAACCCCTGTAATTGCTAATTAGTTTCCAAGGGAAGAAATCTGGTCTTCCCCTCTGAGGCTTTCTTCTCTTCTTGACCTCCTCTAAATAACACAGCCTATAAACATTTAATGCATATAGCATGCACATAATATCAAATCCTAGCTTAGGCACATGTTAATTACACTGTACACATGTATCAGCATCAGCTACCAAGCCCTCTGAGCTGGCGAGAGAGTCTGCCCACTTCTTTTGACTGTCACCATCATGCTGTAGGGTATATTCCATTCCTCAACAGATTCCTCACTGCTCTCTGCCTCTCTCCACACCTACTCCATAGTTGTTTTGCTTTGGATCACAAATAATGTCATTGTCTTGACTAACATTTTCTAGGTGTTCTCCATTGCTGTTAAGGTCTCCTACAGACTTATTTGTGTGACTTACCAAGGCCCTACCTGATCTTTCCCCTACCTTCTCTTTCAGCTAAAGGTTTTTAGCTTTTCATTTTTAGGTGAGTCTTAAGCTTTACCCAAATCTTGCTGTGATCCAAATATGTTTCCTCCTGTGACTGCAAGCTGACCTCTTTCTTTGAAATGTTCTTTCCTGTTCCCTTTTACTTTCACTGTCTTATTTCCCATTCCCTTTGTCAGTACAATATCTTGTTCATCAGATTTTTATGTTAGTGTCAAGCCAGTCACTAGTCCAGGAAAACAACTGCATCTATTTACCCATTCACAAAATAATCGAGTATCAATGATTTTTCCAGGTTTTCCAGGTTTGTTCTTATATACCTTGTGGGTACTTTGGTGATCAACATAAACTAAAGAGCCTTCTATCATAGAGCATGACCCTCAAGAAAGAAATGTCAGGCAATAAATAAGTACATAAAATACACTGAATGTTAAGGAGTAGAGAGAGCTCATCAGAAATAAATAAAGCAACGTGGACAACTTAAAATGCTGTAGGTGAGAATGTTAGAGTTTGGTACAGGACACACGCAGGAGAGGTATTACCCGAGCCAGAAATGAGGGGATTGTTGAGGGACTAGCTGTGAGGCTGCCTAGGAGAAGGACATTCCAGACAGAAAATGGCTGGTGAGGTAGCGCAGTGGTTGGCTAAGCATGCTATTTTTACAGAGGACCTAAGTTTGGTTCCAGCATCCTTGTTAGGCAGCTTATCCTGTAGGTGCAGCATGAGAGAATCTGGTGCCTACCTTCTCTCTCCATGGACTTCCACACACAACATGGTGCACATACCCACAGATATATAGGCATGTACCTAAATAAAAATCAAAGTAAAGATTTTTTAAAATATGTGCAGAGAGATATGATTGGGCTTCCAGTTTTAAAGAGTGTAGGCCCAGAGAATCTAGACTTGCCTAGGGGGAGAACAGAGCAAAGAATGGAAATAGGACTGAAGGGCCTACTCATAGTCTTGAATTTTTATCTTAAGAAATGTAGGAGACATTGAAAGAGTTTGAGAAGTTCTCCAGCTCCATCCATTTGTCTAAGAATTTCACGAATTCATTGTTTCTAATGGCTGAATAGTACTCCATTGTGTATATATACCACATTTTCTTTATCCATTCCTCTGTTGAGGGACATCTGGTTTCTTTCCAGCTTCTGGCTATTACGAATAGGGCTGCTATGAACATAGTGGAGCATGTATCCTTATTACATCCTGGGGAATCCTCTGGGTATATGCCCAGGTGTGGTATAGGGGGGGTCCTCCAGAAGTGTCATGCCCAGTTTTCTGAGGAACCACCAGACTGATTTCCAGAGCAGTAGTAACAGCTTGCAACCCCACCAGCAGTGAAGGAGGACATCATCCTAAGGTAACCCAATCTCAAAAGAACACTCACTGATAAGCGGATATTAGCCTAGAAGCTTGGAATACCCAAGACACAATTCAAATATCAAATGATGCCCAAGAAGGAAGGAAGGAGTGGCCCCTGGCCCTGGAAAGGCTCAGTGCAGCAGTGTAGGAGAATACCAGGACAGGGAAGTGGGAAGGGATGGATTAGGGAACAGGGGGAAGGAAGAGGTCTTATGGGACTTTCAGGGAGGGGGGATCCAGAAAAGGGGAAATCATTTGAAATGTAAAAAAGAATATATCGAATACAAAAAAGAAAGAAAGAAAGAAAGAAAGAAAGAAAGAAAGAAAGAAAGAAAGAAAGAAAGAAAGAAAGAAAGAAAGAGTTTGAGAAGAGAGACTTTGTATGACTATGGTTTAAGGAGTCCGCTTCCTTTCCCAAATCTTCCCACATCACCCCCTGTGCTCTTACAGCCTTCCATCTGTTCCACACTTTTAATTTTCGCCTTCCCTCATGCTTAGATCATAGGGGAAGTGATGCCCTCCCAGTTGTTAATATTTTATCCTGCCTGCCATAACCCAATGGCTATGAATCATGGGTTCTCAGGAAACATGTGTCTTCCACCCTGCAGTGAGTCCATGAAAGCCAGCCTGCATCCTAATGTTTAATCTTTTTTATTTATTGCTACAATTTTGTTAAGAAGATAGCCATAAACAAATCACAATTTTAAAAAAATGAGGAAGAGGAATAGAGTACGAAGGGATAGAAAGGCAAGAAATTTACTGGAACTGTCATGGTTCTCCAGTTTAAGCTGAGCAGCCCAGCCTTTACCATAGCACTCTGGATTCTCCAGGAGGAAGCAGCATTGATGCATCTGCGAGATCTCAGACATGGCCTTTCACTTCTCTGGAAAGCAATTTTCACAGAGGATATTGTTTAAACTTCCCATAGGAAGGCATAGGAGGCTTGGTTTGGGACTACCAAAGGATGACAAGGGGGGATGTCCAAGTCACAAGAATACCTATGTATCAACAAAGGACATGGTGATGACTACTAATGAGTGCATGCGCACACATACATGTGTGTGTGTATGTGTATGTATTTGTGTGTGTGTGATGTGTAATGTGTGTGCATGTGCATATATGTGTATGTGTGCATATGTGTGGTGGGTTGGTGTGTATGATGTGTATATGTGTGTGTACAAAGACTTCAATACTATTTCAGTGTGCTTATTGGTATCTGCTGTGTGTCTTATATTAAGGATGGGTGGTCTCCTTCCTTTACAGACTTAAAATACAGAAGATTACTGCATTGCCCATATATATGCTAGTATAACAAAATGTAAGGTGGTATAGCTATAAGAAAAACAGGATTATTTTGACTCAGAAAGCAAGTCCCATGACCTTGAACTTACAGTGAGGTTGCACTTAATTGTGGGAACATTCCGTGCAAAGTAGAACTGCTGTGCATAAAAGAGAGCAAAGACAGGAATGGAACCAGGAGCTTGGATCTCATACTCTACTTCAAGGATATGCCTAATGGAGCCTAAGGATCTTCAACAAGACCCTACCTTTCCACAAGTTCCACCATCTCCCAAGATGGATGCCATCTTGGCATTGGGAGGGAGTAGGGACAAGCATTTAAAATAACATAGACCTTTGGAGGATACTCTAAAGTATAGTAAGGCTTAATAATTATAGCCCTGCATAGTAACTTAGTGGGGGATGAGTGCCGAACAGAATAGATTGGAGAGAAAAAAAACAACAAAAATTGTGTTGATTCTGGTCGTATTGTTAGAATCTCTTGACAAATGTATGGTGTTATTAGTGCTTGGTTTGGTGGGTAAGTTCAGGAAAGGAATACTCTAAATGATCATTTGGAAAAGCATACTTGATGTGTCCAATTAAGCCACAACATATTCCAACAGGAAAATAAAATAAAGAAAAAAACATATTCAGCTGTTGCTTTAAATTATAACGAAAATAAAATCCAGAGAGTTTTGATCTTATGATAATTTGCATATATAAAAATCAGAAAGGAAAAGGAAGTCTGAACCTAGAACCAGTTCAATGACATTTTTTCTTTAGATCAGAAGGAGAATGTCCCCTCCACAAGCTTACCTAGTGTCAAGGACTGGCTAGTGATTAATGTCTATTGAGAAGCTTCTGCCTTGATAGGTGTGGGGTATATTGGTTTCCTTTCATTCCATCTAGAAGTGCTATTGATTGTCTTGGAAATCCTGTGTTTCTGTGCTATGATGATAAAGGATGCTTGAAAGATTCAACGTAACCAACATAAGTGCTGTTTCATAAGCTTCCTTCTTATTTCTCCATCTTAGCAGTATAGGCTTGTAGGCTTATCTGCTCTGGATGTTGCTTCTAAAACCCAAGGAGAACTGGAACAATGCTCAAACTCTGGAAAGATGGAGACTACCAATCAGGCAGTGAGCATTCAGGGATCATCAGTAACTTTCGTATCTGCCAATCATTTTATTAAAATGTCTCATTTTCACGTGTAGATTGATGCCCATTACTATACTATGTCAAAGGGACTCATGCAGCCAAACCAAAATAATTTTGGTTTCTATTCCTGCACAAACATCATGACCAAGAAGCAAATTGGGGAGGAAAGGGTTTATTGAGCTTACACTTCCACGTTGCAGTTCATCACTAAAGGAAGTCAGGACTGGAACTCAAGCAGGTCAGGAAGCAGGAGCTGATGCAGAGGCCATGGAGGGATGTTTCTTACTGGCTTGCTTTTCCTGGCTTGCTCAGCCTGCTCTCTTATAGAACCCAAGAGCACCAGCCCAAAGGTGGTACCACCACAAGGGGCCCTCCCCACTTGATCACTAATTGAGAAAATGCCCCACAGCTGGATCTCGTGGAGGCACTTCCCCAACTGAAACTCCTTTCTCTGTGATAACTCCAGCCTGTGTCAAGTTGACACACGAAACTAGCCAGTACAATAATGATGATGATGATTATGATGATGATGATGATGATGATAATTTCATCATACCCAACTTAGAGAACTCATTCAATTATAGTGTCAGCATGAGCCAGTTACCCTGAACTGGTTTATTGTTGTGACCCCGATTTGGAAGTCACCATACTTGCTATGCATGATAAACTTGAACCATATTTTGCCCTCAGGTTTTAAGGAACTGCAGTTTAAAGCATCTGTAACAAAATAATCTACAAGTAAATGAGGCCTCCCAAATTAGATGCCCCTTTGAGCAGAACAATGAACAATTCTGTCTAATATGATAACATTGGCAGGCTCTGGGAGTCTCTTTATTAAATAATAATCCTTTCTCATATAGGATTTTACATAATTTAGGGTAGAAATTTTATTAACCTTCTTGATCTTGAACAAAAGGCAATGCTTCTCTGCTCGCCATGTCATGACTGCTGCAAGTGTCCACAAGTGGGAACTGTGAAGGCGTTGCATTGATTTACTCTATGGTTCTCTCTCTCTCTCTCTCTCTCTCTCTCTCTCTCTCTCTCTCTCTGTCTGTCTTTCTCTCTGTCTCAGTCTCTGTCTCACACACACACACACACACATACACACACACACATACACTCACACACACACACACACACATATAGACACACACACCACACCATGAGCCATACCTAAGCAAGAGCACTAGTTATATTCTGTCATCTCATACTGTTATTTTCTTCTTTATTTATATAATGAATGTTTTAAATTTATTATTTATTTACTGTCTGATACAAACCAAGCACTTAGAACTACTACAAATTTACCAGTGAGTGAACCAAAGAGCTCTGCCCTGAGGCGGTTTTGTTTTAACAAGAGACAGGGACGAGATATGGACTCAAAGAACAGTGACAAGCATTGAAGTAATTAATGTGCATATTTGAAACCAAAGCTGGTAAATAGAGGAACACGTAACATAGATTTAGGAGGAAATGCCGGATTCTAGAATTAAGAATTCTAGTATTAACAGGTAACAGTGGCATCAGCAAGGCCTAATGGAAGTGATATAGGCAAAGCCTT